>NW_012106297.1:2130778-2186944 GCF_000951045.1 Mandrillus leucophaeus | reverse complement strand
CCCCACTCTTGTCAACATCAAACATATAAAGTTCCATTAAAATTATATTCTTATTATAGAATTTTAATATATTCAGTATTGTTTAGTGTACTCTAACATGACTTTTCGTAATAGGAAATGTTAGTCTTAGAAGACATTAGGTACGATTGTTCTGTAATGAGTATTAAAGAGTTGAGGAACTCAGTCAATGCTCCACAAAAGGTCAATAACCTAGGTGATGTATTATACAGGTCAATTTACTACAATGGTCAGTATTCCTACCAAAGCACTCTACTGTTGAAAAGTAAATGTTGATAACTCAGGCCACACTTTATTTCTGAAAGCAGATATAATGAAGAGGTTAGAAATAATCTATTTCATTTAGTGCTTAATTCTAAGGAAGTTTATAAAGCAAAATGTATTAATATTACTTCAAAAATTCAAATACATCGATATTTTCTGACTATTCATTTCAAGGTACAGTATATTTCTATTTATTTCATAAATATATGTATCTTTCTCTCCATATAGTGAATATTGGAGAACTTTAGTAGAATTTTAATTTAATTAAATGTAATTAGATTTAGCGAGAGTAACTAAAGCAATTATACTAAGAGTTTGAAATTCACGGGAAATTTTTGTCGGAAAAGAAAGAATTTATGTTTATAAATTCACTGGTTACATCGTAATCATGAATTGTATTTTACTATATCTTTAGTAAGTCATAAAGAAATTGTGAATATTAGAGACAAGAACAAATGTTGATTCTGTATATCCTTTTGTGTCTGTAACATGAAGATGAAATCAGGATATGCTGGTTTCAATTTTGTCTCAGAATCTGTCCTTTAATTATTTGATATAATAAATTCACCCACTCCTTTGTATAATAAGTCACAATTTCTTATGTAATTAAACCCATTAAAAATTATTTTTAGATGACAACAAAATCTACTTGGGTAAAAATATAACTAGAAGTCATAGAAGATTAATAAAAATTTTTTCTATTTAAAAAATCGCTGCTTTATTTGAATAATGTTTAAGATTTTTAGTGTCCCACATTTTGGGTGACTAAACTGTGTGATGATTTTAGCACTTAATAAAAACCGTAAAATTTTAGTACTGGAAAAGTCTCTGAAGTCATTTAGTTTGCCTCCATTTTGCCAGTTATTAATCTTAAAGCCTGAGGAACAAGTGACAATGAAGGTCAGAAATACAGTTATTGGTATACTCTAGATTGAAACTCATGATTTGTCTAATTTTTCTATAATTCATTGTTCTTGAAATAGGTTAGATAAAGAGTGCAGATTATACAATAGATAAAGCTGTATTCTTAAAAAAGAAACGCAAGTTAACCATTACTGAGAACTTTGCATAGTCCAAATAGACACAAAGGACTTTCAACATACACCATCTCACTTAATCTTCTCAATAGCTTTCTTAGGTAGGCATTATTATTAATACCTCTTTACAGATGAGAAAACTGAGACCAAGAAAGATTAAATTTTTCTAAGTCACACAGCTAGTAAACGCCAGACACAAAACTTGAAGCTAGCAGTTGGAAAGAAAATATGCTTAGACCCCATTCAATTTGCCATCTATTAGTAAATCTCCACTTGGTCCGCTTGTTAAATTAGCAGATGTATCACCCTAGTTTAAAAACATGCTGATTCATGCCCAAGTCTACCACATCCCTGAAACTGATAAGGCTACTTCTTATATGTAAAGCACTAGAACAGTGACTGACGCAGAGAAAATCGAAAGTAAAATTTTCTAATTGGTCTCTATGTTCACTAACTTTCCAGGCAACCAACCACCTATGAGCCACAATTGACCGGGGAGGTGGTTATCTAGTACATTAATTTCCATCCTGAAAGAGTATTCCTTAGTCTTTCTGCCACAGAAGGACTGGATATGCCTGAATGTGTTAATTATTATTTATTGTTTCTCAATTTTGTAAATTGTTCTTTGGAATAAAGTTAAACCATAATTAGTTAAAGAGGTTAGCCACAAAAAATAACCTGCTACTCCATTCTGTGAAAAAAACACACACGAATGACAAATGCATCTGTATATAATCAAGTCCATATTTCCTTAATAGTTTATGGGAAAGAATCAAAAGTGTGATTACCCATATTCTCAAAGTTAGTGATTTTTTTTCCAAGAAAATCTAGTGTCATTAACATTTCCAAGAATGAAAAGACACCCATGGAATTAGACCTTAGTCATTTTTACATTGGGGACAAAGACTGTATATTCAAACCCTAAAGGCTGTATGATCACAGGTGAGATGCTTTATGTCTCTCTTATTTTTTCATTTAAAAGTGAAGAAGAAAAAATAATGAGTCTCATAGAGTTCTTCTGAAATTAATTAAGCTTCTAAATGTAAGGTGCTTGGAACAATGCTGAGTGCATGTAAGTGCTACATCAATGCCTCTTCCTTCTTTGTACATACATTTAGGTTTTTAAGACTGTGAGTAAACACACTATGTTAAGTGTTAATTAATAACTTCAAATCAATCACTTCAAAGTCTTATTTTCAATGTAATCAAGAACCTTGATGATATATTTTACCTTTTAGGAACACGTGTTATTTTAGCTCTGTAAATGATTAAGATCGCTGCCGTTGACAGCCTTAAACGTGTCTTCAGTCCAGTGATCAGTGACTGAAAAAGAGCTACATTTCATAACTGATGTGATATCCTTTCCCTTGAGAGGCAGAGCTGTCATATTGATAGTAATATTGTATTTCCAGAATGAGCATCTGAACCATGGTATTAACCCTCGGACATTCTACACGATGTCAGCAAGGCTTTAATGCTAAGACTATTGGAAAGCTGAAAATGTCAAGCAAACAATTTGAACGTATTTCTTAAGTCTGCACAATTATCAAATACTTATTTTGACTTGTGAAATATTGAAACTGTGTCTCGTTTGAGTTTCCCTTTAGCATAACAGACTCCAATTTGGGCATTTCTGAATATATTTACAGAAGGGAGAGCAGCTGACAGGATGTCCTGATTTGACTCAGTGAAATGGAAGAGAAGTTCCATGCACTAGGATTGCTGGAGGTCAGAGTTTGTGCTGCTGAAATCATTCTTTAGCCTCTTTCATCTCCTTCATGTACCCAGGGGCATGTGCTACAGGCCTGGAGGGCAAATAAGTGAACACTTTAAGAAGTTGTTTTACTAAGACTTCTAGGAATTTGAGAACAGGGGACTACAAACTTTGTGGTCTAATCCTTAAAAAGTGGGAAAATGGGAAGGAAGGATTTTTTTCCTTATTCAAGTGAGGAGACTACATGAATCACCTCAGAGGCTGAGACTTACAGAGCAGCGCCCAAAGAAGAAGAGCAGAGGGCCCTGGCTTGACCAGGAAATTGGACAGTCTCTCCTAGAATGAGGAACACAAACCGACAGATGTTTAAGAAGAAATCAGGGTAGGAGATGAGTGGATCCTGTGCTTGAGCAAATGCTGACAGAAGGAAATGGACTGCTCCACATGATGGCTAAGAGATTAAATTTCCAACCATATTTAATTTCTACCTTTCGAGCAGATGAATGGAATTAAAAGGAGCTTACTGGTATGATATAGCGGTAAGAATCCCATTTGGAAGGACAAACAGAATGCTTTTAAAGCCTGACTTGGTCATTGTAAATGAATATGATGATAATACTGACCTCAAAGTATTTGAAGGAGGATTACATGAGTTAATTTATGCAACTGGAATTCTCAAACATCACTGATGGGTCTGCAAATGAAACAACTCATCTGAAAACCAACCTGCCAGTTTCTCATAATGGTAAGTATCTACCTAATTTATGAACCTTCTAAATATTTATTCAAGAAAATTAAAACACATATATAGAGAGAGTAAAAGCACCTTACACTAGAATGCATCTCTCTAAAAGTATATATAAAATGTCTAACATTAGGAGTGATTTTTCTCTGAACTGTAGAATTATGGTGCATATTCTCTCTCTTTAGGGTAATTTTAGAAAATTAATTAAAATTTTTTTGGTGTATGGAATAATTTTATTTGTATTTCTCTAATAATTATGTGATTTTACCATTGGAGACAGATCTGAGGAACACGGGAGAGATTTCCTTTGTCTACATATGATTGGCACTAATAAGTGACTCCCTAAAGTGTTCTTTTACAATTTCCACAGCGTTGTTCTGGGTGAGCATAACAAATACTGAGAAACTGTTAGGTTCTGAGAAATTTCTGGGGAGAGAAGACATTTAACTGGCTCAAAAAAAAGAAAAAACAAAAACAAACCCCTGTAAAGTAAATCCTATTATTTCAATAGAAGAAATAGAGACAAGTCAGAATTAAAGATCATTACCTTGCCTAGTTATAGATAAGGGTTAGAGCCAATGTTAACAACAACAACAACAAACTAAGTAGCTGAATGAACCCCCAAATCCATGTTTCCTTTGTTATACCATACTGTTACATTCATTTTTGCTGGGTTTTCTTTGGTTTGGTATGGTTTTGTCTTATCATAAGCAGTATTTCCTTAAAACTTCTCATTTATTGGGATGTAGGAGCTCAGTTTTTGTTTTTTTAAATTGCCTCTTTTCTCTGCTTTAAATATAGGGGAAAGTACATATCAGGGAAAGGGATCCACTGGTGTCCAAAGGAGCTTCACTGATTTTTGCTTTTGGTTGCTAGATTTGTCTAACTCTTGACCTGTAAGACTTGTCATGCCTGCCTGGTATGGGATTATATGTCGGTGCCATTTTAGAGTCCAGGACCCCAGACTTTTTCTCTATGTATGCAAGTTTCAACCTCTGGAAGTCTATTTGTGCTAATTCAAAGGCCTCCCTGTGTTCCTTGCACTTCCATACCTCTAGCCAGTCATGAGCAATTATCGTGCTCTCTTTTATACACATTCAGGCCATGGGGATCCAGGAAGCTGCTATAAAATCATATATTTAGCTATATCTACTTGTGATACTCCATTATCCTGTGGCTTGTAAAAATATGTGAACATCTAGATCCCTGCCTAAAAGTTTTAAATAACGTCTTACTATGCATGGGGATACAAACTCACGTATACTTGAGCTCCGACACATCTGTCCAGACTATGATGGCCCTCTCCCACATTTCATGCGCCTATGGGCCTGGAGGCCAGGGAAAAGCTTCCTTAAACCTCCCTTTACTCTATCTTTTCCTCCTTCTATTTCTCTGATTTGCCAGTCAATCCCTTAGTCCGGAAAGGGCAAATCTTTCTTTCATTTATTTATTTCAACGTAATTTTTAAAATCTATTAAATATCAGCAATTTTAAATGACTTAGGCACCAAGAGAAAAAAAGGAATTATCCTATCAAAGAAACCCTTTGCTCTGCTCTTCCTGGGATAGTTTTGGAAATTTTAAACAATATTTAAATGGAATCCACATATACTCTTTCCTTCAAAAGTTTCTATTTTTAAGACTATTATCTTTCTGCAAAATCTCATTCGTACTATCAGAATCTAAACTTTAGCTGAATTTTTATATTTGCATTCTTTCTAGATTCATTGTAAAATTGTGTCTCCTACTCCTGCTATAGGCAAACAAAGTCTTAGGTTGACTAAGGAGAGGGTTTTACTTAAGTGAAGGCAAAAGACCAAAAAAACACATAAATATTTTATTAAAATGAACGCCAATTACTAAATACGTTTCTTATTGTCAAAAAGTATGGCTGGGACTTCTTCCTAAATGTTCTCCTAAGTGCCATATTTTCTATATCTTAGTGACTTTGCATTATTCTTCTTCCTGGAAATGCTACAGCATCTTTCATTTTATTTTACTTACATAACTAATATAAACTTCTGAAAGTTGAGTATGTATTATTTTTGGTATAAAATTTTCTTTAATGCTTTAAGGACTGAATGGGCTCCTCCTCATAAACGATTGGCAAGTGTTCCTATGCAGTAGGTATGGTTCTGTCTTTGAGAAACTTCAAGAAAAATGCATATAGATAATTTTTTATAAAGAGCCAGATGGTAAATATTTTAACTTTTGTGGGTGATCTCCATCACATATCTTGTTCCCTTCACCTTCACCCTTCTTGTTCTCCTTCTCCTCTACCTTTTGCAATATTTTAAACATTCAAAGACCATTCTTAGCTCACAGGTCTTGCTGCAGTTCCCCCGGTGTGCTATAGTTTGTTGACCACTTTTCCAGATCAAGGGGATAGATAATAAATACACTCATACACAAATGTGTGTGTGTGCACATAGAAAGTGAATGTTGAAATAAAAAAATGAGTGTATCCATCTGACAAAGGTCTAATATTCAGAATCTACAAGGAACTTAAACAAATTTACAAGAAAAAAGCAAACAACCCCATCAAAAAGTGGGCAAAAGATATGAACAGACACTTCTCAAAAGAAAACATTTATGCAGCCAACAGATACATGAAAACATGCTCATCATCACTGGTCATTAGAGAAGTGCAAATCAAAACCACAATGAGATACCGTCTCACATAAGTTAAAATGGCGATTATTAAAAAGTCAGGAAGCAACAGATGTTGGCAAGGCCGTGGAGAAATAGGAACGCTTTTACACTGTTGGTGGGAGTGTAAATTAGTTCAACCATTGTGGAAGACAGCATGGCGATTCCTCAAGGATCTAGAACCAGAAATATCATTTGACCCAGAAATCCCATTACTGGGTATATACCCAAAAGACTATAAATCATTCTACTATAAAGACACATGCATGCGTATGTTTATTGCAGCACAGTTTACAATAGCGAAGACTTGAAACCAACGCAAATGCCCATCAATGATAGACTGCATAAAGAAAATGTGGCATATATACACCATGGAATGCTATGCAGCCATAAAAAGAATGAGTTCATGTCCTTTGCAGAGATATGGATGAAGGTGGAAGCCATCATTCTTAGCAAACACACACAGGAACAACAACAACAACAACAAAAAACACCGCATGTTTTCACTCATAAGTGGGAGGTCAGCAATGAGAACACATGGACACAGGGAGGGGAATATCACACACTGGGGCCTGTCGGGGGTTAGGGGGCAAGGGGAGGGAGAGCATTAGGACAAATACATAATGCATGAGGGGCTTAAAACCTAGGTGCAGCAAACCACCATGGCACATACATACCTATGTAACAAACCTGAATGTTCTGCAATGTATTCTAGAAATTAAAGTAAAATTAAAAAAATAGAAAAAAGAAAATGGATGCATGGCTATTTTAAAAAGATATGTCAGAGTAATGACTTCCTTTGGAAAAGATGACATTTGCGGAAACATCTTTAATGTAGTGAATAAAATAATGAGTCATGTAAAGAACCAAGAGAAGATCTTATAGGCAAAAGAAATATCAGGTAAAAATTTTGTGAGCTGAGAAATAAAAACAAGCTATATGTCTTGAATGGAACAAATAAGTTAAAGTGTGATAAGAGATAAGATCAGAGATGAAGATAAAGATAATGTAATATAGAGTGTTATAGGCAATTATAATTCTTGAGGATTTACTCTAAGTGTAATGAGAAGACACTGGGGGGCAAATGCACCTGACCCAGGAGTTCGAGAAGCTTAACGATGGCATTTGGTGGCAGCTGGAAGGACTGCAGGCCCAGATGCTGCTCAATACCCATACCAACAATATGTGTCAGCAAGTCTGATACCATGTCCATGCACTGCTCCAGCCCTTCACACCATACTGACCTTCTAAGCATTAACACTCATCTACCACTTAACTTCCGCTTTACCAATTACATGCTGCTATGGTCTGAATATGGTTTGTTCACAACAAAACTCATGTTGAGGCTCAGTCTTCAAAATGGTGGTGTTGAGAGGTGTTGCCTTTAAGAATGATTAGGTCATTAAAATGGATTAATGTCTTTTTTTAGGAGACTAGGTTAGTTCTCATGGGAATGGATTTGTTCTCTTGGAGATAGATTAGCTCCCATGAAAGTGAGTTGTTATAAATGGGGTTGCCACCATGTTTTTTTTTGTTTTTTGTTTTTTTGGGGGTTTTTTTGCATGCATTCATTTGCCCTTCCACTTTTCTACCATGTTATAACACAGCATGAGGCCCTTGCCAGATGCAGCCATTGGATATTGAACTTCGCAGCCTGCAGAACCATAAGCTAAATAAACCTCTTTCTTCATAAATTACCCTGTCTTAGGTATTCTGTTATAGAAAAAAAAAGTACTAAGACACATACAAATCTCTAAGAGTTCCAGTAAAATGAATGAATAGATATGCAGATAGATATATGGGTAGACAGATAGATTTCTTGCCAGTACATAAATGAAAAGCACAAAAGCCAAAGAAGAAAAGAGGTTTCAGGAAGGAGAAACTGATCAAGTTGATCAAATATTTTGAGTGGTTGTTAGTCAAATGTGGGCTGCAGGACTGAGAACAGATTTAAATTTGGTAAGTATTGAGGGCTAGGAGCATTGACCAAAATGGATTCAGGGGTGTTGGGGAAATGAAAAGTGAATCATAGTGGATTGAACAGAGATAGATATGACACAGCAGAAACAAGTCTATAACTTTGTTGAGAAATTTTGCAACAAAGAAAAGCAGACCAAAAAACAGGCATCTGCTGGAAAGTGTTTATTATTAAGAAGGAAAATATTGAAACAAGATTTATTCATATCATTAATTACAGAGGTAGAGATTAATGATTCAGACGAAAGAGGGAAGACTTTGGGGACAAATTTCTGATTTGATGGAAGGTGAGAGAATGTTGCCCTCTCTTCTGTTTTTTTTTTTTTTTTTTTTTTTTTTTGAGATGGAGTCTTGCTCTGTCACCCACGCTGGAGTGCAGTGGCCCAATCTCAGCTCACTGTAACCTCTGCCTCCCAGATTCAAGAGATTCTCAAGGCTTAGACTCCTGAGTAGCTAGGATTACAGGTGTGTGCCACCATGCCTGGTTAATTTTTGTATTTTTAGTAGAGATGGGGTTTCACCATGTTGGTCAGGCTGGTCTTGAACTCCTGACCTCAAGTGATCTGCCCTCCTCGGCCTCCCAAAGTGCTGGGATTACAGGCATGAGCCACAGTGCCCAGCCCTTCATTTTTATCTCAAGTGTCCCCTTCTACTATAATCTTTACTTGTACAAATAATTTGTAGCTTTGTTTTGTTTCTACAGCTTTCTATTATCTTCGTGTGACAGGGTAATTTATCCTTTACTAGGTTGAAATCTCTGAAACAGAAAACTAATATAGTACATTACTTTTGTAGGCAGCTATCACCTTTTTGTTTAATTACGATTATCATTTATCATTTTGACTATTTGAAAAATGAGTGTATGTATATACACACGCATATATAGATATAGATGAAGTCCTTTTTATATGACTTAATTATCTTAATTAGGATATTATGAGGAATAATCAGGACCTAATGTGTTGAACAAATGAGCTCTGATTTTTTTTCATTTGTGTTTATTCTGTATAATATAATATACCTTCATGGAGTCATTCATAATTACTCACAACTATTTTTGAAAATACATTAGTATAAATATATTTTACCATCAGAATATTCACTAGTAGCTATAGATGGTAATGGTTAAATTTTGTATACATGCGCTCTGATAAGTCAGAGAGTATCATGATGTAAGATCCAACTTATGAAGCCAGTTGTTCAGTGTTCAACTATATGCAGCAATTGCTTGTTCTGTTAAGTGCAGGGAGTTCAAATGCCTAGAATAAGTGTTTAATTATGAGTCAAAAGTAATTTAGTGGTGCCTGAGTGTACAGTTTAATAATGACACACCAATTTGCATTTAAATATTCACAAGTTCACTGCCTTTTGAGAAAGTCTATTCAGTTATAAAATAAGCTTTTGAAGAAACATGTCTGGTTGATTAATAGCTGGGAATAGCCCCAATGTTATACAGATAAGTTATTGACACTACCACATGCAAAATTACACAAAAGTTATTTTATCAATGTAAGTTTTAACCTACTGAAATGCATAATTCAAAAAAAATTGACACATACAATATCAAAAATGGTTAACAAAATAGTAAAAATTCATGAATAAAATTATCTGTATTGTTGAAATATTTAAATATCATAATAAATTTAAAAATGCTTGCCAATCAAAATAGAAATGTTATTTTTTATTTTGCTATTACACATTTCTTATCTTTAATATAGAAAAGGAGAAGATATACTACATTTTACCCCTTATTCTTGGCTATAAATACAAAGAGCAAAAGTTCTTTGTTTAAAACTAGCAAAGTGTACAAACTAATTTACTGCACGGATGGTCATAATTGATGCGTTCTACTCATTTCATATCTCCTATAAGTACAATACACTTGTAATTTTGTTGAGGCCATCTATAACACATACCAATGAAAAATCACATTTAATCAACAAGAGCAAAGATTGTGATTTGTGCAGTCCAATGCATTTCCATGTCATAAATGCAAATTTGTACAAACACTATATCTAATATCTTCAGGAATACTGTGAAGAGTTAATGCTAAAGAAACCACAGGATTAAAAATAAATCTCAATAATATTAAGAACAAAATCCTATGATCTATAACGAAGGCTGTAGCTTATTTTATGGAAAATACACTTATTTAGTTCCCATTCGAACACTCTACTGTTAGTTTTACCTTGGCTTCCAAGTCAAATCACTAAAACTTAAAATATGTGTGTCCTATTCTATTGAAAATAGGGAAATTGAGTAAAGCTACAATAATTAGATCTGGACCTGAAGAAAAAAATAATGTATAAATATATTGTTTCTTCATTATTTTAAAATAAATGTTACTTTCCTATATTTTTAAAATAATTATTACTCATCTGACTTTGGCTCATTCCCTAAGATGCATCTGCCCAATATTTCCATCATATGTAATTGTTAATCATCAGTGCCTGCTGTGATGGGTAGCATTATCTCTGCAGTGTTTGAATGTGAGAGAGATGACAAAATGATTATCTTGCAGCTCAGTATTGATTACGCATCTGTTCTTTATACCGTGAATAAATTGCAGTCCCACCTGGCAATATCTCTATTATTGTCATTCTAGGTACCAGAAATCCAATAGTTTGATTCTGAATAAATCGATTCCACTTTGATTTCTGGGTGTTAGGATGGTGTTTTAGCTAATCCAACAAAATAAATCACAAAACATTTTTGTTTTGATTTTCCACTTTTAATTGTTTTGTTTTGCTGCTTATCAAGTTTCTTTTGACCCCTGCATTCTTACCCAGATCAAATGAGAAATTAGAGAGACAGGAAGACATGAGGACACATTTCCTACCTTCGGTGTCTACTCTTACACATGCTACTTGTGCACTTGACTCTGTAATTCATGGAACATCAGATATGACCCCCCCGCCATAAGGTGTCTGACTATTACGAGAGTAAAAGTCCTTGCAAGAACTAATCAGATAAGCCCTGTCAGGTAAGAAGAGCTAGTCTATAAAGTTGTACATAGTTATCGACAAATGTCCAAAATTTATGTTTCCTAGATGATCAATATCATGTTGATGCTGACATTCAAACAGATGTTAACCAAGATGTTCTGCCACAGCATCCTGGACTAGAGCTTGAAGATTCTCTTTGTGGTCACTGACACAGCCATTGAAATGGGGAAATCACTTCTAAATTGCTCATTTCAAGCCATGATATAACGACAAAGAAGATAAACAAATCTTAATAGCCTTGTGTTGCTCATTTTGCTTTGAGTTCCTACAGATATGAATATGTGACAACGTAAAAGACTCATGGTTAACATACAATGACCATTATTTATCAAACAGATCCTTTGACAATCCTGTTCCAGATGAATCAGAAAAAGCATCAGTACCAATAACATAATATTGATAAGGAAGATAGTTATTTCCAAGAATCAGTAATGCACATAAATACAAATCAAAAGGAACTATGATAATTCAGGCTAAATGCAACAAGTAATTGCTCATTTATTCATTCATTTAATAAATATGAATTACATTCAACTTAGAATGGGTTGAGTTCGAGCAAAGAACACAATTATAGAAGCATCTTTGTACTTGATCTAATGGTGTTTAAAAACAAAAGTAATCAGCATCTATTGCATAGATTTTATTAGACAAACACAATTTGAGGTATGTTACAAGATGGGAGGGCAACAATGAAATTTAAAACTCTTAATTACATTATTGCAGAATTGCTATTAATATATCTGCAGATGTTTATGAACTGGCCATCTTTACTTCTATCTTGAAATTAATTTAAATGTGTCCCTAGTTAAGGTAATACATTTTTTAAAAGTAAGGCTTTTAACAATAAGAACCTTTGATGTTTCATGGCTTTTAAAGTTCTTTTAATTAGTAACTTCTGTTTTCTTTTTTAAAAAACTTTTAATCTAATACTTTATTTGCTCTTAATTTGTAGAATTGTTTCAAAAACAAGTAGTAAATAATGTAATTTTAATTATATAAACAACTTATTTGAAAATTTTGAAAAATTATTAATGAAAATATTAATTTTTTGTGTTTTTAGTAGAGACAGGGTTTCACTGTGTTAGCTGGGATGGTCTCCATCTCCTGACCTCATGATCCACCTGCCTCGGCCTCCCAAAGTGCTGGGATTACAGGCATGAGCCACAGCACCTGTCTCAAAAAAAAAAAAAAAAAAATTAAAATGTTAATGACACCACCTCTCAAAGATAATTTTTACTTCTCAGTACTTTTTTTGATGATAAAAATATATTGTATATAATTGTTAGATCACTTGTAGATCATGTTACTCTTAAATGTCTCTGGAAATCAGTTAATATAAATGAATAAACACATTTCAAAGGGCCAAATTTCTAATTATTTAAAATTGCATATACTCTAAAATAAATTCATAAAATACTTTGTTGGGTATCAGAAAAAAAAAACTATTGGAAAATAATTCAAGAAAGATTTTAGTGGATATAAAGAAATAATTGAGTGCTTGACATCTAACTTTGTAGGTCAAAACCTGAAAAGGCAACATCTGAAAATAAACTGATATAAAATTGTGGAATTTTTGTTTGGAGTTAGATTGGAGGTTTCATTAAAAAAAAAAAAAATTGAGTATGTGACCTGGATTTCAGAAGGCACAAAGAACAAAGGAAGAGTTAGTTAAGAGCCAGAAGCCAGTTAAGGCGCTGGAACCTTGAAATAGTGGACGGATAGGATCAAGGTCACCTGTGAACACAGCCCACATGGTCAGGAAGGAGGTGAAAACATAAAACGAATTAAATTCTAGCTTTCTAGTTATGAGAAATAGATATTGGGGGCATTTAGGTCTTTCTGAGCTACAGCTTAATAACAAGGTTAAGCCTATGAACTGATTGACTATAACATACAATATAGAATGTATTACTTTGTTGAATTAAGTGATCAGTAGTCAGTTTACTTTTATCCCATCTAAAAACTTACCAAGTGATAAATAAGAATGCTATGCACTAAGACAAACTTCAGGACACTCTTGCTATCTATTCCAAATGGGTTTATTATCTGTCATAAAATACTTTTAAAAATTAACTATATTTGATTTGCATATTGTCATATTTGTGTATATATTTGCAAATACAAATGTACTGTCAATGAAAGAAAATTATATACACTGGTTGTAATTAGCAATAAACTCTTTATTTACAATGTGGGGCATACACGTTATCAGTTATTCACAAAAAGACTATTGCAAATGTGTGTGTGAGAGAGTACAACGCTCCAAGTGTGAAGTCATGTGGAAAAGACACATTTATGATTATATACTCAAAGGAGCATTCTGAGGCAATATAGAACATTAAATAAAACTTAGAATTGCATTTCAAATATAAACTGGACAGAAGCTACAGCAAAATGAATTAAAACTTCAGTCAAAAATTTTTATTGTTTTATTTTAACTTTATGCTTATTTCCAAATTTTATGTTTAAATTAGTATATTTTTCTATCACTAACATATTTTAAATATTTAGAGCTATTTCAAAGGCTTTTATGACAGAAGACGTGTTACTGATTGTTTTAATGTGGACCTTCAAACTTATGTGCACAAAATATTACTCTAGTGGCCTGTCCATTTCTGAAGAGCATAAGGTTGCTAAATCATATAATTGTTTTGTCTTTAACTCCCTATGAAGTAGTAAGGAGTAAGATTACATGATAATATAGAAAGTATGTGACTAGCAACAACTAAAATGAATATATGGCTTAGTGCACAATTCAGTGAGTAAGAAAAAGGTATCATTTCAGGAAAATAATAAAACCTTGACTTTTTATCTTCTTTCACCATAGCAGTAGAAAGCAAATTATATCTCATTCAAAAATCCTGTTTGCCCTTACATTGGATTTGAAATATCAAATATTATAAACTTGTAATCTATTGAAGGGAGTGATTGAGGGGCATCTTGTCCTCAATGCTGTCTTTCTCATGTGGATATTCATTATCATGCATAATCCACTGACTGCAAAGTAACTGAAAGCCAGGTTTTTGCTGAGACAGGCCTTGTTCATGTGTTTCTGCACTATTTCAGACTCTGATCCATTAAGTCAATGGAAGGTCACAGAAAGCCTGAGGCATTTAAATTGTGTGTATGTGTGCGTGTGTGCCCGCGTGTGAGTGCGCATGTGTACAGCAATGAGAGAGAGAACAGTATATTCTTTGTAGTTAATTTTTAGAAACGTAGGCCGGATGCGGTGGCTCATACCTGTAATCCCGGCACTTTGGGAGGCTCAGGTGGGTGGATCACAAGGTCAAGAGATCGAGACCATTCTGGCCAACGTGGTGAAACTCCGCCTTTACTAAACATACAAAAATTAGCTGGGTGTGGTGGCAGGCTCCTATAATCCCAGTTACTCAGGAGGCTGAGACAGGAGAATTACATGAACCCAGGAGGTGGAGGTTGCAGTGAGCCGAGATTGCGCCACTGCACTCCAGCCTGGTAACAGAGCAAGACTCCATCTCAAAAAAAAAAAAAAAAAAAGTCATCATTTCCAAGATATGACCCAACTATACCATTACAACCACTATTAGTAGAGTAGTGAATGAGCTGCTGTGAAAAATAGACTCAAAATATACAACTCAAACACAAAAGATGTTTTTACATTTCTTTAAATGTTTATATAGTGATCAAGAGTTTGTTTCATGGTCAGATTTTCTCTGTACAATAATCTAAAGACTCCATCATTCATAGAATATCACCAGCATCAGCTTGTTGCAGGGGGTGGAAAAAAGAAGATTTTGAGAAGGAATAACTGCTCTTTAAGAGTTTTCTTTTTCTTTCTTGAAATGGTGTACACTGCTTATCACAATCTATTTAACAGATCTCAGGCACAAAAATCTACTAAATCAAGAGAACATGAGAATGTAATACTATATGACCAGGAAGACAAAAAGATTTTTAAAAGACCGCTAATATTCTCTGTAATATTCATTGCTTCTGGTTACCAAATATTCCTACAATCTGTCTACACATCGAACATACTTATCCATATCTCCAAATAGAAAATAACTGCATTTAGTTACTGCATCTGGTTCATTGTCCGGAGCATCTTGATCAACACACATTCTCTATAAGCTACAACTCTGCAACCTACAAGAGAAGTTATACACACCAATCCACACATACTTCATACATCTTGATGAAGGAAGAATAGCCGCCAAAAATATCATCCATTTGGAAAAGGTAAGAATGGGATACATAGAGCAGTTATGGAACCTGGCTATGCAAGCACCAAGAAGATCCATTGTTTGGGTCGTTGAGGATACTTTTTGATCAGACCTTTGATTATCTTTGAGATAAATTCCCTTATCTATTTTATGCACATCTATTGGCTGTCTCTATAACATCCTTCTTTATCTATTATTATTCATTGTGACATCTAGCATTAGTTTGGATGACTATACCCCCTTGACTTCCATTCATATCCCATTTTCTGATTGTGCATGTTTGGTGACAGTGAAGTTGTTTCATAATTACAAGCCTTGTGTTTTCATTGGTGATAAAGCCCCTCAAAAACTTAAAAGATTTCTAGTCTTTTAACATCATATGTAAATAATTATATCTAAACATATTTCTTAGAAATAATTAAGGCTTTCTTATATCCTTTCTTTCTCTCTCTTTCCCTCACTCCTCTTGGAAAAAAAGGCTTTGATGAGAAGAAAACATGGGTGCATGTGCCTTTTTGATACAATGATTTCATTTCCTTTCAATATATACCCAGTAATGGGATTCATGGGTTGAATGGTAGTTCAATTTTTAGTTCTTTGAGAAATCCCCACAGGGAATCAACTCAGGTGCCTATCCATGGTGGATTGGATAGAGAAAATATGGTACATATATACCATGGAATACTACACAGCTATTAAAAAAGAATAAAATTATATTATTTGCAGCAACATGGATGTAGCTAGAGGCCATTTTCCTAAGTGAATTAACACAGAAACAAAAATCCAAATACTGTGTGTTCTCACTTATAAGTGGGAGCTAAACATTGAGTGCACATGGACATAAAGATGGAAAAAACAGTCATGGAGGACTACTAAAGGGTGAAGAAAGGTGGGGGGTAAAGGCTGAAAAACGCCCCACTGGGTACTATGTACCTGGTAATAGTACCTGGGTACCATACACCTGGTAATAGTACCTGGGTACCATACCCGTGTAATAGATTCATTCGTACTCCAAACTGCAGCATTACACAATGTAACTTTGCTCCAAACCTGCCCATGTACCCCCGATTCTAGAATAAAAGTTGAAAAAAAGGAAAAAAAAATCCTTTCTCTTATCTTTGCTACAATGCTGAATTGCATTTCACTGAGAAATAGTTAAAAATCATTGTAACTCAAGACATTTGTATTCTAATCTCCTACCTTTTGGATCTAGAGGCAGGCTGGTTTTGTGTTATTGTGGAAAACCCAAATAAGATAGGATACTTCCTTTTATTTATGCTTTTAAGCCAATCAATTTTCATCTGAGCTCATTTCTCTTTCCTGAATTTCTATGCTACAAGGAACAACGAAGTAGTATTTTAGCTCTTCCTGTCACTTTTGCCTAGAAAAGTGTCCTTAACTGGAGCCAATTTTGTCCTCCAGGGGCAATTTGGCAATGTCTGGAAACTTTCTTAATTGTTAAGACTGTGGGAAAAGTCCATTGTCTTCTAATGGGCAAGAGATATTGCTAAACACACAATAATGCACAAAATAGTGCCCCAGGAGAAACAAGCATCCTGCCCAAATATCGATATTGCCACTGCTTAGAAAATCTGTCTGAGAACTACAGCTCAGGAAGTATTTGCTCTACCCTCTAAATTATCTCATGAAATGATTTTTCCATTTTCTGCCACTATAAACAAATGAAAATACATCTCTCTTACCTGACACCTAACTACTGAAGCCAGAGTATGAAGGTCTACCATCAAACAACTGATGCCAATATCATGTTTAGTTGTTGTTGTTGTTGTTGTTGTTGTTTAAATAACGGTACTACTCTACTTCAAGCTAATAATTTCTGTATTGTTTAGGGTGAAATTAACTGCCTTAAAAATGGGCCTCATAATGTGAAAGTCATAGATCAAATAAAATAATAACTGACTTCTTGTTTACATAAAAGTCCAGAATTCCTGTGGCTCTGCCCTCCACAGGGACATCCCTGGTATAAGACTAGTGAAAGAAAAAAGAAAAACTGGAAAACGCATATCTCCTTTAAAAATATCTGACGTGAACATGGGCACATTACCTCTGCCCATATTCCACTGGCTAGAACTCAGTAATATAACCACACCTTTACTACATGGGAAGCTGGAAAATATTGCCTACCTTGTTCTCAGAAAGAGGAAATGGATATTTGGAGAATATCTAGCAGCTTCTAGCACAATGACCAGTGATGATTTTGTTGTTTTCCAAGAACGAAAATTTTAGGACAATTTCAGAATACATACTGTGTATTAGTTTCTCCGTGCTGTTGTACAAAATGCCACTAATTTTGCTAGTTAAAAACACCACAAATTTATTATCTTACTGTTCTGTTGGTAATAAGTCCAGAATCAGTCTCAAGGGGATAAAATCAAGAAGTCAGCAGGGCTATGTTTCTTCTGGAGATCCTAGAAACCATTTCCTTTCCATGCCTTTACAGCTTCTAGAGGCTAGCTGTATTTCTGGGCTCACAGCCCTGCACCACTATCAGCTCTCATTTCCTTTTCATGTTTCCCTTTCTCCTTTTCCTTCCGTTATATCATTACCTTTTTTGACTCTGATTCTCCTATGTTCTTCTTATATAGGCCTTATTAATTATATTGGGTGCAACTGGATAGTCCAGGATAATCTCCCCATATCAAGAGCCTTACCTAAATCACATCTGTAAATTCCTTTTTGCCTCATAAAGTAAGACATTCACATGTTTATTGGGATTGTGACACGGACATTTGGTGGTGGAGTTGCGAGCAGGGATTATTTAGCCTACCATCAAATCCAATCAAGCAGGGACATACACGCTTTCTTTACTATTGTATACCCGGTATTTAGTACTGTGCTTTGAACAAGTTATATGTCTGATAAATACTTTTAAATAAATGAACTAATCAATGTTTAAAATAATATATAATGTAGCAGGACTTGCAGAGTCCACAGTGCCTTTTTATATGCTGATAATGAAAAACTTGTTATATTTTATCAAAATATTTTTATGATTGAAATTAAACCCTGTTTATAAATTTGATGTTAGATAAAAGAAAAACTGGAAAACCCCTTTTGACAATAGTGCATCTGTGTCGATCAATCTAGAAAGAGATAATTCACAATTGGGAGAAGTTTGATCCTTCATTACAAAGTTAATTAAGCTATTTGTTATTATATATTGAGCTGACATTCATCTTCATATAATTTCCTGGTTGCCACTTATTTTTATCTTCTGAATAAACATGAAAGAGGACAATCTTTCATTTACCTAATGTGCCTTCAAATAGTTTTGAGTAGCCTATTTACTCACTTCATTATTTTCTATGGCAAGATCTTTAAAATTCTTATTTAGGTTGACTTTTAGATCTTTCTAGTTTCTAAAGAAACTACTTAAAGTTGGTGACAAATAAAAACAAAATGTTCCAAGTTTTGTGAGATCAATATAGTATAAAGTGATAGTATTATTGACTTTTATCAGAAAAAAATAAGCAACCTAATTATATACATACGTATCCATGACATGTATGTATCACATTTTCTCTATCCAATCCACCATGGATAGGCACCTGAGTTGATTCCCTGTGGGGATTTCTCAAAGAAGTAAGAATTGAACTACCATTCAACTATCAATCCCATTACTGGGTATATACTCAATCATATTTTGTTTATATTATTCATAAATACATTTTTTACCTCACAATGATCTCCTGGTGTAGAAAAATAGCCTGCTAGTTTAATACAACACAGGTTCAAGCAATTTTTTAAATCTAAACGCAGATCTTCCATGGGGCCATGTTGAATTTTACCATATTGCTTGTGGCTGTTTGTGATAGCCTACTAAAATCAACCTGAATTGAATTCAGGTTTTCCTAGGAACTCATTACCCAGCACCTACTACTCCCATTCTTCATATTTCATAAGAATTGTTTATTAACAAAATAAACTTTTTTCAAGTCTTTAAATGTTAAAAATGGCATTACTTTAATAAAAACTATCAGTGATATCTGATCCATCCCTGTGACTGTGGGCTCAAGTAGAAATACAACTTTCAAATACCTCGGATGATTTGGATGGACACAGTCGACATAACGTTCAGAAAGACGTAAGCAAAAGACAAGTCTCCTTCATCAAAATGCCAAAACCACACAGTGTATTTTAAACGTATCTCCATATATGAAGAGCTAGAAGATGTATTATAGCTTGTTTATTTACTATATATGTATTATGAGCATTATGATGCATTACATAATCATTGAATAAAAATAAATCTGAAATAAAATTACTGTATAGAATTAATATTATAAGAAATTATATGATTATTTTTTGAAAAATAAACTTAGAATGGTTTTGAGTTATTCAAAAGAATGGAAATACCTGAGTGCAGTGGGTCATGCCTGTAATCCTAGCTCTTTGGGAGGCCGAGGCGGGTGATCATTTGAGGTGAGGAGTTTGAGATCAGTCTGGCCAGCATGATGAAACACCGTCTCTATCAAAAATACAAAAATTAGCCGGGCGTGGTAGCAGGTGCTGGTAATCCCAGCTACTCAGAAGGCTGAGGCAGGAGAATCGCTTGAACAGAGGAGGTGGAGGTTGCAGTGACCCAAGACTGCACCTCTACACTGCAGTCTAGGTGATAGAGCGACACTCTGTCTCAAAAAAAAAAAAAAAAATCATTTTTATGTTAAAAACTAAAATTTTCATATTTTAATCTGCATAATTTGGTCATATAAAGTTTTTACTTTAGTTTTTGGGTATAGTTTCTATTAATTTGGTCTGTTATCTTATTACAGACTTACAAAATTAGCATAATAGTTTGATTTTACTTTTTATGATACAGATATCCAGAGAGAAAGAGAGAACAGACTAAATAAAAGGATATGCATTAAAAATAAGAAAAAAAATGGAAAATATCTTAAAATGTCCTTAGACATGTTTACTGCAATAAAAACAAAATAAACGAAAAATACAGCATTAAAAATGTTGTCAGATGTCACTTATGTTTAAGACATAAAAGACTCTCTCAGGTATATATATATTCAGAAAGTACAGCTGTATAAAACGTCACCAGAATTTGCTTATATTGAAGCCAAACAAAGACAAATTTAAAAAGAATGCAAGACTACTAAAAAGTTCATATAATTTATACTAGTTAATTTATTTTTATAAGTAACATATACAGATTCCCAAGCACACACTAAGGTCAAAAGGCATCCTGACAATAAAATATACACAATGAAAACACACAGCAATCTTATCATGATAAAGAGAAAAATGGAAGAGTAATGTGCAGAAATAAAATGTTAATTTACTTGTTATATCACGGGAACAGAAAATCAAACACCGCCTGTTCTCACTCATAATTGGGAGTTGAACAATGAGAACACATGGACACAGGGAGGGAAACAACACATACCAGGGCCTGTCAGGGGGTGGGAGACAAGGGGATGGAGAGCATTGGGACAAATATCTAATGCATGCTGGGCTTAAAACCTAGATGACAGGTTGATAGGTGCAGCAAACCACCATGGCACAAGCATATGTATGTAACAAACACGCACGTTCTGCACATGTATCCTAGAACTTAAAGTAAAAAATAAAAATTTGTTATATGACAATAAAAGATGTTGCTTAAATCTTGATGTTGATAATTAGAAAAACTTTTTTTAAAATAAAACAAAGACTAAATTCATTTCTGAAAATTTCTAAAATGGTAGAAATATTACATGGTTTATAGAGTGAAAATAAAAAAATAGAAAGCTTGGATATCATGAACAAAAAGTATCTCCAACTAAGCTCTTCTCTATTAAGAGCAAAAGTTTAGAAGTTGGTTCAACAAATAAAATATGATTGTAGGAGTGTATAAGATATAAAAAAGAAAATTTCAAAATAAGAGATCGGAAGATGAGAAGGTTGTGGAGGAAGAAGAGAGCTAACATTTTTTGAGTTCATCTGGGGGCTTTACTTTTTAATATTTTATATCTCATGTTTTCCTTCATTATGCTTTACTACTTTGCTTTATTGGAGCCCATCTTCCACAGCTCTACCAAATTAAAAAAAAAACCATAAAAATATCAAAATTTATCTTTAACATCCCATTTTTGAAATGTCTTTATTCAACATTACCCTTGAGCTATATTTGTTTGGACATGAATCTTTCTAGATGGCAGTAGAAAACAAGAAGACTGTGGGAAGCAGGTCTTAGAAAAGTGAGAAGAAGAAAGAACAGCAGAAAAAGAAATAAAAGATCAGAGATAATTTTTAAAAAAGAATTGTTAGAATATTTGAGTAGTTGCAAAGACGTCTAAGCATTTAGAAAGATTATGACCGGCATGTCATGCATCTGTAAGAACACTTGAAACAATTAGAACACTGAGATAATAAAAAAATAAGGCAATTATTAAATCCAGAAAACAAAATTGAAAAGAAATTTTAATTAGTATATTATTTGGCTTAGCTCTTCTTTTATTTACATAGTCATAGTAGTGTGAAAAATTGTGCTGTTGTGATCTAGCAATATGAAGGGGATAGGGGATGGAAAGAGGAATGCAGAGCAGCTAATGCCTTGGCTACTGAAAGAAGTTAATAGAGAATCTCAATATAGTTGAGCATTTTAATAACCAATCATAAATATGAGATTTTTTAAAAAGAACTCTGACTGAAAAATTTACTTTTGAGATTCTGCACTAAATTAGTAAAAATGTTTATATTTTTGTGAATTAAAATAAAACCTTTTTGTAGATAATAATTTAAAAATAACTGGAGCCCTGATGGCTTAGACTCAAGTCCTGAAAGGCATTTGTTTCATTTTGCTAACTTGAAGGCAGGTTTCTGTTTTTATAAGGTTTGAAGTCTATTAAAAGATCAGTTAGAAGTACTTAAAGTTTCAAAAGCTTTCTTTCATGATACTATTTTGTATATTAACATGATAAACATGTGATAAAATTTTAGTCTTTGTCATCACCACCAAATCGACCAATATACCTACAGGCATGTCTTAATCTTCTGCCAGAAGATATTACATAAGAACAGTGACATCATTAATTGCTGACTTTTCCTTTCTAGTTACTGCATGAAGTAATACTTGGTTGGATGAAGCTCAGTTAGAGAAATATATTTGTATTTCAGTTTGAAGAATGACTGAGAGGAAATTACCCATCCTTGAGGACTATCAAATCAATATATTCATCATTTAACAATATTGCCTTTAATAATATCTCCCTGATATTGGCTGAGGGTGTTAGCAGCAATAATGGAATTCAGTCACATACTTTAAAAGGGATATGCAATGGCATTCTTTCCTGAGAAAAACTGTACTTTTGGTAGACACTGGGAGAATATATGTATTTAGTAACTATAAACAGAAGACACTTTAATCAGAAGAGCTGGCTAGATGGAAGTCACAGTCTATTTAAATTAAAATCACCGTTATTATTTGTTTGTTCATTGGTTTGTTGGTTTAATGAATGAACAAATGCTATAATGACGGTCAGGGTTAAGTTCTATGTTGAAAGATCTTCTCTCCAACAGTTTTGTTTTGTTTTGTTTTGTTTTGTTTGTTTGTTTGTTTTTAATTTCAACCCTCCATGAAAGCCTTTACAGAATATTGAAATAATTTGTCAGAATTGGACATGCTCAGTAGCCCAGGCAGTGAGGGCCTGCAGCGAGGCTTCTCATCAGACTAAATGAAAACCAATGTTTAGAAGAATGAAATTGACTAGAAAATAAGTACGCTTTTCAAAAAGGTCTATATTGTGTTTTAAATAGCTACTGAAACAAGCTTAAAATAATTGAAAAATGTAAAGTATCTATTGGGCAATTTAACAAATTAATACTTTTAATATTTGCCTTACATGATTTAGAGAGATATATGTCATCTTAAACATGCACAGGAAAGCAAGTATTTCATATCCAGAGTGCTGAGATTTCTATTTAAAACACTATAATTTCAAAATTGTATTAACTGTTTTCAAATCTTAGAAACAACATTTTATGTTACTATTTGAATAATAACCTTTTTCTGAAAAGTAAAGAATGACCTTTTACATTTCAATTATTAAGGCATTCTAATATCACCTGCCCACTTACACAGAGCTGTCATATTCAGTGTAGCTGGTTTTCTAATTATTTTTATTGAACGTTAACTTTTAAATTTTATATTATATGACAAAAATATTGAGGTAGAAAATATTCATAATGCTTCAGGCAATTTTTTAAGAATTTCGGTATCATATACAGTTTCTGCTTCAGCAACTGTTGGTACCTTTTTAAGATCGTCAAGATAGAATCTGTGAACATATATAACAAAACCTACATCTTTTATTGAAAGACCATATAACTTGCATTCCTTGATGGATTAAAGAAAGCTGTATCATAAATTGTTCAAATTGAGCCTCTGCTACATAGCTTACCCAAATCATAGCTCTGCCATTTGCCTCTTATGACAGGATAAAAATAAGAGTCTCATAAAAACAAAATAAAGAAGACAGTCTGTCATTCTTTCCCAGGAAAATATTTGTCAAGAACCCTTCAAAAATAATTGGGAAGAAAATGTGTTAGGTTCCACAGCCCACTGACTCATTTTAAGGTGCATCTGAGCATGTTCAAGAATGGTATTTTTCTGATGATCAACCTCATTGCAAAGTGATATATTGCCAATTTTTTTTTCAAACTTGCTTTAAAAGAATTAGTTTGTCTGATTTTAAGTCTACATATTTATTCCATTAAAAAAATTTAAATTTTCCCTAGGCTGATTTTCAAAGTTCTAGTCTGCATATTCTATTGTTAAATTCATTGCTCTATGGTTCATTCTGGCAAGTATTGTTTGGAGCTCCATTCTATTTTAGATAAGTGTAATCTATTTTTTAGTTTTTAATTTCTATGCTAAGTAAATAGATATATTCCTCTGAGAATATGATTCTAACATGCATAATTTGTCTGTAAAAGGAGTTGTCACATCTCAGTCAAACAATAACTTTCATCAGTCTATCTTGTTTGTATACTTAATTTATCAATTGTGATCCATAGCAGCTCAGAAACATGCTTTTTTACCTTTCTTCTACGGTGCCTTGCATATAACTCAATATGAGTTTATTAAATGTAATACATAAATATATATATGTATTTTTTTTTCATAGAGCTGTGGTTTTGGAGATAAAGCTGGCAACAACATTGTTAACCATTTATATTATATTAGTAATGTAGCAGCTCATTAAATTTTAGCTATCGTCTTTGACCAGATATATTATCACTTTCTGATATAAAGTTTTATTAACAAGAATGCTATTTTTGTTAAGTGAAAAGCACTTCCAAGTTCAGATATTTTTATTTGTTGTCATCTAATTTTACAATCTCTACTTTCAGTCAGTGTTAACAACATCAAGTAGAGTGTGTTTAGGAATAACAATATGGCTACCAATCTAGGAGACATGCCTGTTAAATTCTGTTAATTCACTGTTAACTCCCTTAAACCATTAGGTCTGTCCCATCTGCTGTGAATTCTATTGTTTCAATAACATCTGTTAACTGCCTACTACAAATGTGCAAAATGCCCTACTATTTAGAAGAAGCAAGAGGATATAATTCAAACGGATGAATGAAACAGGTTCTTCTCAGTAGCATATTTTCACATCATCTGTTTCTCAAATACTGGGGCCAAAAGTTAATAGGCAATTATTTTTAACCAAAAAGAAAATCTCCCCGAAAATTAACATTTACAGTATGATTCCAGACAAACCTAACTTGCTAAAATAGAAGTATAATACTTCTTAGGACTACATGAATAGCACAATAAATATGACATAGTAATTATTTAATGAGTATTTACCTCAATATAGAAATACTATTATGAGTAGCCTACGCACTCAACTGATAGTCAAAATTCCTGACTTTATTCTCTAACTGGATTGCATTTTCAAAGAGCATGTTATCTTGCAATTTTTTCTGTTTGGTTAGTATTGATTTATAAAAAGCTTTAGTGACATTGAGATTCATAATTATAATAGTTTAAACAAGATAGATTCATCTTTCTCTTTTAAGTAGCAGTCCAGAGGTAAACATTTCAGAACCTCAGAAATGATTCTGCCATCCTTAGCGTTTAGGTTTCATCTCTGCATCTATAGTGACTGATCCACCTCTCACTTTCCCTATCAGCAGAAAAAGGAAGCATATGGGAAATTTAAAATGTGTATATTTGAAGGGCATAGCTGAAAATGCAGAGCTCACATCTTCTCACATTAGATTGGCCAGTATTTCTTCATTTGGCCATATCTACCTTTAAGTAGGTTGAGGAAAAAAAGGTCTAGTTAGGAATGGGTAAAGGGGTTTTAAATTAAGACTATTAATATCAAAGGAAGACCAATGGAAAAAATGCTAGTGGACAAGCAAAAGTCTTTGTCACATTGTGTTCCTTACCTGTATAAAGCAGGTCATATTAATACTTCGTATACATATTAGTTTCTTATTGAGTAGCATTAAAGTAGATTAAATGATAAAGAGCATAGTCAAAATCCTAGGGTTTTTCCCCTAATTTGAGTACTACTGGTTATTTTAAGTATAATTTTGGTGAAGATGCTGTTTCTACAGATGTCTTGAATGCCTCCTTGACACCAAATTTGGCAAATGATCATTTTAAGATTTTCATCCTCAGAAGCATGATTCGTCTTTTATTTTTATTTATTTATTTATTTATTTATTTATTTATTATTTTTTGGTAAATTGTCATGAAAAAGTTAGGCTAAAATATAATAATAAATAATAAATAACAATATAATCATATATTTAGATATACCCACGTTTCCTTATCTATCCATGCTTTTAATCATATATACAATTAAAATTTTATAATTTAAAAAATTTTTAGTTTAAAATTTTATAATTTAATTCTTAAGTAATAGTTATTGGTTACCTTCTGAGTGTCATGTGTAATGTCAAATGTAATATCACTGTAGGACAATGGAGAAAATAGTAATTAATTATGTTGGGGTGGCATAGCAGACTTCCCATAAAGACAGATGCTAAAATATCCAAAGATAAGATTGACGGGTCAGTATATGTTTGACAAATGGATGAAGGTGTAGCCAAAAAAATGCATGGTAGAAAGAAAGCATTCTAAGCAGAAGAAGCTACTTTGATAGTAGTATTCTTGGTTGAAATTCTATGGTATCTTGGAAACAATGAGTTTAATATATACATTGGATGCACATAATATATGGTGCTTAGGGAATACTGAAGAAGGAAAAACAATTCTCTCTCTACAATCTCAGTTCCCTTATATTTCTATACTTTCACCTTTCATATATCTGATGGACAGACTCTGTGTTGGATAAGCAGGTGGAACTGAGGTAGATAAATGATTTTTCATATACTTCTCCCCTTTCTAAATCTTTGATGCTTTTCAAAGCAACAACTAGTGTCCTGTTTTCCTCTTCACCTCCTCCAAATATGAAAAATCTGTTAGCATGTTCTATGCAAAACATAGATTTTTTCTGTGTACATTTGATGCTTAAATTTTGCCCATCACTCCAGTGCACAGAGTATAAAATCCAGGGCTCTTTATAAGAAATAAAAATATTTCCATTTTTCTCACAGTTGCTTACTTTAGAACCTTTTTTAAAATGTCTCCCTAACCCCTATGTTGTCTCACAACACTTATCTCTGAGGATCCACTGTCAATGCATTCATTGTGTTGTTTCCTCTCTCTTGCTCCCTCATCGGCTGAAGACGGTTCAATATTTATAGACACCATCTTTATTATGTTATATTCAACCATCATCTATTCACCATTTTATCCTCAGTAGTGTATACAAGGCCAATAAAATATTAAGCACAAAATAAATAATGGTTAAATTTTGAATAAATGCTTGGAATGCTGGAGCATTTTTAATTCTTGGAAAATTTAAAGACAACTTGCGTGACTATTTCCCAGAGACGAGGAAAAGGACAGTTCAAACTGGTAACTTAACTAAGTAGCTCCTGAGTTCTGTTTTGAACTTGAAGCGATATTTAATATGTGGTAAATATTTCCTCAAATTGTTTCTCCAGGTGTGACAAATGGTTATCCTTTTTTATTCTTCCCCATTCTAGAGTGAGCTTTCACTAGCAAATAATGGAAAAATTAGTTGTGCGTACACATGCACATACATACACACATTGTTATTCAATTAGCAACAAATGGAGTGCTGGTTTTCCAAATTACATAAGCAGACTATGTTCTCTAATTATGTTTATTATGGTTTATTGTTGTCTCTATATTGACTACACATTTCATAACTCAATGTGGAATGGCATAAAGAAAGAAATGAGCTGGAGGGTTGGACACAAACCACTTTCTGAAACTAGGAAATAACAAATAACATACACCTGGAAGAGTATTTGCTAAAGGGTGTATAATTTGGACCAACATGATAGTGATTTCTAATCATGCATGATGAACTGTGAAACTTAACAACAAGAGTTTGCAGTTTGGACGTTGGACCAGGAGGAAGGAAGGATCATGTAAGAAACAAAACACCCAGGAGATCTTCCCTCTATCAGGGAACAGCAAAACAAGAAGGTTAAAGGAGATACTTAATTGGCATAGCATTTTTGTTTAAACCTATGGAGTGGAGAGAAACAGAAAGGCAAGACTGAAGTGGAATAAGACACGTAACAAAAATTCAGTAACCATATTTGCAACTTCTGATAAATATTGACTGATCAAAGATAAACAGTTGTGGATTAAAAAAAATTCAGTAACTAGTGGGGTTTTCTTTTACCTCTGCTTCTTGCTTAAGTGCCTTAAGCTTCCTGAAGTAGATCATAAGTTGAAATCTCAAAATGCATACAGAAAGAAAACATATACAGAATATGACATAGACTAATTCCCCACAAAATTCCTGTGTTGAAACCTTATCTCCAAAATGATAGTATTGAGATATGGGGCTTTTAGGAGATAATTGGGTCATGGGGGCATCGCTCTCGTGAATGGGATTATAACCCTTATGAAAGCGTCCTTCCCCTTTCTTTCCTCTTCATGAAGTCACAGCAAAAAGATGGCTGATTATGAACCAGGAGGTAGGCACTCACCACACACCAAATCTATTGGCACCTTGAGCTTGGACTTCCTAGTCTTTTACTTCCAAATCTCTGTTGTCTTTGAGAGCAACAACTGGTATCCTTGTTATGAGGAACTATCAGAAATAAATTCCTGTCATTTATGAGCCACCGCCTCTATGGTATTTTTGTTATTATAGCCCAGAAAGGCTAGGACAGAATCTAGTCCAATACACTTAATAGCAGACAGTCAATCTGTAACTTGTTTTTCACTTCCTTCAGAATAGGGAAGATAAGGAATCAATAACAAGCCTTCAATGTAAATTAAATAGAAATAGTCAATATCAAAGATTAACTTGAGGTAACCAGTTGTCATGGAAGATTCAAAACATAAATCGGTTTTACAGATATTTATTAATGTATGAGTCAGAGAAAGGTCATCCACATTAGTCTTCAATGAATAACAAATTCAGATGATACTATTCCTGATCAGAAAAATGCTAAATCAATAGATGTTGAAATATTGAAAAAATAAATACCAATTCAGTAAGAGAACCATTTACATATCTTTGCAAACATAACTTTATAAATATTAATAAAGAATATACTTTAGAAGAACTGCTTCAATAATTTGATGAAGGTATTTTTTAAAAAAATAAAGCAATGTTTTGCATCTAGGGAAAACCAGGAACTTAAAAATTTTACTTAAGTTAATATCGAAAAAGAGATGATAAAATACAAAATAAGATTAACGAAAAAGCTGGTAAGCTTCGGGTTTTAGTTTAATACTTATTTTTTAGTAGACTTAAAAATTTCTCTTACTCTAAATTAGTTTCTAGTGGTATTCTTTTTTAGCAAGCAAATTATGTTATATATGTTAATTATTTATTGTTTGCCTCTTGCAATAAATTATGAACTTGAAGACCCATATCTAATTTGCTCATTATTCAATGAATGTAATTTTTAGAAATCATATAGTACATGCCCTATAAGTATTCAA
This sequence comes from Mandrillus leucophaeus, assembly GCF_000951045.1. Classification (NCBI taxonomy): domain Eukaryota; kingdom Metazoa; phylum Chordata; class Mammalia; order Primates; family Cercopithecidae; genus Mandrillus; species Mandrillus leucophaeus. Next base: position 2,157,302 of record NW_012106297.1, on the reverse strand, counting down.
TTAAATGCATGGCTAATGTGGAACAGAGATAGCATTTGTAAGATATATTTGTTGATTTTTATATTTATACGAACTGGGAAAACACTTAATAGCTTGCCAGCTGTTAAAGATACAGAATTAGGTGAACATTTGAGTGCCCTCTTTTTTAAAATACAATTGAAATTATAGTTAACTAGCAAGGATAGAATTATACAGCCAGAGACAATCTCTGCCTTCACTGTCAGCAAGAGCAAAGAATGGCACAGAGTGCAGGGGCAAAAGGGTGCAATTATTTGATAAAAATGTTTAAGAGACTTGCTCCACATGATAAAATTTGTAAAAGCAAAGGAAATGGTGGGGGCAAGGGGAGAGAAAGAGGCATAAAGAACGATAGAGAGAGAGCAAGACAGAGAATATATTTGATTGATTGTGACTTTCAGAACATTCTTCATATAGCAACAAATGAATCACGATTGAAGTCTCACTTCTTGATTATGCAGCAAATTATGCATAGTAATTCCTATATATAATACTTGTTTCCTTTTTTTCAGATTGTATGAAAAACTCATAGACCCTATGTAATAACAATGTTACCCTGTACTCAGCATAGCTATCAGAATTTCCTCTAGGTATTTTAAATTAGAAATAACTTAATACATGTTACTCAATAAAATATAACGATAACTGGAGGAGTAGATTCTAGTTGGCACATACATGTTTTATTTCCAGAACATGATCAAACTGACCTCAAGCTAGTTAGCCACTCCCAAATGGGGCAATGTAAAGTAATTTTTACCAATAGGAGAGATAAATGGAAGGGTGCATGAAGTTATATCTTAACTTTGCATAGTAAGAAAATATTGTTCAAACTGAACAGAAGAAGAAGAAAAGATTAGAATACATTTTTTAAAGTTATAAATGTCACAAGATAGAAACCAAAAATGTTAATAAAACTCCTAATCAGGTAAGGAAGAAAGTTAGGAGAAGTAAAATGAAGAATAAATAGGTTAATTATTTTATGTTAAAGAAACAAATAATATAAATTAATTTAGTCATCAAACTATATAAAAGAGAGGGTTTTTTATATTATTAAGAGTTTGGGAAAAACACATAAAGACAAAATCCAGAAATAATTATAAGTAGTTGCCTCTTCAAAGTGTAATTAGAAATGCTGCAAAATGGGGGCCTATAATTTCCGCTTTCATGGTTGCCTAACTATAATGGTTGGTTTATTATAACATTTACGTTGGATTTTGATCTTTTCAGTACAAATGTTGAAGTGTTAACACAAAACTTAAGGATTAGAGATCTGTGTCAATGACAAATATTTAACGAAAGCTCAGATATTTTGTGTAAATATTAAATAAATGATGGCATGTTAGGATAAAATAAACTGCTGAGGTTCACTACTAGAAAATGAGTCAACCTTCATTTTCACCTGTGCTTTTAAACTAACATGAAGAACATATTGGAGAAATCCTTCAAGAGTTTTAACGAAACCACATATCTTACTGAGACGAGGGTTCTCATATCTTAGAAGTATACACACTCAGAGGTGTGCATAAAACAGTAACAATAGTCCTTTCCTTTAAAACTATGTAAGCATTAGACACATTAACGAAAATTCAGAAAAAAAATTTCAGCAGAAGGGTTTTTCCCATTTTTAGGCTAGAAATTAGAGACTACAAATTGTGAACACATTTTTCTTAAGAATGTTGTAACAATAACATAAATATGTAATACTAAGAAAGGGAGAGAACAATAAAACTTTTACAGAAAAAAACTGAAAAAACTATTTTTAAAAAATCATTTGATTTATGTCATGTATATAATTACATAGAGAGTATTAATCTTTCTAACATTTAAAATCTTGGGAAAAGTAATTTTAAACATGGAATTTTATTGAGTAGTTCTAGTAAATTTTGAAATGTCACACCTGTCATAGACAAAGTCTTTCTTTACTTCAATGAAATAACAATAAAAAACATATTTTGGACATTGGATTAAAACAAATATAATTGCTGAAGTATTAATTATACTTTCTATGTTTCAGTTTTACTTTTGAAAAATTTTACTACATTTCACATAGACACATCTGGTATTCAATAAAATAATTTGGTAACCACAAATATTTAGCACTAAGTTTTGTTATTTGATTTTTGTTGTTGTTGTTAAATCCTTGCAGTCTGTGTGCTGCTGACACACAAACAGCGTGGATTTAACAGAAAAAAATCAGACATCTTTTAATGTAAAACTTGAATATTCTGTATTTGAACATACTAATATTATGAGTCTATGGAGAAGCATAATGGATTTTGCTACTTCATCTTACTGAAAACATTTATTACAAAGCAAGTTCAAATACAGTTAAATCTCAGAATACAAAGAATGAACATGTAATTGCAGGGAAAGCCAATAAAGCTAGTTTTTAGTGTTGTTTCACTGTTATTTTTTGTATCTGATAGAACGTATGGGTTAGTCCATAGTTGCAAGCAAGTCAGGCAATTTAAAATATATATCAATTGTGAGATAAGGTCCCATACTTGACATGCTTGACAAGGAGGAAATGCTGGCACGCTACACAGTATGCTTGAAAGAAAATGATGTATGTTTTATTTATGATTAAGAAATCGAAAAGATTTCTTGCCCATGTGCTCAGATTCTTGGAAGCAGATAAGAACCAGCTCTCCAGATATGAGATCATGAGTTAATCTTCTTATTTGAAAGTGCGTATACAAATAAAATATATATTCATATGTATCATCTATAATATATACAGAGAGAGCAAGATACACCCCACTCCCATCCACAGGTTTGATTTTCTTCTGAAGCCCTGTGATCTAAGATATTTGGTAGAAAGTTCCAGATAGCAATTCCAAAATGTACAAATTCACTATATTTAAAGCTATATACATATATACACTCATATATAATATAAGTATTCAGTAGTTTTCTGACATAGTAACATGCTAAACATTGATTCAATTTTGTAATATTAAATATGTGTAAGATTATTCTCAAACAATACTCAGAGATAAATTATAATAAAGCTTAGTATGGCAATTGTAGCTCCCCTAATAGCATTACTAAGTTATTTTTCATTCAGATTATAATGCGGTTCCTTAATATTCCAGAGGGTATACATTGTTTTTTCCAAATAGGAAATATAATACATTTTATTGAAAATAATATTTTTTAATATTTGATGTGATTATGAGAGAAATAAGTGAACAATGAGTACCAAATACAGAATTTAAAATGATCATTAGAGATATATAAGCAACATGATACATCATTTCAGAATACATAACTAATTATGATATAAAATTAATAGAAAACTCAATATTTGCTACCGAGAAAAAACATTTTTGATGCATCAGTGTTCATAAACAATACAATAACAAATGATAATGAAACCTAATACATTATAGTATTCTAATAATCAATCTAAAAGATAACTGTATAGGATATTTTCCATGACATTAAATGTTCAGATTGTCAAAGTTTACACAGTATACCACTATTCATACTTGTAAGAAAAATAAATAATATTGGGGGCATGATACATGGTGAGCACTACTCTAATACATGGGAATGAGGAAATGATAAAGACAAAGTCCTTGCTCTCTTAGAGTTTGTAGTCTCAAGAAGACAATTTGAGAAAGATTTATCAGTATATCATTTGGATAATGGAATAGAGAATAGAGGTATAATCATAGGTAATTCACAAGAGGCTTTTCTAGGGAGATTGTATTAATATTTGAGCAATGACTTAATCTATTTGTGTTATTAGGGCGTGTGAGGTGACAAATCCTTTGAAAGAAGGGATAGCTGATGAGGATCTTCAAGACTGAAGCAAATACACCTGGTGCAGCAGTTCAGCTACAGGCATTCCAAGAAATGGCAACTTCAAATGCAGTCATTGTAGTGTGACAATTATTTATGTTAGTAGAATTGAGCTTACCATTTGGTGTGCCTAAGTACAGGTATGGAATTTTGAGAGATAAAGTTAGAAAGGGAGGTTGCAGTCAGATGGTCAAGGGCATTTTGTGATATTCTAATGATTTTTTTGTTTGTTTGTCTAACATTAGAGTCAATGATAGGATCAATATTTTAACAACTTAACTCAGGAAAGAAAATATATGACTTGAGAGAAAACCCTGGAAGATCACTTGCAAGGTTATTTTGGGTACCTGAAAAGTTGCTTATTAGCATTTAATCATAGTGAAAATGGTAATAAAGAAGAGAAACAGGTTTAGAAGAGATTTTTATAAATAGGACATTGATGACTATATACCTTACCTGATGGGGAAGCTAACAAATAGGAAAATGCAAAGATAACTGGGGAACGATAATGAGGATAATTAGGTAGATAATATAATTACATACAATTATCAATATGCTTTGTGCTTTCTTAAATATCTTTAGATATGCATTCCCAAAATAAATACATTTTACTATTGATCTGGTCTTTAGTGTGAAACCAACATGAATATATCAGTAGAACAACACTTTAAAATCTTGTGAGAAAAAAATAATGAGATATTTACAAATAATCCTAAGAAACTATAGAGTATGAAAGTTTACATAAAGGAAGAAAAACATGCAATACAAGTTCAGAAGAGGAAAATAAATATCTGAAATAAAGGCAGCAAGGAAAGTTTAAAAGTGGAAAGTAAGGATTATCAATGTTTATTATCTGCTATTCACTTTACAGTTAGTATTCATTGAACTTTAACACCAAAACTTCATGAGACAGTGAGAGCCTCTTAAACAATTCTACATAACAGGCCATAGTCATCACAAAATTCCAGGTGGCAACACTTTTTTTTCACTCGTACTCTAAAGAGATGTACGTAAACACCTGTCAGTAGCTGAGCCGAATACATCAAGGCTTCCATGGCCCAATCCTATGAAAGGATTTGTATAAATGTACAAATTCCTGTAACAAAGGCTAATAGCAAAGACACGATGTGCTCCACAGTAATTTTCTATATCAAGACAATTTTTGTATTCATGATATAGTATAATAGTTTTATCAGAGAAGAGAGTTAGCCTAACAAGGCCCTAGATGTGAAAAGAAAAATTATTGTTTCATGATTTCAGTCATTTCAGCTGTAAAAGAGGCCAGGTTAATGTTGATGGCAGAGATAATTTGTTAAGAAGTATATAAATTAGGAGTCTACTAATAAATATGTGATGAGGACAGTCATGGGTAAACCCAGTGAGAATTTGTACTTTTATTTTCATATTTCTTTAGAAGAAGTGTTTCTAACTTCTTTCATACTGTTCAGTATTGCTACAGGGACAGTGCTCAGTCTTAGCTACAGATTAGAAAACAACTTGAAGTAAAATTAATAACTTTAAAAGTAATAACGAAAACTGTAATTACTTTCTCACCAACCTGAATAATTAGATTATCCATTAACTATCATTTTTAATAAGGCCAACATGATTTACTTATATGGAAATTAAACAAATTATTATTTCATACCTCGTTATGTTTACCCGAAGTGGAGTGGGAGATTATATTGGTATTGTGTTCTAAAATCCAGACGTAGAAAATTAATCAGCAGTGATTATATTTAAAAACTTACATTATTAAGAATATTTTAGCATATCTTCACTAGCATTTCTCATCTGTTTTTTTTTTTTTTTTTTCCTGCAGTCTGTGTAATTCCGCCCATGCTACCTGATTGTGAAATAGATATGACCCATTACTTTATGGGTTTGCAGCACCATAATTTAAAAGCAAAATGGCCTAATATCATATGCCTTTGATCAATTGAACACTTTTTTTCTAAAGGAAAAAAATAGTAGGATTAGTCAAAAGAGCTCTAATGGGAAACATGAGTCACTTTTAAAAACTTTTGTTTGTCCCTTTGTTTAATGCCAGACAAACCAAGATTTTCGTTTTATGTAACACATTTTTATTACAAACTGATGAAATTACATGTAAAGAAAGAAAAAGAGTAATCTGCTTAAAAAATATAAGAACCTAATTAAAGTGTGGATGCAGTATACTTCTTTCTTCCTCAGTTTATAAGTTTTCTGTTGCAATTACAACAAACAGTGGCTTAAAACATTTAGTATGTTTCAGTTCTGGAATGGGTCTCCTTTGCCAAAATCAAGGTTTTGGTAGGGCTCTGTTCCCTGTGGAGGCTCTAGGGTCTATACATTTTCTTGCCTTTTCCAACTTCTAGAGGTGAACCCTATCCCTTGGCTCATGGTTGCATTCCTCCATCTTCAAAGCCAGCAATGGCTGGTAGAGTCTTTATCCTACTGCACATTCTAATCTCTGCTTTCATTTTCATATCTCCTTCTCTGTCTGTTTTAAGGGCCCTGTGATTACATTTGGCCTGTCTGCATAATTCAGCATAATTTCCCCATCTAAAGGTCTTTAAGTTAATTGCTTCTGCAAAATTCTTTTTTCCATGTTAAAGTAACATATCCACAAGTTCCAGGGATTGGGACATATATATCTTTGGTAGTTTTTATTCTGTCTACCACACTAGTGTTCAAGGTATATTCAGTTCTCATGTGTACTGGAATCAGAAAAAAAGACAATGAAAGTCCTTAAGGAGAGAACAAATATAACTAATTTTACATTTTCTTCTTTTTTTTAATAAGACAAAAATTTAATGAAAATTGAACAGTATGTATCATCCAGGGCTAAATAGTTACATTGGACTGGAGTAGAAACTTAAAATACAATAGATGCTGGAGTAAACGTTACATATTATCATCATCTGATTCATCTTCTTCCTTCAGAGATTCCTTAGCATATTTCTCTGCTTCTTCCCTTATATCTTTTGGAACAATTTCATGTCTTCCATTAGTTAATTCACCAACCCAGCTGAGTTCTAGTTCAAAAGCTTTATCTTTAACTTCATCATATACTATGTAAATTATTTTTGCAACTTCTTTAACAATATCACGGCAGGTCATTTCTTTCATCTGAAGCTTCTCTATTTCCGTCTTTGCAGCTTGCCTGGCTTTGCCAATGGCACAGTCCCAACAACCGTATGAAACACCTGATGGGTCAATCATGTAGAGTTGCGCACCGTCATTCACACTGTAAGACCCTATCATGAAACTGCAGCCAAAAGGTCTAACAGCACTGTAGAGTGTATATGCATGCACATACATGGCCACTCTGTCTGCAAGATGTTTTAGTGGAATGTTGTAGCCAAAGTTAGATCTAAAATTGGAAGCTTCTTCTCTTGCTATGTCTGCTAAAGAACGAGCATCTGCCAACAAACCTGCTACTGCCATTCCAACATGCCGATCAACATTAAAAAGTCGTTTGTTGGAACCTTCTTCATAAAGTTTAGAAAGGACTAATTTTTCTACCCCAAAGACAACATCATCTTTGCATCTGATTCCAATAGCTATACTACTATTTTCCACAGCCCTCATAGCATATTCAACTTGAAAAACTCTTCCATCGGGAGAGAATGTAGAGGCTGACAGGTCATACCCGGTGCCGATTGAGCTCATCCTGCTAAACCCAACGGGACGCGTAAGGATTCCAGCTAATTTTATATTTTCAGCGAAGACTTTGGTTGCAATGTTGGAGAACAAAATAAAGAACGGGAAAGAATTAGAAAATCATTGCAGTCATCCAGATGAGAAATAAGTGTTGTTTAGACTAGAGTGACAGTATTAAAGATTGTCTTAGTCCATTCGGGCTGGTATAACAAAATACCATAAATTTGGTGGCTTAGAAACAACAGGAATTTATTTCTCACAGTTCTGGAGGCTGGCAAGTCCATAGTCAAGATGCCGGCAGATTCTGTTCGTGCTGAGGACTCACTTTCTGGTTCATAGAGGGTGTCTTATCACTATGTCCTCACACAGTAGAAAGGGAAAGGCAGCTTTCTGAGGCCTCTTATAAGGGCTCTAATCCCATTCATGAGGGCTCTGTTCTCCTGACCTGATCACCTTCCTTCCACAGGCCCCACTTTCTAATACTACCTGGGGATGAGGATTTTAACATATGAATGTGGGGGAGACACAGGCATTCAGGCTATAGCAAAGATGACTATAGGAAACAAGCTACAAATGTAGGGAGTTATTCAGGAATTAAAGTGAGATAATTTGTTATAGGATTGAATGAGGTGCACAAGTAAAGCGGAGATATCTGGGATGACTATGTGGTTTATTTAGCAAATGCATTTAGAAAATGGAGGGTGATGTAATTCAATGGGAGAGGGAACAATGAAGAAGGACTCAAGGAGATCTTGATATCTGTTTTATGTATGCTAACCATGAGTCATCTTGCAGGTATCTTGCAGTATTAAAGTTCTGAGGTGACATCTGGGATAAAAATGTAAATTTGGGAGTTATCAGAAAACATGCCCAAGGATGAAAAATGCTTTAAAACAGGAAGTATGCTAAAAAGATATTAGGGCCTTAGACCAAATATTTAAGAAACTGAGCATAAAAGGCTGGATAGTATATGTCAGGGCAGCAAAAGGATATGGGGATGAGAGCTCAAATTGGTAGGAAGAAACCTAGAAATACATTGCCATAGAAAAAGAGCAGGTTGCCAAAGGAGAAGTCAACAATTATGAAAGTTGCTGAAAAATACTGTAAGGTAATTGAAAAATTGTCAATGAATTTGGGATATTAAGATTATTGTTTTCCTAAAAAGAGTTGTTTTTGTAGACCTGAAATCATGGTGGATTAGGTTAAGTAATAGTAAAGTTTGAGGAAATGAAGAGTGTTGCTACATTTTTGATAAGTTTGAGTTTTCAGATGTGATGGAATGGATGGCACCTGCTGGAGTGATTATGTTAAATACATTTTTTACACATCAAAAAATATTGAGTATAGTTCATGAGAACAGGACCAGCTTCATGGGCACAGGAACTGTGCAACTAAATTAGGCTCCATTCTCAGAAGTTCCCCACATTGGTTTAATGCTTTGCTACTGCCCTCTTGATATTATTAATATTTTTATCTTTGAACTTGTGATTTGTATGCAGAATGTGATGTAACAACAAACATATGCCAGGGGTTTGGAAACTGGACTTACATAAGGTCCTGCCTCCTGCTGGCTCTTAGCTACCCCAGAATGATTCAATCATTCATTTTCCTACTGCCTGGGTTCTTCTGGGTCCTGTACTCCAGGCAATCACCAGATAAGTTTTAAAGGAGGCCATCATTCTGCTGTCAACTTCTGCCCTTGTGGGATTTTACATGTAATCACAGGTAGTGTTGGGATCAGGCTGTGCACTCTGGCACATCTCAGGTAGGATCTGGCAGTAGCAGCATGATTAGCAATAGGCTGGTCCATCTTTGTGGGCACAATTCTCTTGTGGCTTGTGACCCAGCTACCTGGTGAATCCAGATGTGGAAGTTTAAAGGCATTCGGTGTTCACAGGCCTACTGCCATAGATTGTGGTGCCAGCAAATGGTAAGGAGAAATGCCAGGCTGTGAAGCATGTGTATGCAGAGGCTGGCACCAGGGGGAGCCTGGCAGCTATTGGGTTTGAGTAAGCTGGAGTCCCAAGTACTGGGTTCTAGGCAAGGTGCCTGGGTAACTGTGAAGGTCTGCCGTAGTCCGGCAAGTATCCTCATGCTTACTGAGTATCCCTGTGTCGATGGAGCCCTTCCTGGATGGATTCCATGCCTGAGGGATCCTCTCTCCTTCCAATCTCTTGAGTCTGACTTGTATTTGTTAGTTCTGGTCTGCTGGAGCACAAGCAGCATGTTTGAAGACAAACTATGAAATACAAATTGTGTAACTGGATGATTCTTCATACAAGTTAACTGCTCTATTTGCATTTAAAGCTAGCATTGCATATAAAAATGAATGGAATGCAAAAACTCGTACTAACAATTTAAATTTTTAATTTTTCTTTGCTGAAAACAATGTCAGAATAGCAAATACCATGAGAAGTCAGAAAAAGGACTTTTAAAAAGGGGAAAAATTTTGCATCTTGGTACCAAACACACTTCTCCCCACCTCTGATTTTGAACAAGGACCTCAAATGTTCATTTTGCACTAAGCCCTGCGAATTATGTGGCCAAACTGCATGGAAAAATCAAACCGTGAGCAAAAGCTTGTAGAGAAAGTAAATGGAATCACCAATTCTTATGAAAGATTCCTACGAAAGTTGAAAGATAGGAGGATAGACCTAAGACAGAAATATCAAGTTAACTTTTTATGTATCCCATAACTTAAGAACTGAGCCAGGTACTGAATTTGGAGGATTGCTATGGAAGTCATTTAGAAAATGAAATTCTGAGACATAAAATAAATGAGGAATTACTACATAAAACTAGAATTGTACAGTTTGTTAATTAGAACACCAAAGAAGGAAATGTTGTCTTCTGAAGAGTTAAAAGTTATTCTTCCACAGACAAGAACAATAATATTAAATGAAGCATTTACTCATGTTTACTTACCTGTTTTTAATTGGAAAATGTTTCATAAAATTAAAAATAGCTTAAGGTGTCCCAGCACTTTGTGAGGCCGAGGTGGGCGGATTACCTGAGGTCAGGAGTTTGAGACCAGCCTGGCCAACATGGCAAAACCCCGTCTCTACTAAATATACGAAAATTAGCCGGGCGTCCTGGTATGTGCCTGTAGTCCCAGCTACTAGGGAGACTGAAGCAGGAAAATTGCTTGAACATAGGAGGTGGAGGTTGCAGTGAGCCAAGAGCATACCATTGCCCTCAAGCCTGTGGAACAGAGTAAGACTCTGGGAAAAAAAACAAAAAAAAAAGGCTTAAAGTGAAACAATTAGTGATACAAACAGAACAAAGAGAATCTAGACATCTAGATGGAACTTAGGGATTACACCTTACAAGGCATTTAGATGAGCTAATTACTTATTAGCTTACTCTATTTAAGTTAGATGGAAGAAAAACATTCCCAAGAGTCAGATTTGTTAATTACTAAAATTAGGCATTATCAAATTGAAGTAAAATGTGTTTTAATTCAGATAGTCTCAAAGGGAATAGAGATATTTCCACCTGGCTGGGATAATTCCTTTTATGCAATTCCAACACGTTGAAGTGATTAAATCTTTAGACCATTATTAATTTTGTTTACTAAGTGTTTGTGCTCCTTTTGATTACCAATTGATTCATTTTAAGACCATTATAATTTTATGAAGGCTTTTTGTCTAATTGTTGTCCTATTTATAAAACTGACTGTTATAAAATCCCTTTGGTAAGTGTTTTGAAGGTTCTCTGACAAAATAGATCAAAAGATGAAATCTCTTCATTCTACAACTTATTTTCATTTCGTAGTTTATTAAAATAAGAAAACCTTAACTGTTATTTGAGTTTCAAGTTATATATAAATAAAGAGATTCAGGAATGTGCATTCCATAAAGCATGTGAAATGCATGCAGGCATCATGAAAAACTTCCTTTAAGACATATTGAGGCAACCATTCCCTATCTGGTGCTTACTGATCTACATTTCAATATATAGACTTTTTTTTTTTAGGTGGACTTCCGGCCAGGCACGGTGGCTCACACTTGTAATCCCAGCACTTTGGGAGTCCAAGGCGGGAGGATCACGAGGTCAGGAGTTCAAGACCAGCCTGACCAATATGGTGAAACCCCGTCTCTACTAAAAATACAAAAAAATAAATAAATTGTCTGGGCATGGTGGCAGGCACCTGTAGTCCCAGCTAGTTGGGAGGCTGAGGCAGGAGATTGCTTTGAACCCAGGAAGTGGAGTTTGCAGTCAGCCAAGATTGTGCCACTACACTCCAGCCTGGGCAACAGAGCAAGACTCCGTCTCTAAAACAAAAAACAAAACAAACAAACAACAACAACAACAACAACAAACCACAAAGGACTCTCCTGGGCTAATCTTTCTCAGTTTTCAGTTGGTGGTTATTTAAGGCAAAGATAAATGACCTCTAAATTTGTTTACACAAAACAAACACACACAAGAATACACACACAAGAATACACTTATTGCAAACATAGAAAACACACACAAGTATACACACATATACTGCAAACATAATCAAGTAAAATTATAATACTTTTGATACTTTCCTTAAGCAAATATTCATAAAGTAAATATGTGAAAAAACAAGATAGGGTAAACAGTAGAAATATGTTCATCTTTACAGAAATAACTTTAAAATATAACAATAATCACAAGATGAACAGGAAATGTACTTCCAGATTATCCATGAAAACTCACGAGGCTTAGATGCATAATATAAATACTCCCCACCCCACCCAGTTGTGTGACTGCTTGATTAGTAATGGTATATGTTCAATGGTGGCCTTCTTCTGTCTTGTCTGTGTTTTCATGATTTGTCTGTTCAGTGGTGACCACTGACTTAGATGTGTATTTAAACCCAAATTTGATGATCATGCAGAAGCTACTACTGACATAGCTACTAATTAATAATGTCCTGATGTTGCTGTATCAACCATTTATCTATTCAATAATATTTATGGAACATCTACATGTTCCAGACAAATAGGGATAAAAATGTGTCTACCCTCATGGAGCTTATATTCCACTGAGGGATATATATAGTAAATCTGTAAATACTTGCTATACATTAATGCTACATAGAAAGTAAAATATATGTAAGCAAAAGTGTATGATAGAAAGTAAAATATACGTAAGCAAAAGTGTATGATGGGAATGTGGCGAGCTCTTTTAGACTGGGTGATATGGTAAGCCTTGCTGATTAAGTGACATTTGAGCAAAGACCTGCATGAAATGAGGGAGAAAGAATATCATATACATAGAACCATACACTATGTAGCATGTGAAGTCTGGTTGACTTCATTAATTGTATACATTTCGGATTCATCCAAATTATTAAATGTATCAGTAATTTATTCAATTTTTATGATTACTGAGTGGTATGTCATGGAATGAAGATACGATAGCTTATTTTTTCATTCCCTACCATGAAAAATTTTGGTTGTTTCTTATTCAGATGATTATGAATGAAGCTGCTATATGAAATCACAGACAGGTTTGAGGGTGAACATAAGATTTCATTTTACTTGGGCAATCTGTGAGTGGGATTGCCAGGTTATATGGCAAACCTACTTTTAACTTTTTAAGGAACTGTCTAATTTAACTATACCATTTTGTATTCTCACCAGCAATATATGAGAGTTCTGGTTGCTCTACATATTTATTACCTCCTTACGTTTTCGTTCTGTTTTATTTTGTTTTCGCCACTCTAATATTTGTGTAATGATATCACATTTTGTTTTCGGTTGTATTTTTTTGAATGACTAATGATGTTGAACATCTTTTCAAGTGAGATTCTTTTATCTCCTTTGGTGAAGGCTATCTTTAAGTTCTTACCCATTTTTATTTGTGTCATTTCTTATTAATGAGTTATAAGCGCTCTTTGTATGTTTTAGAAATAAGTTTTTTACCAGATAGGTTATTTGTAAATATTTTTCTCCCAATCTGTGGCTTATTTTTTAATTCTCTTAGCAGTGTCTTTGAAAAAATTTTATTAGTATGTATTCAATTCATGCTATTTTTTTTTCTTCTATGATCCATGCTTTTGTTGAATCAAAGTGCTGAGCCTGTTGAAGGCATTCTTCTTTGTTATCATGCTTCTCATTTCTATAAATTTTATTTTTCCTTATAATCTCCATCTGTCTGCAAAAATTATCTATGCATGTTGTTCACCTTTTATATTAAAGTAGTTAACATATTAGTAATAGGTACTTTATATTCCCAACCTGATAATTCTAACTTCTGGATGGGAGCTGAGACTGACTCTGTCTCTGGAACATGTGTTGCTTATTCTTCCTTATTTAGGTGTCTCCTTTTTTGTTGTTGTTGAAAGTTGACGTCTTCTGTAAAGCAGTGAAAACTGAGATAAATAGTAACTATCTATTTCTGGGGCCACATCTGTTTTGTGGTAGACCTGTGTTGTGAGTAATTGAATCAATCCAGCCAGTTGAGCTGAGTCTGGGATTTGTTGTTTCCATGATTGTTACCAATTCCCCACAGGCTTCACCTTCCTCTAGAGTCACCTTGTGCTTAGAATGGAGGATGATTTCCCAGAGTCTTTTTCACAATGTGTGCCCTACCTTCAGCATAAATAACTTTCTAAAGAGTTTATTGTTCCATGCTCTTTTGCCCCCCTCCCCAGTAGCAGATTGCTTATTACTGAATTTGTGGGCCTGATGGTGGTGGTGGTGGTGCATGGACGTGGGAAAGTCAAATTTTGTTTTTATAGTTTATTGTCCATCTTAGGTGTGAACTGTGCTCTTGTGACTGGGGGAGAGCACTTCTTATTTATCCTGTCCCTCACTAAGAATTCTGTATGGATTTTCTAATGGTTTCGGATCAGGACATTTTCCTCTCCTTCTTTTTCTCTGAAATCCAGTTGTTTCTTAGCCTGTTTCACTAACATTGACTGGATTTGCTATTTTCTCATCAGTTTAAATCTTTAATTGGAGATAAAGGAGAAACACTTATCTAGGAGAGGCTAGATGTCTTTCTCACTGAGGTTGCTGCTCATGCCCCTACCCCAGCACTCGCATCTGAACAACATGAGGAAGACTTTTTCTGGTCTCCCCCAGATCTTTCTCATAACCACTTGATTAGTTCACTAAGAGTCTGAAAGTCCCCGTGAATTCCCCTTGGGGGTACTGTTCCCATGGCCACCTGCTTGTTGTTTGCCCCAAAGAATCAAGTGTTTGCCTCCTGTCTCTCCTTGATGTCACTCATCTTTGCTTAGATTTTGTGTAAGTTCGATGTTTTGCAACCTCAGTGACTTGATGGATTTAATAGAAGTTGTAATTGTAGAATAATCTATACATTATTGTTATTTTAAGGATGAGAATAATGCACTTTCTAGTTTTCTAGATCTATATTACTTTACTAAAACTACCACAACAAATAAACTTGGTGGCCAGAAAAATTCTCACAGTTTTCTAAGGCAGAAATCTAGGCTCAGTTGTCATGTTCCCTCTGTAGTTTCTAGAGGAGAACTCTTCCTTGCCTCTGCCAGCTTCTGATACCTTGACGGGCCTTTCAGTTATAACAGCATAACTCTAATCTTTACCTTCATCTTAACGTACTTTCCCTTTGTGCCTCTCTGTATTTTTTTTCTTCTTATAAAGACATCAGTCATTGGATTTAAGGTCCACTCTGTGTTATGCCATTCTTGTGTTGCAATAAAGAAATACCCAAGACTAGTTAATTTATAAAGAAAAGAGATTTAATTGGCTCAAAGTTCTGCAAGTTTTACAGGAAGCATGGTGCTGGCATCTGCTTGGCTTCTGGACAGGCCTCAGGAAACTTGCAATCATGGTGGGAGGCAAAGGAAGAGCAGGCACATCACATGGCAAAAGCAGGAGCAGGCAAGAAAGAGAGAGTGTGGATCTGGTCACTTTTATCGCTTCACCAGATCTCAAGATAACTCACTATCACAAAGACAGCAACAAGTCATGAAGGTTTATAACCTCAATGAACCAAATGCCTCCTACCAGGCCCTGCTTCTAGCAATGGCGATTAGAATTCAACATGAGATTTGGGTGGAGACCTGAAATGCCAGGTGATTCATTTTGAGATCTTTTACTTAAGTACATCTACAAAGATACCAATTTCCAAATAAGGTCACATTCTGAAAGTTTAGGGGGTGTGAATCTTTGAAGGACATTATTCAATCCACTCCAACTTTGTAATACCTGAAATTTCACTGAAGCTTAAACTATTTAGTAAATATTACTAACTGATTAGAACTTCTTCATAAGAACACAATTGGTATGTTTAAGACTAGTCCCATGATAAAAATTTTTATGTCAAAAATCCTTGGTACTACCTTACATTATTTTATTTATCCAACAAATATATTTTAAGAAGCTACTACATGGCAGCAACTGTATTTGATGTTGTAGGTGTGGACAAAATCCCTGTTTTCATTGACCTTGATTTTGCTCTTTAAAGTATAAGTTTCTCTTATCGAGTTACATTTATTTTCTACAGCTTTGTTTAAAATGTCAGATAATTCAATATCTCCTATAGGAACGACTTAGCTTTTGACAATTCCACAGAAAACATTAATTCTTCTCAATTTTTGTTATTTTGCTGGTAGAAATGGAGAAATCTACTGACTTCAATTATTTAACAGAGTGATGGAATGAAACTTTTGTTTCATCTATTCCAAATTAAATGACCTCAAAAAAGGCAATTATCTGTCATTCTAATAAGTAACATGTTTCCTAATGAACTTGTCATTCTAATTATCTTCACATTGACTTGGTTCCCAATCAGTTGTGAGGGCATTTTTCCTCATATAATCTAAAATAGCTGAACAAAAGCAATATATGATGTGTTTTAAAACCATTAAAGATAAAAGATGTTTTCAATCTGCAATGGTAAATAAGAAAAAGGTAAAACATAGTGGATTGAAAGGTGGAATACTAATGTAATATTGATCTCACTTTTTAAACTGTGGGTTAATTTCATCAAAACCAGAATGCTTTAAGTAAATCTAATATGCAACAAATACTGCAGTATGTAGAGATATTTAATTCAGCTCATAATTTGATAAAGTTTATACAAACTAAATATGCTAACATACAATTGTTTTTTCATGCATAACAACTTATCTTATAGTGGTGAATAATTGAAAAAGAATAAATACATTAAGTGTTTACAGAAAATAAACCCATGCATCAAAGTAAGGTATAAATTAGATAACTGAGATCTAAAATAACTTGAATTTCCAGATGTATGATTTTAGGTCTTAAAATACCTTATAACATGTGATGGCTTATATGTGCCTTTGTCTCTACTTTTTTCTACTTCTCACTCAGAATCAGTATTTTAAAGCAAAAAGTAATTGGCTTTAATTTAATTTAAATTTATTATTTAATAGACTAGATTCTCCATTAGAATAGACTAGGAATCCTATAATTAACTCACACTATGTGAAACTGTATTTTCCCCCATATACTTAGACTTGGTGAATTAAGCTTTCTTAATGGTATCAGTGCCAGTTTCATAATAACTATGGCAACACTAATTCAAAATCAAAAGGACAAAATTGTGGGGGTTTTTTGGCTGTTGTATTTCATAATGTTTTATTAGGTTGTTGCAATAGAAATTGTCGTTTTTGTCATTACTTTTAACGCACTTTTCTTGCATTGCTTTAAAGAAATACCCAAGACTGGGTAATTTATAAAGAAAAGAGTTTAATTGGCTCATGGTTCTGCATGCTTTACAGAAAACATGGGGCTGGCATCTACTTGGCTTCTGGGGAGACCTCAGGAAACTTACAATCATGATGGAAGGCAAAGGGGGAAGAGGCACATCCCATGGCAGAAGGAGAAGGAGGTGAAAATCACATGGCAAAATCACAATTACTTTTGCACCAACCTAAAGTATTGTCTGCATGAACTGTGATAGCATGAGGAAGTGCAGATATATGTTTTTTGAATATTTTTGTTTGACTCTGCTTACCACATAAAGACTAAAGCTCTATTAGAACTGGCTATTAGAGAGTAACTAGTTTACTTCCTTTTCAGAGATTTGGCAAAATAATTTTGTCATATGAAAAATCTTAGAGTTTTGTATGTCTTGAACATTAGCCTTGAGAGTAACTGGTTTTATTTCAAAATCTTGATCCAAAATCTGGAGCCAATATCTTCATTAAACCAACTGATTTCAGATTAATAAACTATATACTAATCTCTTCACAAATACTTCAGATGGCTAAAAACAATTTGAAAGTTTCCTGAACTTTATACTCTCCATGTAGCCATTGGTTAACATTGAAAACTTTGTCAACAATGATACAAATCTTGTTATTGAGAAAGGTACAAAAGGATAACTCATCCCCGTGAATAATTTCTATGGCTACTTGTTAAATTTTTTGAACAAATCAAAAGAAATATCTGATCACACTAATATATTACCAGAATATTAATATTAGCTATTATGTCTTCATAAGTCATGAGATAATGCGCCAAATCTCTGAGAAAACAGCCCTGTTAAATATTGATCATCAGTCATATATTGCTCATTTTTATTTGGATTTAGATGACTGAGAAAGGCTTGAATCTATATACCATTTGTCTTACATGTTATCACACATACAGTTGTAACACTGAAATAAAGAGATAATGAAAATGAAAATCAGTCTCTAATTGCTTTGTCAGTTTTACAGGCCCAGTGATTATATTGACTCCACTTTACCATTTAGAGCAAATTATCCTATTTTGTATCAACTACAACAGTAAAAAGTTAAATAAGGAAAGTGCCATGTAAAGGTAAATAACACAGTGGAAATAAGATGACCTTAAACCCCTAATCCCATAATTTTCAGTTCCCTTATCCATTCTTTTTCTTTTGAGACGGAGTCTCACTCTGTTGCCCAGGCTGGGGTGCAGCAGTGTGATCTCTGCTCACTGCAGCCTCTGCCTCCTGGGTTCAAGTGATTCTCCTGTTTCAGCCTCCTGAGTAGTTGGGACTACAGGCGCACACCACTACGCCCAGCTAATTTTTGTACTTTTGGCAGAGATGGGGCTTCACCATGTTGGCCAGGATGGTCTCGATCTTCTGAACTCATGACCCGCCCACCTTGGCCTCCCAAAGTGCTGAATGAGCCACCGCACCCAGCCCCCTTATCCATTCATGTCATTCAGGCAATTACTATTTCACACATACTCATACATTAATACAACATTTTAATTAAAAATAATGCCATATAAAATACAGTTTTCTAAAATTATCTGTTTTACTTAATACGCTGTAAAGATTGCAATATGTTTTGTGGATTGTTTTCATTCATGATTCTATGTAGGTACTTCTATCTCACCTTTTTAATAGTTACATAGTATTGCCTTGCATTAATTTGCAAAACTTTACAAAATCAATCTACTAATAATGGAATCCAGGTAGGTCATAGGGATTTACTACTACAAAGAATGCTGAAATTCATTTACAGGTTTATTATATGGTACATTTGTATGAATATATAATAACTAAGATACATATTTTGAAGAAAAAAATACTGAATCAATATATATGAGCATTCCAAAATTTGATAGGTATTGCTAAATTACTTATAAAAATGATATACAATTTAAACTCTTAAAATATTAAAGGCAATGGATATGTATGATTTCCTATCCAACTTAGAATATTGCCTACATTTTTATTTTTGCGAATGGTACATGATTAGGATATTATTTGAAAAGGACGCCTTTTAAGTATTAAAAAGCCATTTGAAGGCACTTTAACTTCTGGCTGTGAAGGAATAACTTATACACAATAAACTCTAAAGAAGCTAGAAAAATATTTATGTTTAAAGGCGTCAGAGATCTACCCAGATAGTTTGTACTCACAGAGTGAAGATATTGAAAAGAAGGCATATGAAGAGATGTGAGTGAAACTTTTTCAACGTGAAGCATGTGCCAAAGCAGCACGGGGTCTGAAAAACGAAGTAGACCTATCATCAGTCTCCAGGGCCAGGAAGAAAAAATCAATCTCAGGGCCTGCTACGGTAGAAGAGACATGGCAAATGCTCCAGGCTTTCAGATGTGACCAATTACACACCAGTAGTAACAATGCATCAAAACAGGCAAACCCTACAACCACTGAAACAGAGCTCCAAGTAAGCTCAATTCCTCATTGGAATAAGCTAAGGTTTCCTCTGGAGAAAGTTAACATTCAGAGTCACAAATTACTCCCAACTTTTTTTTCTTTTAACATGAAAGGATTGGCATTCAGTAAAAGGTAACAGTGATACCAGAATGTAAATTTAAATTATTAAAAACCAGAAAAAACATAAGAAACAGTAGAAATGGACCTCCAGGAGAGATGTATAATAATGACAAGATGGACACTTTTATTAGAGGAATTGAAATCCAGAAAAAACAGAAATAGAGACTTCAGACATTCCTCTGTAGCAATAAAAGTGAATGTGATGGATCCAAACATACTAATTTAGAAAGATCTCAGACATATTACTGAGTATATACAAAAGAAAAACTGAATTATATTTAGTTATAATAAAACATTCATCTTAATTATACTACAATTGAATTATATTTATTTAGAGTAATATACAATAGTATGTGTTTTTGACCATTAAATGAATTACAAATGCAAATATGTAGAAATAGATCTGTAAGTACACAACACAAACCACTAAGTTTGGTAAGTTAGAAAGGGGATTTCACTGGATGCTGGTCGCTTTATCTGTATAATCAGATTTGTTTACAAATGAAGGCATTTACTTATCCTTTTTGTAATATAAAAAGAATTGTTACACTAGAGAAATACCTGACTATAGGCTCTCTGTACTTAAACTCAGTGTCTGCCCTTCCTTAGTCAGGGCAAAGACAAATATAACAGAGGTCAGGTGTTGTTCATATTCTCAACTCTAACATTTTCATAAAGAAAAATCTATGTGGTGGGAAATGTTTAGTTTTCAACCTGTAGTTCTAAGTAAAGTCCTTTTCACAAAGACGACTTTCTGATTTAAATAGAATTAATGAGATTGTATATATTTACAGAAAATGGCAGCTGTAGAAGATAGAAAAAAAAGAGGTTACTTTTTAAATATTTAAGTAACTTTCCTGTGATAGAGAATTTTAATATCTGAAAACTACTGAGTTTTCATAGAATCATATAAGTCAACTTTTAGTCAACAAGATGTTAATGTGTGACAGCAGGGTGCAATGATTATATTCTGCACATGTATCTGGGTCCTTGACTAAGTTCTTGGCCTTGGTAAACAAATATAACCACTCTGGCCTTTGCTTACTTGTTCATGAAAAGAAAGGTAATGTGCTACTTCAGAAAAAGTGGAATTTGGAATCAAGAGGGAGAAATTTGGTACAGTAATAACAGAGCTATAAGTTCTGCCATGTTATTTTGTTAAACGTACGAAAACAGATATACAAGAGTATTGGTCCTGCATTTCTTCCCTTTAGTAAAATTCACTTATAATTATATATTACTAGTATTTCATGATAACAATTTTAGAAGACCTGTTAATATGAGTAAGCTGACTCACATAAAGGACGTAGATAATCAAGATGAAATAATTTTTGTTGTTTATATTTCTGAAGCTGGCTCTCTTTTCAGAAGGTAGTGAATTGTGAATTTGGTTGAATCTAGTATTCTAAATAATATTTTTAAATACTAAGTGATAGCAGGATACTCAGACATTAAAAGTATGTTCTCTTTGTCATTAATAGTCTTGGACAAATATTTACAAATATTTACCATGAGGGTTATTTTTCTTCTCTACAATATGATGATAATGGTACCAGTTGCATTAGATCATCGAGAGACAACTCACGCAAAGCACTTAGCACAGTTCCTAACCATAGTTAGTACTTGGTAGACACTTGTTATAAAGAGAATTATTTCCAGATAAATGAGTCTAAATATTTTAACTATTTTTATATCATGTGTTCCAACTATTCTTTCCAATATAAAAGAAATATTTCAACAAAGATAGTGTCTTATTTAATATAGTCAATGAAAGAAACACGTGCGATCTTTAGGGGCAATCTGTAATGATGTAGGTAGATGATGTAACATTTAGGTTCTAAAATGTTAATATTGGTTAAGGGTCTCTAACACATTAAATTTTTTTTGACTTTTTCATGAAAACATTTACAAGTGTGTAAACAATGAGTAAATTTGCAAATATTTGAGTTTCAAAAGTAATCAAAACATTTGGCATCATCATTTTTCTCCTATGTCAAAGACCAATTTTATGAATGTAACTTATGGCTTCTAGGAGGTTTGAATTTATCAATAGGGAAATAATTAGTAATTAATAAAATCAATTATATACCATATTATTTAATACATTAGTGAATGTATATGTTATTAATACATGACATATAATAATGAAAACTTAGAACCAGAAGAGAAGATGGTTAAATACATTTGAGAACAAACATAAAATACTACATAATCATGAAATTACTATTTTAAATGATTATTTAATGACGTGTAGAAGGAATCAATGGTGAATTTTGTGTAAATGATGAGGGACAGGGAGGTGTCATGGGTAATTTCTAACTTACTGATTTGCAAACTAAATGCACTGGGGTTGGAGATCATGAGCTCTGTTTTGGTCCTACTTGTATAGATACGACTGAATAAATTATGCAGGAACTGAGAACAAAACTGGGCTAAGAAGAAAATCAGTGGCATCAGGGTACAGTTAGAATTACAACCATAAGCACATCTGAGAAAATGTAGGGAGCTAGACTTTAGCTCTACATGAGAAAAGAAAAGATCCAAAAAGATTTCAAGGGCTTCAATTTAAAGAAAGCTTAAAAGTGAAATGTGGTTATTTTCATTAACATGGCATGTCACCATTCACAAAATAAAATTCACAATATTGCACTAGCTATTTATCTATAGTTACTACAGAGTCATTTTCCTATCCCTGTCTGGCATGAGTGTAATAGTTTGGCTCAAATAGGATGGATAAATGATTGAGACGTGTTGATACATATTTGATCAATGCCTTTAACACATGCTTTCCCACCCGTTGCAAAGTTCCACGCAGTGCATTAAGAGAGATAAGTAAATACATGCCAAATTCCGAGGTCGCAAATTCTCTACACACTTTATGCTGTGTGAAGTCTCTTGCCTAGGACTGGCTACTTCTGATCTGTTGTTTTATACACAGTCTTCATCTGTGCTGAGCCTGTAGATTAAAGCCTCACTTAAATGTCTGCCTATTGTTGTTACTGCTTTTGTTTCTCCTAGACACTGATTTTCCAGAATAAATGATCTCATGTCTCCAAAGTGAGCTTCCCTTGTAAACAAATTTTATTTTTCAATCTTCTTAATTTTCTGAAACTTAAAAAAAAAAAAAAGACAAAGCCAAAGACAACATATTGGTATTTAAAAAACACTTTTGAAGGCAGAGAGAAGAAACAAGGGAAGGGGGTCCCCTGTTGATCCAAACTGCCCTGGAACCATTCTGTATTCATTCTTCTCCTCACTTAAGATGCAATCACAGTTTCTCCTGTGAGACTTAATTAAGCTATGGGCTCCCTCTAACTGCCGCCTCCCATTTGTCCCATGCCTCATTCCTCTGAGGAATACAGAATTTTCGCAGCTTTTCCTTCTTTCCTACTTTCTTTCTATTCCGTTCTCCAAAGTATCAATCATTCTTGAGGATTTTGGAGGCGTTGTTTTTTGTTTGTTTGTTTGTTTGTTTCCCAGTAATTTTAAGAGAAAGAAGTGGTAAAAACAAGAAAAAAAAATAGATTAACACTGGGAAAATGTTACAAGTATGCAAATGATAATAGGATTTTGTTTACTTTTTTATCTTTTCATCTTGCTTCTTCAGTAATGCACCTCTCGTTTTTATTTTGCAAAAAAGATATGTCCATTTATGGTATACCATTTACCCTCTGAGCTGATGATTTTGTTTTTGTTTTCATTTCTGTTTGTTTGTTTTTAGTATATGGGATTCTTCACTCCTCTGTAGCTTTAGACTTTTTAAAGAGAGGTGCAGGTACTATCTATATTTGTTGAGTGTTTACTATGTGCTGTACACATAAGATCTTTATGTGTATCAACTAATTTAATTTTCATAACAAAAATATTTTACAGAGAGGAAATTTAGGACCAGAGGAAATTGCTCCCATTCATACAGCTAGCAGTGAGAGAATCAGGATTCAACGCCTGACCTCTGACACCTGTGACTAGATGGTACCCACCATACCCTATTGCAAAAGTAGCTACAAGCAGTAACATTTGGTAATCAGTTTGAATGATAATCTTATGTGAAGCCAAACTTCACTTCAGAGTAATTTATAGCGAGTACTTCCAATGTTTTTCTCAAAACATATTCCAGTGAGATATTAACAGGTATTACAAAGGGAAAAGAGTTGCCCTGTAAAGCAAGTTTGAAAGTCTGAGATTAAGAAATACCAGTTTGCTTTCAGGTATTTAAAACCTTTAATCGGGGCCGGGTGCAATGGCTCACAAGGTCAAGAGTTCGAGACCAGCCTGGCCAATTTGGTGAAACCTCATCTCTACTAAAAATATGAAAAATTAGCTGGGAATGGTGGCACATGCCTGTAGTCCCAGCTACTTCAGAGGCTGAGACAGGATAATTGCTTGAACCTGGGAGGCGGAGGTTGCAGTGAGCCAAGATCATACCACTGTACCCCAGCCTAGGTGACAGAGTGAGACTCTGTCTCAAAAAAAAAAAAAAAAAAAAAAAAAAAAAACAACCTTTAATGCGATAATGCACATATAACTCTAGATGTTGGATACATAATGCATTGTTTTCCAATAATATTTGATAAAATATACTTTTTGAAAAACATCAATTCATTAAGAATTCAAATACCCGTTTCAAAAATTCAAATTCAATTGTTTCTCCCTCTCTGATTAGCTCAAGAAAGTGCTGTTTCACACTAGAATATCCTTTTAAATCCTTTCCTCGCACTAAAAAAATTTATTCACAATTTGAGACTTGCTTTGCTTGAATAAGAATAAAAAACTTATTTTCAATTCTTCCTAATGTATTATCACAATATGTACCAGGAGAGTTATTAGTTTGGGTAATACTAGGTACTATAACATATAGTCTCTAATACCTGAAATAAAACAAAAGTATTTCTGGCTTATGTCAGAGTTCAAAGCGTTGCTCCACGTACACAGATCACTCCTTTTCATGTGGTGATTCAGGTACGAGGCTTCTTCTATTTAAGACCACATCTAATTTAATTCTAGCTGTTGAAAGGAAAAGTATGGGGAATGAACACCAACTTTTTAAAAACCTTGGCCTGGAAATGACACACATCACTTCTGCTCATATTTCATTAGTTAAAAACAAACAAAAGAACAAACAAAAATTAGTCATATGCCCACTTCTAGATGCACAAAGACTGTGATGTACTGACTGAATAGCTACTTTTCAGGAATAATTTTAGAGGACATAAGTAGAAATACTGGGAAGACCATTTGTCATCTCTACCATCAGAATTGCACATATTGGCCAATATTGCATCAATTTCTACATTCGTTTTTAACATGCAAATCCCATAAAGTGATACAGGAATTCCAAAATTGATTTCATACATTTTTCAAATGATTACCACAAATAAAGGGACCAGTCATTATCACTGCTATAGCAGTTTACAAATAATGGATTGCAGACCGGATATTTCCACTGAATAAGGATTTTCTAACACATATTACCCAATGTAGCTAATAAACATAAAGCTTTTTTTAAAGAAAATTTTTTGAAATAAGATATATTTACATATAGATTTATGTTATTATTGGCTCTGTTTATTTCATAAAACTTGCTTTGCTTTTTCTAACATCATTCCACTCTTTAAAGATTGGTGAAACTCTTAGATATGACTAGTAAATCAAGTGAGTACATGGTATGATAGAATTGACCAGAACATAACTGGTTGCCTATTGGAGTAGAGTGGACACTAGAAAGAATATGGAAAGAGAATATGAAGCAGGGCAGAAAAGGAAATTGAAGAGTGGCTGGGGCTGACTCAGTCATAGTTTACCAAAGAAAATTCATTATTAGGGTAAGATTCAATCTCTAGATAAACAGTTGAAATAAGAGAGAGCAACATAATCAAAGTAATTTATTTGTCAACCTTTCACATATCAAGCTGCTCTTTCTCTTCATATCAACAATGCCACACTGTGGATTAGCTAAAGTGAGGTCTCCTATTTAGTTTGTCATTATCTTACCTAGCACTTGGCACAGTGGCTAGCATAAAATACAAGTTTAAATACTCTTTGAAATATAATATGAATTATGAATGAATGAATAAATAAATACATTGAGCATCAATGGCTAGTTGGCAAACAGAGCACACAACCAAAAATCTGGAGAAATCTATATTCATTTTCCCAAGGAAGAAAATGGTCAGAATGGGCTTGTAGCATCCCTTTATTCTCTCAAATAGCACCTGTGATATTATGATATAATAAGAAACATATATTTGGTCTTCTTCCCCAGTTCCTGGCACAGAGCTCCTAACATTTTTGGGCTTTCCTGAGTGATGCGGTGATAGGATCATCTCATTATTTGTAATAAGTCCCTTTCAAATATACCTGAGTTTATGCAAATGAAGTGAATCTTGGAGAATGGGAACCATTTGCCAACCAATCATGTGATTGGAGGATTGGAAATTTCATTCCCACCTCCTGCCCTCTGGGGACTGGAGAGACACTGGAGACTGAGTTCAATAACCAATAGCCGATGTCTTAATCAAACATGCCTATGTGATGGAACATCCACAGAAATCCTAAATGATAGAGTTCAGAGAGTTTCTGGGTGAGTGAACACACAGAGGTTCTGGAACCAGTACATGTAAGTAAAGTGTTTCCTGAGTTCTAGAAGACATTCTAGCAAATTATCAAACCCAAGAAAAGGGTTGTAGAAAGACCTGATTTGTAGCTGGTTGGTTAGAAGTGAGGATGCCTGGGCTTAAGACTGGCGTCTGGGCCGGGCGCGGTGGCTCAAGCCTGTAATCCCAGCACTTTGGGAGGCCGAGACGGGCGGATCACAAGGTCAGGAGATCGAGACCATCCT
>NW_012106297.1:2126972-2130658 GCF_000951045.1 Mandrillus leucophaeus | reverse complement strand
TTTTTTAGCATCTATAACCCAATCCTTTGTAATTGGCCTTCATCTCACATTGCCTTTAAGTTAAATAATGGCAGAATCATTTTAGTTTTAGTCAAAGTTACACCTACAGAATCTAACAGATTTTAGCACATAAAACCTGTTTCTTAAATAAATTCTGCCTTGAGGTGAAATTCCTATCTCAGTTCTTAGATGATTGATTTGGATTGTTCTACGAAACAGGATTTGAATGAGTCCTTTTCTAGTTTCCAGACTTGGGACAGAATTCTGACACTAAAATGGCAAAGAGAAAACAGAGAAAAATTAAGACAGATACTTAGAAACTGTTGTGCACAAGAGGAGAGCAATTGTCAGGCCTGGGGACACAGTTCTAGAGTCAGAGTGGGCTCAGCTGTGGCTTGATGTCCAGGCCCAAACTGAAGAGCTGATAATGTTGAAATTCTTACTGATTCAGGATCATAGGATCTGAAAGTTAAACTGAGCCTGAATACAGGCATTAAACAGTCTTTACCTGAATTTAAAATTCTTAAATATTAATTGATATGCATAGACACAGATCATATTAGTCATTTTAAATTATTTTGTTAAGATATAGTTACAACTAGTTAGTACATTTGATTTTTAGAATGTTGTTTGAGTTCAGAACACAGTGACTCCCTAGATGGTAATGCTGATAAACATGGTGAAAGTGAATGCTAAAAATGTTTCAATGGAGCTAATTTAAGCAAGCTATAAATTGGGATGTAAGTCTAAAAATGAAAAGGAGTAAAAATATGAAATTTAAAAATATAGCATGGAAAGTAGGAGATGAATGCGACTCAGAGGCATTTCTACAATATAATTGATCATGACTATGTCCAGAGAGGATTGATGATTTTGCCATTTTCATGGGATAGAGGCAAGAGTGACATCAATAGACTGACTCAGGGTATGTAGGCAAAAGTGTATGCCCTGCACTTCTGTTCCAAAGTAAACTAGGCCTCAAAGTGTACTCTCCCAAGACTGTTACAGGTGGTCCTCAACTCACAATGGTTCAACTTAACAAATTTTCAACGTTATAACTGTGTTTTCTTACAATGAGATTATGTTCAGATGAACCCATTTAAGTTGCAAATATTCTAAGTTAAAAATACGTTTTTGACTTACAATATTTTCAAAGTTCAATAAGTTTATCCAGATGTAACCCCATCATAAATTGAGGAACATCTGTATATTAGAAGGGTTAGAAGAGAAGGGGTGTTAGGGAAACAGTATCAAAGCTGAAAACTTTTTCTGACATTGGGCACATTATTTAACTTCTCGAAGTTTCCATGAAATAAGGATTATTGTAATTTTGAAAAAAGACTCTTAGTCTGAACAGATGAGATATCAAATAAATCATTCTATTACTAATAGAAACTAGTGGAACACTACAGAACTAGTTATCTTTGACAAGTAAACTTGCTAAAGCTGATGTCCAGAATTAGGCAGAGTTGAACTAGCTGTTTCAGGCAATGTTAGACCAAGAAATAATACTTGCTTCCTGTCGGCATGTAGCTTTTGGTTGACATTACAGGAATTCATATCAAAGTTTTTAAATCTCCTCATTTAGAAACTATAGTGTATATTGTTGTTTTGTCAAATATCAACTGATTGGTGTAGGGATTTTTAATTAGCAAAATTATTTCATAGTCATTATCACTTTGATGGTAGCATAATTGATAGTAGTACCCCTCAAAACATAAATCCATCAGTATCATCACATCTAAAACTTTAATATTTTCATATAAGTTTATTTCACAATTGTACTTTCGTTAATGAAGTATTTGTCATCTCTATTCTTTTTGCCCTTGGCTAATGGAGTTTAGAAGACACTGATACATCACAGCATCATTAGCCTCTAGGTGCTTGCTAGTTCATTGCCTTATTGATGAAATCACCTTAGGATAAGGACTCCATAACTATACCTCATTGGATACGTACAGGATGAGTCTGTCTTTTGTTAAATTCCAATATGTAGCAGAATATTTTATCACATATTTCCTGTGTGTATCTCTTTAATGTTACATGTTCTTTTAGAACAAACCAATTTTACTGCATATTTTTTGGTTATATTGTGTCACAGAAATAACTGCTGCCTCGCAAAAACTGGTTATTTTTCCCATTTTTACAGTACATTTTGTCTTTTCTTGGGATCCCGTATGTTGAAAGTGAAGTGCTACAAATTTGTCATTGCCTTAGCAATCATGTATTGATCTATTTGTTCTCCCTCTGCTCATTTTCTCTGAGTCTAAATTGCTTAAGTACTGAAAGCTCTCAAGGTAGTGACCTGAAATATTAACAGGTTACATCACCTCATTAAGCAAAAGAAACTGCTCTTATTCAAAGTCTATGGATGCTGACATTGCATTTACCCCCAAAAATTAATGTTTGCATGGAAGTGTGCTAGGAAAGATACTCTATACCTCCGGACTGAGCATCCTTTAACTTTTCATTGGTTATAACAATTTCACCCCTTAGTTATTGCCTTTTGCTTGAAAAGTAAAGATTAATGATGCTAAAATGATACATTTTAATATAATCAAGTTATACTTCTGACTACTTCATATGTTGATGATCTGGCACTTTTTTTCAGAAATAGCACAAGTTCATTTGAAGGAGAAAGGCAACCCTTAAATAACAGGCCAATTATTATTTTAATCAATAGCAGTATTACATTTTAAATTAATCTTCAAAAGTCCCTGAAGCTAAAATTTCAAAAGTCATTAATCAATTAAGCAAAATACTACACAGTCTTTCAAAGCAATCTATCTCCTGAAGGTTGTTCAAACTGTCTTCTGAGAATGAAAATTTAACACTTTTTCTTCACTTTGACTATGTAGTTTTATTTTTCTTACACTAAATAGAATTGTATTAGAACAATTACTCAACATGTAATTAATTGCCCAATATGTAAAAAATAATGTGATGGTGTAAATGTGAATGATGGTGTAAATTTAGTGTATTTAAATGGTTATATTTTGGTCACAAAAAAAAATTGGAATTGTTTTAAAAATGTCTTTTGTTTAGTAATATCAAGGACAAGGTACTAAAGCAACTTATTTTCAAAAATTATAGACTATCAGAAACTTTACTGTTTGAAATAATATCAGAAAGACTGGAACATACTCTTCTTGTTTGAAGAATCTTAGCCATGTGAGTCATCTGGACACTGAGAAGCAGCCTTGGTTTTCCATTCAGGTGCACAGCTTCAGACAAGGGCTTTCCAAACATGTTTACAAGTCTAGTTTCCAAGAAGATAACACAATGAGTCTTCCTCTCAGTCATGATAGTAATCAGACTATGATATTCTTACCAGAAGCTAAAACACTGACACAACCAAAGTCACATAACCCTTTATCTTTTGGCAATTTTCTTATCAGTAACTTATCCATAATTTATTCTCATCTGATATTTAAGGCAGAAATAATCCTTGCATTTCTAGAATCATTCTTTACAGCTGTTCAGTGTAAGCTTAAATTCTGTTTAAAAAGAAAAACAAAAACAAAAAACAACGTCTCTCTTCTTACTAAGATATCCAGTCCATAGTGCCTCATTGTGTGTCCTCTCCCTTGATGCAGCAAGTTAATAAACTTTTGTTTCACTACAGGTATGTTCCTGATGGTCTTTATCTGATGGAATTTGTCCAAATTTCTAAGTGACGACTTCAG
>NW_012106297.1:2088728-2125392 GCF_000951045.1 Mandrillus leucophaeus | reverse complement strand
GCCTTAGCAATCATGTATTGATCTATTTGTTCTCCCTCTGCTCATTTTCTCTGAGTCTAAATTGCTTAAGTACTGAAAGCTCTCAAGGTAGTGACCTGAAATATTAACAGGTTACATCACCTCATTAAGCAAAAGAAACTGCTCTTATTCAAAGTCTATGGATGCTGACATTGCATTTACCCCCAAAAATTAATGTTTGCATGGAAGTGTGCTAGGAAAGATACTCTATACCTCCGGACTGAGCATCCTTTAACTTTTCATTGGTTATAACAATTTCACCCCTTAGTTATTGCCTTTTGCTTGAAAAGTAAAGATTAATGATGCTAAAATGATACATTTTAATATAATCAAGTTATACTTCTGACTACTTCATATGTTGATGATCTGGCACTTTTTTTCAGAAATAGCACAAGTTCATTTGAAGGAGAAAGGCAACCCTTAAATAACAGGCCAATTATTATTTTAATCAATAGCAGTATTACATTTTAAATTAATCTTCAAAAGTCCC
The DNA here is from genome assembly GCF_000951045.1 of Mandrillus leucophaeus. Classification (NCBI taxonomy): domain Eukaryota; kingdom Metazoa; phylum Chordata; class Mammalia; order Primates; family Cercopithecidae; genus Mandrillus; species Mandrillus leucophaeus. Next base: position 2,124,884 of record NW_012106297.1, on the reverse strand, counting down.
TGAAGCTAAAATTTCAAAAGTCATTAATCAATTAAGCAAAATACTACACAGTCTTTCAAAGCAATCTATCTCCTGAAGGTTGTTCAAACTGTCTTCTGAGAATGAAAATTTAACACTTTTTCTTCACTTTGACTATGTAGTTTTATTTTTCTTACACTAAATAGAATTGTATTAGAACAATTACTCAACATGTAATTAATTGCCCAATATGTAAAAAATAATGTGATGGTGTAAATGTGAATGATGGTGTAAATTTAGTGTATTTAAATGGTTATATTTTGGTCACAAAAAAAAATTGGAATTGTTTTAAAAATGTCTTTTGTTTAGTAATATCAAGGACAAGGTACTAAAGCAACTTATTTTCAAAAATTATAGACTATCAGAAACTTTACTGTTTGAAATAATATCAGAAAGACTGGAACATACTCTTCTTGTTTGAAGAATCTTAGCCATGTGAGTCATCTGGACACTGAGAAGCAGCCTTGGGTTTCCATTCAGGTGCACAGCTTCAGACAAGGGCTTTCCAAACATGTTTACAAGTCTAGTTTCCAAGAAGATAACACAATGAGTCTTCCTCTCAGTCATGATAGTAATCAGACTATGATATTCTTACCAGAAGCTAAAACACTGACACAACCAAAGTCACATAACCCTTTATCTTTTGGCAATTTTCTTATCAGTAACTTATCCATAATTTATTCTCATCTGATATTTAAGGCAGAACTAATTTTTGCATTCCTAGAATCATTCTTTACAGCTGTTCAGTGTAAGCTTAAATTCTGTTTAAAAAGAAAAACAAAAACAAAAAACAACGTCTCTCTTCTTACTAAGATATCCAGTCCATAGTGCCTCATTGTGTGTCCTCTCCCTTGATGCAGCAAGTTAATAAACTTTTGTTTCACTACAGGTATGTTCCTGATGGTCTTTATCTGATGGAATTTGTCCAAATTTCTAAGTGACGACTTCAGCTTGCAAAGCACTCCTAAAATGGAAAATGCCAAATATTCAGGAATAAAGGAATAATTTAGCAGAAACAAGATGAGAAGAGTGTGTGTACCTGATAAATATCAAATCAAATCCCTTATCTTCAAAAATAATCCAGTATCATTAGCTGCCACGTAGTAATTTGCTAAATTCTGAGTTTTTCTGCCTCCCCCAAAGCAATTAACATATAATTCTCCATTTTGCCATTTCTTAGCTGTGACTAAGGTTGTCAGGTCCCAACTTTGCTCTAAACATTTCCAAACCCTCTCCATGTTCAAATATCACTATATTGTGTTATTCTTCCAGAATGTTCTTAACACAAGCTAATTGAGTTATTGTTTTTAATTTGGAACATTTTAAGTGCCATAGAACAGGCAGTCTGGATCATTCGTTATAAATAGGATTTTACCAAGGGAGAAATGATGTTATTACAGAGCTACTCTGTGAATAGCATGAAGTTGTCATTTCAGAAACAGTTGAGACAATACAAGTTTAAAATGCTTTCTCATTTCCCTTGGAAAGAGTAAACATGGAGGCAAGAAACAGCTTGCAACTCGCTATGGCTGAAATATGGTATGCAAATAAGTGATTGCTGAGTAAATTAGAGAAAAATATACAGCATGCAAAAGACTTTAAACTTGACATTGAGGCACAGAATATTCTATTAACATCTGTAATATGGAGGAAGATGTAAACTGATTTATTTTGTTGCAATGAGCAGAAGTAAGACTAATGAATGCAGTTATTGTTGAATTTCTTGTCAACATAAGAATTATTTTTCTGATAACTACAGCTGTTTAGACAATAGAATTGGTAAATTAGATTGGGTGCCTCTTTCTTTCTAGAAGTAACTAAGTAATATACTCAATGCTTGTGTCTCAGGAATGCCTTAAAAATAATTTCTACTTTCAACGAAAGATAAAAGTTTACTTTCAACGAAAGATAAAAGTTAACTTTCAATTCTATGATAATATGATATTCTCTGTCGGGATTCTAATAAACTAATCAGTGTATTAAGATGGACACAATTATGTCAGCTTCACTAAGCAATGCATTAACATATAAGAGAAGCATTTTAGAGCTACAAAAAATAAGGACCATAGAGCTTTAAGAACATTTGCCATGGTGCCATAAGCGGCAGGACAAGAGGAGAAAGATTTAACTTCAAGGGTACTTTCAAAATGTGAGCAGCACTATTTTTATAACAGCAAAGACATGTAATCAACCTAAATGCCCATCAACAGTAAACTGAATAAAGAAAATGTATTACATATACACCACAAAATATTACACAGCCATAAAAATGAACAAGATCATGTCCTTTGCAGCAACACTGGTGGAACTAGAGTACATTATCCTCGGTGAACTCATACAGGAACAGAAAACCATCTACCACATGTTCTCACTTCTAAGTGGGAACTAAACGTTGAGTACACATGAACACAAAGAAAGGAAGAAATAGACACTGGGACCTACTGGAGGATGGAGGGTAGGAGGAGGGTTTCAAAAAACTTTGTATTAGTTACTGTGCTTATTACCTGAATTATGAAACAATCTGTACACAAAACTCCGAAGAAACACAATTTACCCATATAACAAACCTGTACATGCACCCCTGAGCCTAAAATAAGAATAAAATAAACTAAACATGAAGTCGCACTCTACAAAACATTTCTCACTTCGCATAATTATAGAATAAGTGTAAATAATGCTAATTGTATCAGACAATTACATATATCATAATTTAATAACAGATTATCATATAATATCATCAGAAGCAAACATTTGGAATGCCTACTAACACCTAGGCTTTCCAGGATATTTTGTACATATTATCACTAACCAACCTAAAAGGCAAACATTATACTCATTTCACAGGTCACAAATACAGGTTGAAAAAGACTAAGATGATCACAGGGCTAATAAGTGACAGGGTGAGCACCCTGTCTCCCCATCCTATGGCATAATTGTCTTAGTAGACAAACCGTTTAATGACTTAAAAAGTGTTACTTAATTTTTCATGACTTTCATATATTTACTAAATAAGTAAGTATATTTACTTAGTACTTAGTAAGCACTAAGTAAGAGGTGTTTCTTGGCCTCTTTCGGTTATCAAGGAGGATTTCTTTTGTCATTTAATAATCTTTTTTCTAGTCACAAAGGGGAAAATTCTGGTTTCTACAGTCAATTGCTCAAATGCAAGCTAATACTTCTATCTGGAAATAAATATCATAAAGAACATTGGAAAGAAGGTATAAAACAATAAAAACTGAAATACATTATGAAATAATTTTATATTTAACTCAATAGATTGAAATAACTTTGAAATCTGACAAAATTGGAGAAAAAATGTTAAATATATCTGGTGATGACTCTGTAAGACTTAACAGAATGTCAGCTGCTGTCACTTCCAATATTCTAGGCAGTATACATCCCATTTTCCATAGCAGTCACAATTTATGCTGTCATCTTGTTCACAGTTCTTCAATATTTGCTACTCCTCAGAAGAACTGGAATTTCTTATAATTCTATGTTTCAGATACGAAAATGATATATTCTGGATTCTATTGTAATTTAGTCACCTATCCATTTTTAGTGTGACTAAACAAGATATTTTATAAGAAAAAGTTAACAGTAAAATGTAATTGAAGAAACAATGCTGATTCACTGTTATTACAGTCTGTTGCACTTGCAGAAATAAGTATTTAAAATGTATGTGTGTGTGTGTGTGTGTGTGTGTGTGTACACCAACACAAAGCAGCATTGTTTCCTGGTTGTGAAATGCTGTCTCTGCTCCTTGAATCAAAGGTGGTTACAAAATATACAGTGTGTATTCATATGCGAGAGTCAAGAAAATAAATATCATAAAATGGCTTTTGTTTTATATTTTTTGTTATTTTTTTTATTTCAATCGCTTTTGGGGTACAAGTGGTTTTTGGTGACATGATGAATTTTATAGTGGTGACTTCTGAGATTTTAGTGCACCTGTAACCAAAGTAGTGTACATTGTACCCAATATGTAGTTTTTTATCCCACACCCTCCTTCTATCCTCCCCATTGTGAGTCTCCAAAGTCCAGCTTTTATTTTTATAAAAGAAAATTTTATTTAAAAAGCTATTGAAATGAGATTAATGAGATTAATTTTGGAGATCAGTAAACACTTGCAGAAGTTAAATGATTCTAACACACTTTTGTCACCTGAATGTCTAACATAAGAGATAGGTATTGAACAGTCAAAATGACCAATGAAATGAGGTAAAAAATAGTTTCTAAGAGCAGGCTAGTTAGTATTGAGGATTTGCAAATGATCTTTGACTGTAAAACCTAGGTGCTAGTAAAAATGATGGATAATACTGTTTACAAAAAAAAAAAAGGTTTAGATTTTAGACTGGGATGAACTAATTAATATACCATTAACTAAAAAATAATTTATTATAAAATTAATGCAATTAATTATCCAATTCTTCCACCAAGTAAAAGAGAAAGTAAGGTGTTGGGCAAGATTAAATATAGGCATAAATTTAATGGTGAAGGGGTAGGAGGAGGAGCAGAAGGATAGAGTAGAAAATGCAGTGAAATAGGAACACTTTCTATTGGAATACATGGAAACAATTTGATTCCAAACAGCATTGGGAAAAGAAGGTTCTTTCTCAAGGCAAGTTATAAAAAGCAAAGCAAGTTGCATGGATTTGATGAGGCCATTACTAAATGAATAGAAATATATATTTATATATAGTAGTATAAGAAAGCAAGTGCAAATTAGCCGAGATCTCAACAATTATTTTATAGAATATTAATACAGACAATATTCTATATGGTCAAATTTAGCTACTTCCAATCTCCTTACAAAAATATCCAACACTCCTTGCCATCTTCCACGTGTGGTGGCTTTGCAATGTATTAACTTGGCTCAACTAAACTACATTCCCCCAAATTCTTTTCTGTTTATTTTTGGTTAGGGTCGTGCTCCAGAAAATTATTGTGGAGATTTGGGAGGGATAAAATGAAGCCTCAGTCATTTCGTAGTTCACATGCACTGTCACTTATCTACTGACTCACCTAGATGTAATGAGGCAGTGACTGGGCCTGCAACTGCTCCACCTTCCTTTAGATCTTCCTTCAGTTCCTCCACCTCCTGGACCAGGTGTGTGCCAACTCCATGGCAAAGCCTCCGATTTAATTCCATCATGAAAGATCAGAAGCAGTGGGAGCTAACATGGGTTCCAGTTTGTGCTTGTGGATTCCAGCTTTATTTTGCTCTCACTTTACATTCATCTTACCTTCCTGGCTACTGGCCCTATGGATTTTCAATCTAAACATCCATCATGAGACATGAAGATAGTTCAGTAGCCAAACAGTCTTACAGAGACTGTTTAACCAGCTCTTAAGAATGCATGAAGTCAGATCCCTATAACTAATCCTGCGTGTGTGTGTGCGTGTGTGTGCGTGTGTGTGTGTGTGTGTGAGAGAGAGAGAGAGAGGTTGCTAGGACTACCTCAACAAAGTACCACAAAATGTGTGACTTAAACAACAGAAATGTATCATTTATAGTTCTGGTGTCTGTAAGTTTGAAATCAAGGAATCTGAAATCAAGGTTGGTTTCTTCTGTTGGCTCTAAGGGAGATGCTATTCCATGTCTTCCTCCTGGCTTCTGGTGCTCTGCAGGCAATCTTCAGCATTCCTCAGTTTATAGAGGTTTTACCCCTCTTTCACCTCTGCTTTCATGTTTACATGGTATTCTCCCTGTGTGCGTGCCTCTGTATCCAAATATTCCCTTTTTATAAGAACACCAGTCATATCGTGTTAGGGACTCAGCCTACTCCAGTATGATCTCATCTTAATGAATTACATTTGTGACTACCCTATTTCCAAGTACATTCACATTCTGAGTACTAGGGATCAGGACCTCAACCAATGGTTTTGTGTACAGACAACTCAACCCATAACAGTCTGTATGCATATAACACATACTTATACACAAATATACATACATGCCACACAAATATACACATATATATGCACAAAAACATGCATGTGTACATACACATACAACTGTCTACTTCTTTAATTGAATCCTTGATTAAAGACCATCTATGTTATACAATGTTACATGTTCATGCCTTTGTTCAAGCTGGAAATATCTTCCTGCCATTTATTTCCTATAGAATGCCTGCTTTTACTCTAAAACCCAAGTCAAATATTAACTATAGAAGATTCTTTCCTTTTTACCACGGCAATACTGGCAACAGAATTAATTACCATATGATACATAGACACTAGAATAATAGAATCCTTCAGATTGTGAATGATATTTTAAAATGTTTATAAAATAAAGCAATCATCCAATATCATCTCTGACCATATTGTTGGTTTTTGGAGGATGAAGAACATGATTTATGAATATTGTGTTCAGAGTACTCTAGTTTTAGAAATCACAAATAGTTAAACAAAATCTGCTGGATTAAATACAATTTGGTCCAATTGAGTATTTTTAAAACACCGGACTAATTAATTGTAAGTAAATCAGAAGCTATGTTTCTGACTCTGTACAGCTAGAATTTAACACATAATCTAGATTGTATGAAGCAGCTATACTCAGGTAACAGTGCATAAACTGAGGTAGCTTCTACAAGCAAAAAGATTGGATCCTGAGGAAAGCATGAATAATGCAAAAATGCAGTTCCCCTCAATAAGCTAATGGAGTTTATAGCATCTACTCCCTGCTGTCAGAGGAACTGAGCAAAAGCCGGGTTTTTAAAGTGGATGCTCTGTTTCTAGTTGTGTAACATTCAAGCTTGGTTCTTTAACAAGAAGAATTTCAGAGCTACTTCATCTCTTTCACTAAAAGGTACTCTGCTCCAACTTGTTATATGAGATCTTATTTCTCACAAATAAAATCCCTGAAAGATGATCTATGCTAGTGACTTTTTCATTCTCAATGATCTGAACCAAGAGACACCTCCTCTGCCAGATGATGAATGTAAGTGTTGTCATTCAGGAACACTGGGTCATATTTAAGATGAGGTTCCAGGGGAAGTTGTGCAAGATAAAGAAAGAAACTCATTTACAGAGAAATGCAGAAAGAGGGAAAAACGTGAGAGAAACTAGTCTCCAAGAGACAGAGTGAAACATTTGCCTTACTTCTCTATTCCACTTTCCAAAGAACAAGTTTTATTTAACTATTTGTCTAACTTCATTCATAAGATAATATGCGCTTATTATACTCTTAGCCATTAAGTTCTATTTTCTCATGCTAGCTTTAGTGACCTGCAACCTTACAATCTGAAGAAGGTGGACCAAACTACATTATCATTTACACCATCCTGACTCACTAATAGTTGAAACCTATATGAGATTTTCATTATGCTTCTGCTGTTTAACTCTTCTTTTTTTTTTTTTTTTTTTTTGAGACAGTGTCTTGCTTTGCCACCCAGGCTGGAGTGCAGCGGCGAGATCTCAGCTTACTCTGCCTCCCAGGTTCATGGTATTCTCCTGCCTCAGCCTCCCGAGCAGCTGTGACTACAGGTGCCAGCCACCACGCCGGACTAATGTTATTGTATTTTTTGGTAGAGATGGGTTTTCACCGTGTTAGCTAGGATGGTCTCAATCTCCTGACCTGGTGATCAGCCCACCTCAGCCTCCCAAAGTGCTAGCATTACAGGCGTGAGCCACTGCGCCCTGCTGCTTGTGTTTAACTCTATTATACACATTGTATATGTATATGTATGTCTATACATATATATGTATTGTATTTAACTATTTAACTCTAATACACACATTGTATATATTAAAACGATTCTGCTCTTTCTAATGATAAAGAGAGAATCTCTTCCTCAAAATTCCTGTGGATTTTATTCTAGCTGCATGGGAAAAATAGGAAAATTTTCTAAATAGAGAAATGTATATTTTTTAAAAAATGTTTTATGTTCTGTCTTTTATCTCAAGATAATCGTGCAATGCCATTAGGAAAAAAGTATCTTACAAATTTTAAATGTTTCTTCCTCTGAAAAGAAAAATTAGTAGAAATATAAGGAGAACCTAGGCATTGAGAGTATAAAGATTAAGTAAATTGTGATATATATTCATAAGAAGCTATTATATACCAGCACAAAAATGAATAAATTACCAGTATATGCAATAGCATAAATGAATCTCCACAACATAATGTTGACATTCTGAAGTCACATGGTATTTTCAATTTGTATAATATGTTAAAAATAAGCAAAATTAAACCATATTGATTAGGGGAAACATAGAGATAAGGCAAGACTATGAAAAAGGAAGAAATTGTTTCTTATAAAAATTAGCATGTATAACTTCTGTCAGAAAAGAAGGGTGAACAACCACCAGGGATCACAGTAGGAGATTCTGGGTGCTTACAATTTTCTATGTGTACCCTAAAAGGGGTCTCTGGATACTTACATGGATGTTTGCTTTTGTTCGACTGCATATGCATGTTTTACGCAACTTTATGCATATGTGTTAAATGCTAATTAAAATAAAAAACAAAATAACTCTAATTCCTTGATGTCAATGATGTCTTAGAGGTTTTAAGTCCTATGGTGCAGACTGTGAATATGAGTTCTTCCAGCCAAAACTTCAACTACAGTTTTTTGTTTTTAACTCTAGATACTCTCTCATTCAATCTAACCTGTCCTCTACCCTGAGGCACAGATTGCCTCCTCCATTTTCACCATTCTCTACTTTGGGTAGAGTCTCTTTGGACACACACTTTCTGTAACATCTATTAACGGTGTCTGTCTGCTCAATTTTTTCCCATAATCAGTGCCAAGGCTGCCCACAGTTCCTCCTTCCTGCTTCACCCTGCCTTAGGCCAAGGTTAATTCCCTCAGCTGAGAAACTGTGTTCCAGATAACAAGGAAGGGGTCCTATGACATTCTTTCTTCAGTTCCACACACTCCCCTTTCCAACCTCTCTGGCGGTTGAACTTGCTCTCTTCTTTGATATTGCTCACTTACCCTGTGTCTAAGATCAGCAAATACGACTAGGAGGGATGAAAATCTCAGTTCTGATGTGTGACATATAATCCTTCCAAAATTCAGAAGAGGTCTGTGTCAATTCTTGGCATTGTCTCTCATTTAATATGCAAATCATATTTGGCAACTACTTTTTTCAAAATATGTGTTGAAGCTTTAAAGTCATTGTCCCGTTTCACTAGAAATTGCATCTCTCTTCCTCTCTCTCTCTCTCTCTCTCTCTCTCAATCTCTTCATTGCTCTAGTCATTGTTATAGTTCAAAAGATGGAAAGGAGTAAAAATGCTTTTATGGCAACAAATTTAACTGAAAATTTAACTAAAATCCTGAAACAGGATCATTATTCTCCTTTAATTCATGATGAAACAGACGCTCAAGTTTAAGTAACTTAATTAACGTCAGAGCCAGTAAGTAGTAGAATTAGAGTTCAAAACCCAAGTTCATCTTCTTCACAGCCTATGCTTTTTACTACTACACAGAATGCCCACCAGGGATTGAATTAGCACATTGAAGATGAGAATTTGCATTCATCTTCATCAGCATTACTGGCACATAGAAAGCTTTTTTTGGTCACTGCTGTATTCCAAGTGCCTATGGTGGCAAAGGCTTAGTTGTGATTTGTGGAATAAAGAAAGAATAGAGCATATCAATCTATGTGACTAAAGCAGTGTTTAAATTACCCAGTAAACTTAAAAGAAAAGACTATCGACATGGCAACATGATATAAGCAGAGATTTTGGTTAATTAGAAACCTGGGTGTCATTTTGGTCTTTGCTTGTTGCTTCCCTCTCCACAGAGTATCTACTAAGTTGCATCAGTTCAGATAACTAATATCTCCCCTAAGTGCTCTGATTCACTCAATCACCATACACACTTCTGTAATACAGGTGACCCTCATCTCCTGCCTTAATTCTTGCAATTGCCTATTGGATCCCCATTTGGGTTTTGTGGGTTTTTTTTTTTTTTTTTTTCCTGTTTCTTACTAACTCACTCTACACATTGTAGCCAGATAAATCTTTCTAAAACATGGAAATTTTGTGTTCCTTCCTTACTTAACATCTGTGGATAGATGCCCATTTGCCCAAGGGAAACTGTTCAAATGTACCTAAGGCTGATAAGAATCTTCGTCATCTGGCTATGATTTAACTCTTCTACTTCACATTTCTATTTCACTACTTTTCCTCAAATTCCCAGAGGTGTGGTGCTCCATTTCATTTTCGGAAATCAGCCATGCACAGCCTAACCTCCCAGTCTTGCCACATGCTGTTTCTGTGACAGGAACACTTTATGTCTCTTTCAGAGCGCTAATGCTCTCTAACACAACGGTTGTAAACTGAATGTCTCTGCCAGGGGTCTATTCCGTTTTAACTTTTTAAAATCCCCATTGCAACCAAAATGCCTTGAACAAAGTACACACTTAGTGGATGTATGAAGTAAAACAGAGAAAATTTTGTATGTGTTTAAAAAGTAAGATATTATTATATTCCTAAAGTCAATAAAAGAATAAGTGACTCCATTACACAGGCAGTAATTCATTTAAAAACATTACTGTATACTTTTATTTTTACAGATTAATAATTGTTATTTAAGTTTACTTTGAATATGCCTATGTTCAAAGAAGCTCAACACCTCTTATTTAAACAATACAAATGCTAATAATTTTGAAAAACGTGATCATATATATATGTGTGTGCGTGTGTGTGCGTGTGTATATGTATATATATAAAATCAAAATGGCAACTAAGTTTTACAAACAGAGCATTTGATCTGAATCATTCATTACCCCTGAGGAAAATAAATCCAAAAAGGAAATAATTTTATGACTTCTTATTTTTATAAAACTACAAAAAAGTATGATAATCCTATAGAGATGTGGTACATTTGCAAAAAAATAAACATACTTGAAATAGTAGTAATAAAGAGAATAGCTAGGAAGCTTTTTACTTTACTATACTCATGGTACATGAATGACTAGCTATTGAATTGTTAGTGAAACTGTACAGACATAACCTAATGATCTTTCCCTTCCACTGCTGTCCAGATAAGAAAATTCCTGTATTTAAAATCATTACTAGATTACAAGTTTCTGTTCCATCTTTTAATGATCTTCAAAGCCATCACAGTACCTGGGAGACCACATTGCTCATATGCACAGTTGGGCAGCATCAACAATAAAGGGACTAGTTGCTCATTTCAGAATTCAGTAGTCAATTTTGCCCACTGTGTTTTCCCACCTCTGTGCTCTATCTGTCTTTGAGTTCTTTTGATCCTGCCTACAATATTTCTTGCTTCATGGCATTTCTCTCTATCTCCATTACTACAATCATCTCTAGCCTAGGCATCTTCAATGGCCTCTGAAGTAGCTCTTCTTTATCTACTCCTAAAACCCTCGTATCCATAATCTGCAGTGAAAGGATAGTATTTTTTTTAGAAACACAAATAGTATCTACTTAGTTGTTCTCCTCCAATCTTAGGTGTGTTTATTCTCTTTGATGTTGCATAAAGTACATCATATTTCCAGCTTTGATTGACATAAGCTGTATGTTCAATTCTCCCAAGGTTGATATGTACTACATCCATGACATAGATTTTATTTAAAATTTTTATTAAATAATATTTAGAAAATAGTAATACTTGACATAACCATAACATTAGGGATACAATCATTTATCATTCACTCAAAACTTATAACGCATATATAATGTGACATAGGCCCATCGGTAGAAAAAGAATTAGTATTTAATGTTTGAGAAACATGAAGTGGCTATGTAAGATAAGCATGTTATACATTTTGGCATTTAATTTTTATCATAATTGCATATCTATTTTAATAAATGTGGCTTGTTGCAATTACTTATCCCTCATTAATTTAATTAGAGATATATGATATGTCTGCAAATACGTGAGCTAATCTCTTTTCTTCTTGTGGTCACGGCTCCATTGATTTAAAGGTTTGTATTTTCTTTAACAGATTGCTCTGATCGCCTCCTGGTTCATAGCATCGTATCAATCACAGAAGAGCTATAAAAAGACCTTCTTCCCATCAGGACCATCAAACATTTATTAGGCTCTTATATGTGGCCTTGCCCATAAAGTACTTAAGATATGTTACTTCAATAATGTTTACTTTTTTTACTTGATAGAGTAACATACTATCACAATGTATTGTTTTAAATGCCCTCTTTTTTGAATCATTATCCAATACACTTGGAGTCAAAAGACTGTTTCCTACTGAGTTCCTGGCAATGAGCACTTCTTAAGGAGATTTGGGAGGTATCCTTCACAAATTTAAATTCTAGTATCTTTTTAACGTTTCTATTAGGATATCATTAGCATTTTAAGAGGCAGGAAGGATTGCTTAGAGTATGGATTTTGAAGCCAAGATCCCTAGGCAATCTCTTATAAGATAGAAACAGTTTTCAATCGAATATTTCATTTACTTAATTTTATAAAAAAATGTAAGGCAGGTGATACAAAAAGTCCATCATCATTTCATTGGGAGTCTCAGCAACCACCCAAGTACACTGTCGTGTCTTTTGTTTTTTGTTTTGCCTCTGACACACATGAGATCTGCAAAGCTGTCATGCATGGAGGTGGAAGCTGCAACCTCTAGTTCCTGCCACTCCTTTGCACTGTTTGAGTCATGCAGGCCTGAAGCCTAGATGCTTCCTCATAGTTTCCCCAGTGCAGGTGCAGTTTCACTTCACAAACATGTCAACACAACATGTCCATTCATTTTTGCTATGTGGTTTCCAAGCAAACAGTGCTATAAGACTCTGAGATCATACTAGAAAGAACTTCACCAGCCCTGGCCAGGCTAGAAGTTAATTATTTATTCACAATTTATTATTTGATTTTGAAAATAAACTATGGTTAAAATAGAAAATGTCTTCTTGTACTAAGTGGAGTATATCTTCACATTTAGTTAAAAATTGAATCTTAGATGTTTACAAGTGAGCAAATTCCTATATTGGCTTTTCCAATGATTCACTAGACAAAATTTTCAGCTCCAGAAATTTTCTCTGCTTCTCAAATTCTCGTGGCTATAATATGTTCATTGGAAGTATGTAATTAGGCTATATTGACCTATGTTAGTATAGGGATGGTCTTCGAGGAAGGAAACCATTAAAATGTCATCACCAATCAATAATACCTGATTATGTATTTTATGATATGAATATAGAAATAACATTGTTCCAACTAACGACCTGTGAGCAAACTAAATGGCTCATAAGTCAAAAAAATTTTGTTGGGGTGGTTCCTGTTATCTAATGCTGCACAACAAACTACCCCCAAATTTAGGGGATTAAAACAACAATGATCTTATTATATTGCATAAATTTATACATCTGGAATTCAAACTATACTGGGCTTGGAAAATGCTTCTAATCCATGTGGCATTGGTGGAGGTCGATGGTGTTATTCAACTGCAGAGTGTCTGAGACAACTTCTTGGCAAGGATGGCTAGAAGACTGTTTTCATTGGGTATTATTAAAATTTTATGAAACAAAAAATACATAAACTGTATTTTTACTCAGACTTATTATATGAATAAGGAGCATTTATATGAAATGTTCTCTTCCAACAGTTAATGCTCCCATAGCAATATCTTCACAAACAATACTGCAAATGTCATGGACTTTTATATTCTAACCTCAGAACACACAGAGCGTCTTTTCTGCCACACTCTATCAGATGAAATACTCACAGTCCTACCCACACTTACAGGGAGAATATTCAGGCTCCTTCCCTAGGAGAAAAATGTCAAGGAATTTTTGTCTGTTTTAAAGTAGTAACAGTGGAATTGTGAAGAAATGGCTAGTGTGTACAACTATTTGGGACAGTATGCTTGAGTGAAGTGTCACTAGCCAGGAACGCAAAGCGTAAGGCAGACATTGGTATACAGACCTGCATTCTAGGAGGTAGAAAAGTATGACTGACAAATTGCCTGTTTAAACTTCCAATAGGCATAAAACTTACACCCAACAGAAACGTCTATGAATATTAACCAAACAAAAGGCTCATTCCAGAAGTGGACTGATAAGAAATTTTAAAAAGTAGTAAGCAGATGATTCAAATAATTGAATCTTTTTTAACTCATGCATCTAAAAGGAGGATTAAAAGTTAGTTAAGTTTCTTGTTTTGAGATTTCGTAGTTATATTTCCTCAAATTTATGTGCTTCATGAAATGTAGCTTAAGCTCCATCACCAAAGATACCGTAATGAATCTAAACATTTGTGGATGCCAGGGTTTTTGCAATCATTTGCTATTTTTCCACAAACATATTTTATTTATGTTAGTGGCAAGTCTTTAGCAAGCAATCTTATAAAGTACGGTTTTATAAAGAGACAAAGACTATATTTTAAAAATTGAGAGTGAGTTTCAAGAACAATGAAGGACAAGGACAGATCCCAAAATAGTTAGAGGGGAGAATACTCTGTGGACCTATCAATTTATCTACAAGTTAATTAAATAGTTTCCTTTCAGTGATACCCATAGCTAATAATATTCACAGCAGTAATATAATTTGCAAACTCTCAACATTTTTTAAGTCTTCAAAGTGAAGAACTAATAATAGCACAAAATGATTAGAAAAAATCATGTTGAAATTTAAAAGATCTAACTTCTTTGATGTAAGTTTATATTATGGAAATATATAGAGAAATTTAATTTTCATAAGTATGTAATTATATATTTATAATATTGTATACAGGTTGTGTATCCCTTACCAAAAATTCTTGGGACCAGAGTGTTTTGGATTTGGGATTTTTTCAGATTTTTGAAATATTTGCATAGACATAATAAGATATCTTAGGGATAGAACCCAAGTCTAAACATGGAATTTATTTCTGTTTCATATACACTTTAGACATATAGTCTGAATGTAATTTTACACAGTATGTTTAATAATTTTGTGCATGAAACAATGTTTTGACTGCATTTCAACTGCAACGCATCACATGAGGTCAGGTCTGCAATTTTCCACTAGTGATGTCACTCAAAAGTTTTGGATTTGAGAGAATTTGGGATTTTGGATTTTGGGGTTAGGGATGGGCGACCTATATTTATTTTCACTAAAATATACAGTTCATGTAATCAGGAATTTCTTCTGTTTCTCTACTATGTCTTAGTTACTAAAAGAGCGTTTAGCACATGGTAGGCCTCAATATGCATTTATTAAGTTAAAACAGATTCTACCATTGTAATGTCCTCAGGTCATAAACACTGGTTTGCTTGCCATCTAAGAAACTTATTATTTTAATCAACATGGGTGTGCATGTCCATAAATACATAGTTTTCCTTTTTTTTTCCTAGGCATTTGTCTCCTTTTCCAGTGTCGCCTTTTCTTCTTTTGTTAATATCCAGTCATACTAAATAAGGATTAATTATCTTTCTCCTACTTTATTGTAGCTGTACCAGGAGGCATATATCTCAAGATTAGGAAATAATTTTAAACTTTTTCAAACCATTTAAATTTACCAGTTCATTCAATTGTATAAATATTAAGCAAATGCAATTTTCTAGATTAATAAAAAAGGATCAATTGGACTTTGAAAGACATTTTTGGGATGAGGATAGACATCCATAGAAGAAACAAGTTAAAAGCCCTCACATAAGCTACAATCAACCACTCAGTCATTAGCTTGGTATTCTCGTGCCATAAAACCACTTAATTAGGCAGGTCTTTACTGAATAGCTGTGATGTTTCAACATCACTTTCATCACTATGGCAAATAAAAACATATAGTACAACTTGGAAGACTACATTCTGAAGCATTTAATTAGCAGAGAACAGTGTAAGACAAGATACTCATATCTGACTACAGGAGTTCTGAGAATGGGGAGAACAATAAAGACTAGGGCATCAAAAGGATTTCAGAAAAGAAAATCCACAACCTCACTTGTGTAGAAAAGAGGCAAAGAAGATAATAAATGGATGCTTCAATTTAAAATTTTATCTCATTCACCATTCTCTTTTGGTCAGGATCATGGGGTTTCTGTAAACATTAAAGCAACTACACACATTAAAAAGTCTTTGCCAGTCACAGTGGCTCATGCTTATAATCCCAACACTTTGGGAGTCCAAGGTGGGAGGATGACTTGAGCCTAGGAGTTCGAGATCAGCCTGGGCAATGAGGAAGACCTCGTCTCTACAAAAATGAAAAAAAAGTAGCCTGGTGTGCTGGCACATGCCTGTGGTTCCAGCTACTAAGAAGACTGAGATGGAAGGATCACTTGAGCCCAGGAGGTCGAGGCTTCAGTAAGTCATGATTCTACCACTGAACTCCAGTCCAGCCTGTGCAACAGGGTGAGACCCTGTCTCAAAAAAAGAAAAAAAAAGAGAGAGAGAGTTATATTTCAAACATTAAGTCTTCATACTCTCCACTGTCCACAAGCACATATCAAACTTCTCTTGCTGCCTATCTCCAGTCATAGTTAAATCATTCTTCAGAGGTGTATTATGCTTCACTCTACTACTATTGATTTCTCCTGAACGTGTTCCACTGGGCTTGTCAAATTCCTTGCCAAAAAACTCCCCAATAGCCTAGGTCTCTTTACAGAATATTCATTTACTTGCCATGTAATCTTCATACAGAGGATTTCTAAACACCAGGAGGTAAGCGAAAGTAGACCAGAAGTCCTCTCTCCTTACCCACCCGCCACTTCCTCCCCCACAACCCTCACCCCCACTTACAGACCAGGGACACCTTGGAAAAAGTACTACTCTTTTTACTGATGCCATTTGGACATTCTACATGCCACATTTCCTCACAGTCTCATACATTCCACATCCCTGTCTTAGTCTTTCTCTTTATCTGAATTCTCAATAGCAACAACATCCCGTCATTCACACTGCTAAGACAAAAGAGAAACACACCAACTTTCCGGTTGTTTCACTTCCACTCCCAGTTGACCATCATTTACATCATCACAAAATCACCTGTGACTGCTCTGAAATCTGTATTTTTTTTTCTCACCATGATTACATACCTTGTCCACTCCCTTACCTCTTCATATCTCAATATACACCTGTTGCCATGACAGCACAAAATTTTTTCTGTGTTAGCCAACTTTGAACCAAACTCCTATTCAAATATTAAAACAGTTCAAATGTTCACTTCTGTGAATTCTTCTTTGCTACTCTTCGTTGGTCTAGAGTTAGTGACTTTCTTCTCCGTGATTATATAGAATTTGGTGACAATTTCTAGTAATTTATTTGCTTGTGTCTCTCCTTGATAGGCAGGTGAACATGAGGGACTGCCCAAATCTTAACCTTTCAGTTTCCCTGGTAAATAGTAGTAACTCAAAATGTTTTATAAAAGCTTGATTATGGATTCAATATACACAATTATTTTCTCCCTGCCAATGATTTTGACATTGCAAAAACAAGTAGTTATATCAGTCGTTATTATTTTCTAAGTACTGAGTTGATATGGCCTGATAATAATTTTGTACCAATTAGATAGTGAAATATATACCTAGTATATTCCTAGAACTCTGAAGAAAACCTACACTGATACCTAGTAAGAACATGAAATACCTAGCATATTCCTGTTCTTACTAGGTGTCAGTGTAGGTTTTCTTCAAAGATAAACAATATATGGGAATACAATTCCATGTTCCCTTGTTTGTTAATACCCTTGTTAGGAACTATTAAAATTATCTCTTTTACTTAAAAGTCTTCCTTGCCAACTGTCAGAGGAATATAGAATAAAAATTTCATCAAATTTATAATTACTGTGTTTTGATCTTTCTTTACTTTTCCCTTTTCTATGGGGATGAATCAACCTCGATATCTCAAACAGATGTTTTGTACAGGCTTGTGAAGTCATATTCCCATAGGTCTCCTCCTGGGTTCTATTCCCTAATGTCTGAGGCAAAATAATTTTTCGAATAGCTCAGCAAGAATAAGATGGAAGATAAAGAATTTTTATAAATTTCATTTGTCTGCATTTTGGCCTTCTATTCCTTTCCTTTATTTTCTATTTCCAAAGTTTCGAATTTCCAGTAGAGGGCTGTGTATATTACAAATAAAAGAATGCCATATTTTTAAAACATAATGTCCTAAACATTTAAAAGTTCCTAGTACCAACACTTGATACAGCATAGACAATGGGTGTATTCAACGGTATGCTGATGGACTCATGCATATTACTGTATTGTCTACAAAAAGAACTATGGAAAGATTGCCTAACAATGAGACTTAAATAATGCATCAATTGTGTCACTTTGAATCTGTGGGTATATATGAGACCACAGTTCCTCCATCTTAATTCTAGTTTTTTAAATACAAAATATTACTCTGTGTGTGAGAGACAAAATCTTTTTATTCTAAACAAGCACTGAATGTTTTATATTTCTTAATTTCTGTGATAGGAAGAAACTATCTTTGCTATATACTAACATCTTATTGACCTATCTTTTTCTTACCCCTTGGCAAGCTAAGAAAATTAAATTGCCAAGTGATTTTTTCTTCTTTTTTTTTTTTTTTTGGAAATTTCTGTTCCATGACATTAAAACTTCCTCCAGGAATACACCCTACACGTTTTCTATTCAGGTAGGAGTCAAGGCCGCTGTTATCAGTATTCTGTTTTATTTTTGCAGAGATCACCTACTTATGGATACTCATTAAAGCATGATGAGTCAGATATGTTCTAGGGTATATTTTAAGTTAATTACATCCTGAACTCTTACCTTTGCTGCTTTGGGCATAAATTTTAAAAGTATAAAGTATGTTTTTTTTTTTTAATTTTTTAGAAAACTTTCTTAAGCTCCTTTTGAAAAATATTTCCAGAGGAAATGCATCTGTCTTAGGATCTGAATATAAAAGAGAAATATTACATCTTGCAAACTGTCTACCAGGGTAAAAAAATAAACATTATTTTATTATGGCAAAGGGTACATTTCAAGGTCACTGCCTTGCTTTGCTTTTGAAGCTTGTTTAGCTGCTAGGAGAATACACAAAGATTCAAATGCTGCCTTCTTTTAAGTGACACTGGGTATAAAAGTATTTGATCAGAGAGAGAGTACAGACTCAATAAGGAAGCCATGCAATCTGAATTTGTAATGCTTGACAACAAAACATTTTACTGTAGTGTAAATAATATTATGTGTGCAGACTTTTCATTTTAATGTCAGAGACCATATTTTCTATTTAAGAAAGACATGCCAGTCTACATTGAAATGTGAACTCCTTTTTCTATTTAGCAAACTTGAAGATTTGTTTTCCTGTAGGACACTAAGTTCCTAACCCCAGATAGTGAGGTTCAGTAAATTCAATGGTTTAATCTCTAGTCAGATGTATGGGAAATCTGCTGCCTCAATACTAATTGCACTCAGATATCATATCAAAATAAGTAAAACCATTAACACTGAAATACAGTATTTTGGCAATTTACTAACTCAAATAAGGACAGTATTCGAAGCACTTGGTAGTGTCTCTCAGAAGAGAAGAAACTAATAAACTAACAATACGCCCTTCTCATATTTGGTGAAAGCAGAGCAAGTGGTGTTTTCTATGTTGTGTGATTTTAAAGACCGTTTTAGTTAAAAATACCTTCTTCTTTTCCAACATGCCTTTCAATCATGATACCTAAAATCTCCATAGAAAACTCTTTGGGCTTAGGAATTAAATGACCTACTAAGAGCTTTAAATTTAATTCAATGACCAAAGAACTGGTAATTGAGACCCAGATTGTTGTCCTGGCCCCCAGCAGTCTTACAAAAGCCCCTCTGAACATCATTATCTCCATGTGTAGTATGTGGTTATAGGAGACAATATATAAGAACATATTTAGCTGTCTAGGTTTAACCTCCTGTGAGTCTATGATAAACCTAACAGTATCTAGGATTGTTAATTTCCACATAAAGATTGCATTAGTCATTAGCATCATGGCTTAAATTATTTGATTAGATTAGCAGAAGGTAGTTGCCTGGTGAAGTACTGGGAGAATGCATTAGTGACAGATAATACTACAGAACAGCTCAGATGAATAGCAGGCATAGCAATTAGATTCACAAAAGGACATGTCTTTTATCTTGAGTCACCAAATAACATAGAAGATATACAAAATTATCATATTGAGCTCCATAACTTACAAATCTCTCCATCTGTCTACATATATATATGTTTGTAAATATACATATGTATTTTTAATTGTGTGTGTGTGTGTGTGTGTGTTTGTAATTATAAGAACAGTATTCATTTTCCCCCATGGTATATTCTAGATCAAAATATGTTTCTTAAATGAATGACTAATGGGATCAGCGAGTAAATTAATGTGAAAACTTGGAAGCACAGATATGCCTGAATGAGGGAAAGCCTAATAGACAAAGCTGTTGGCTTTTTCATTGCTCAGTCCTTAGGATAGCAGGACTTTCAAACGGGGACTTTGTGAGAATACTGGTCAATTTCAAAAAAAAAAAAAAAAGAGAAGTAATTCAGAAAAACATCTGGTATTGATTGCAAGCTAGAGAGCAAGTGAATTACACAATTCTCTAAAAGTGAATGATGCTATTCTCCAATGAGAAGAGTCAGACATGAAGTAAGACTGGCAACTAAATCAGCTCTAATTAAAAGTGTGATGAGCATGAAATTTGTCTCTGGGCCTCTCCTTCCCACCTCTTTCTCTCCTTTCTGTGCTGTGCTATTTTCTCAGTTTTTGTGGAGTCTTCTATAAATTACCAGGTATCCATCTCAGGTTGTATCCACTAAAGTCCTAGCTGTCTATTAAAGAATTAAACAATATGTTTCTAATGAGTTGAGGGACATGGGGACTTCTCAAAAACTTATAAATCTTCAACTGTAGAAATAATGACTCTAATTTTAGGGCCTGCAGAGAAGCACTGATGGAAATATTTTGGTGCAAGGAATCCCTCATTGATTTTCAAAACCTCTATGTACAATAAGTATACACTAACTTGTACTGAACTCAGAGTTATGGATGATAATATTTGTGGTTTCTAATTACACGCAGAAATATCATATATATCTTTGTTAACATGAAGAGTACCTAGCACATGATAGCAATTTAATGATTTTGTTGATTCAGCTCACCTTTAGTGCCCATGGAAAAATGTAGCAGAGACATCACAGGCTGAGGAATAGCTGAGAATCTAAGTTCTATTTCATGTGCAGTGACTAAGTAATTTTGAAGCCTTGGGATGTCGATTAACCTATTATTTTTCTTCATTAAAGTGTTTATTAGAGTATATTATTAAAAAGAAGATATTCTTATCAAAATTATTTCACAAATATAAAGAAATTAGCACTAGAACTAGTTTTATTTAAAATGTCCCCAAATAATAATTATTTTTAGAACAAAATTAAATTATCAAGCAGTATGGTTCATCACAGTATTTTTTATGATGCTTTGCATGTAGTTTCAACTGAAACAAATACTGTATACCCACCATAGGAGCTAAGATATAATACCAGTAGAATGGAAAGGAAAAGAAAACGTTACAAGAAGACATTGAAAAAGATAAAAGGGAAAAAGAAGAGAAAGGAAAGAGGAAACAGTAAGTGGAGGGCAATTATTTGGAAGAGTAAAAGAATATCTGTTATAATAGACTTATTCCTCTCTAGCTTTTTAAACTTCCCTGGCCTAGCAAGGGCCTGGACCACAGAAGAGTCATAAGACCTGAGTGCTATTAACAGGTCTCCATCACCCAAATACACTGCTTAAAAGAGAAAACTTTTTCTTTCTTCCTTCAAAAAGGACATCAAAATGTAGAAATTTATTTACTTTAGTCCATAGCAACATTGTATGGAAAAATGCTTTGGCAGTATATAAAAATAATTCAATCATGGATTCTTTACTTATGTCTGACTCTATTGGGAAAAAAATGAAAAGCAAGTTTGAAGAGTTTCAGGAGTTTGCCTTATGGTTCCATATGGTGTTTAATATTTGATGAAAACAGGATATTCATGTCAAAGACGTTTTTCATCAATACTGTGTTTGCCTAAAAACATCACTGTTGTAATATATTGAGAATATTGTACTGAGGTTACAAAAGAATAGCATCCTGGTTGGAACATAATGTCTTGAAGTCCAGTTGCATAGGTGTTTTAAGGAGCCATTTGCTCACTGTGTAATCTTGGGCAATTTTTTAACCCCTTTTTGTGCCTTAGATTTCTCATTTTTAACGTGAAGTTTATAATAGCATTGTGATACTTAGGATGAGTCAATTTGTACAAAATATTTAGATGGTGTAAATGTTTAATAAATATTAACTTTAGTTTTGAATTTACTTTTAACTAGATTTTACAAAAGTAAGTTAGGGTTGAATTCACTTTGATACTGTAAGTGATATATAAATATATGCATACATATCTGCCTCTCAAATTGAATTTATAAATGTGGAATCTCAAAAACTATACTAATTACTTTTTAGTATATCATAGCTTCAATCAATAAAGATATTAAAAGAAATGAAATAATTCTTACCTTGTTTCTTTATTGATATTTTTAATTTATGTGAATTTAAAGAGAAAGCATAGCTTTTAAGCCGAGTTCTTATCAGCTGTATCTTTATAGCTTCTTCTCCATCTAGTAACTAGAATTAGTAGATAGAATTGTTAGTTAAACTTCTTGACTCCTTTAACTTTAACTTTAATTTACTTCTCATTTTGTGTTGAACTATAATTATTCAATTGTAAAAAAATGTTCAGTTCTTATTAGTGTTGAAAGAAAATCATTATCATTGCATTTGATTTCATTTGCACCACAATTTTAACATGTAAATGTAACAATTCATAAAACAGATGCCCATGAAGTGTTTTCCTTATGTATTTTATGTATAAAATCACAATCTGATTTTATGTATATTGATGGCTAATAAGAAAATTTAATGTCAATGTCTCAGAATAAATCCTTTTTTAGACTATTTTAAAATAATCAAAGTACCAAACTCACAATGGCATAAAGTTAAAACAAACACAAAATGCAAAACTTTTTCTTAATAAGTTATAAAAGATACAAGGAAAGGAAGCTTGTTTACCATGTACTTCTTTCCATTGATTAAATCACAAGGAAGCAATATTCTTAGGGGTTCATTAAGGATTTCAGATTAAAGAAGCACTGATTACAGATATGTATGCAAGCCATAATTGATTTCTGAAATGAGCTCTCTTTGCTGATGAAACAAAAGCTACTGATTTCCTTCTGTTTAGTAACCATCCTTTTGCTCTTTTGCTATTTCTGCATCTTCAATTATTCTATAAGACTACCAACCTGTAATCAAAATAAAGTAAAATAAAAGTACTTTTCAAATAAACCCTTTAGATAACATACCTGAACAATGTGAAAGAAAAAAAAAAAAAAACAAACGAAAAAAATCCTAAAGACTGTTTAAACCAGGTCATTTTTTTTTTCTCTTTGCCACCCCCTCAATACTCAACAAAATTTGTCCAATTATCAAATTCATATCTTACGGAATACAACAACTGAGAAAGGAAGGAAATAGGGTTTAGAGTTAGTTTCATCAAAATATTTTTCCCCAGCTGATATCAAAAGTTTCAAAATGACTGTGGAAATTATCTTGTTTGATCACGGTTACTATTACAACTTGATCAATTCAGTCAAGGTCATTAGAATGCATGTTTTGCTGTCTTCACACTGCTCTTAAACTCTAAATAGACTGCACACAAACATTTTTTGCTCTGCTGTAGCCCCAACCTAGAACAAAGTTATTGCTTACCTTTCATTAAACATTGTACAGTTACTTGCTTGAGCAATGATGGAGAACCAGATTCCAAATTATCCAGAAGATTCTGAAATAGTTTCTAATTGCCATGCCAATGCATTTGCTCTCTTCAACACATGTGAGTAAGGTTATATAGAAAGTATAAAAATAAATGGATTCAATTACATCTCCATATTTTCAGCAATGTCTTCCACGTTCTAGTTTCTCTGAACAAGATTGTCAGCGTAGTTCTACGTAACAGTGCCTGGCCAATGGGGCAGAAGCAAGAGCTGTAATGCAGCCTCTGCCTTCCTTGCCAATTGTGTTCCCTGAGCGATGTGGTTACATCTACCAGAAGAGACCTTTCCTTCTCATTGATATACCCAGAACAGGTATCCTTTTGCAATTCGTCAAGGACAGGTCATTTTTTGTTCGTTAATTTGTATATAGGCCCCAAATGTAGTTGCTGAGACTCTGCAAAAACTATCAATTAAAAAACAAAAGAGTTAATTTCTTTTTTATGAGCACCAGCTAGTCTAGTGCCTGTAATAAATAACAGTTTAAAAAGTGAATAGATGATAAAATGAATGAATTAATAAATAAAACTTCACCCTTAATGTCAAAAGAATGAATGAAGGATTGAATAGAAATATTACCCTCTAAACTTGGCTTTTTATCCTAGCTCTGAACTTCTTTGGCAAAATTATTTCTAACAGGACATCTATTATTACTCTTATTTCAATGACATATTTTGTCTTGTTTTTATAGTTTTCTACGTAATTATCTACAATCATTGCATAAGATATTTTTGCACTGAATTTCATAGATTAATTAGGTTGTTTTAAGTTCTGGCTAGTAACAACTTTGTAGAAATAAATGTATTTTAATTATTTCTTTAGCAAGTAGGAGACAATCTTAGGTATGGATTTCTGAGTCTAGAAATATATGAAATTTTAACTTTAAAAAATTCTGATAATTTTCTTTGACAAAGGTAATACTGGAAATTATTAATGTTTTTAAATTTTTTCCAAATTATATGGTGCTATTTTAACTTACATTCATTGACTTGCCTATAAATTTATGTATCCTTATGCTAATTTGTATGTAAACTGTTTATTCATTTCCATGTTTATTGAATTATTCATATTTTTCAAATGTATTTTTATATGGCCTTTCCACAATCCTTGAAATTCTGCAGGAAAAATAGGTTGATGCCAGTCAGAGCTTTATGTAACAACTAACAAAACAGTAGTAACTCTTGAAAGAAAGAGATGGTGAGTCTCAGTGTTAAGTAGAAGTTCTGCTAGCTGTGATGTGAAATGACATATTATTCATATTTAGCTAATTATTTGACTAGCTTATAACTAAAGAAGGGCAAAACCAAAATAAATTAAATTGAAATCAAATGTAAATTGCAATGGACTGCAACTCTTTCTGTTCTTAAGGAAGGAGCAGTGTGAAGTCAGGATAGAATAGAAATCCCAATTTTGTTTAATGTAGTCCTTTGAGCATCCTCCAATTTGGAGACAAAACCAGATGAAAGACAGAAAGAAATGGTTTCAACATTTGACACATTTTCTGATGCCCCATTTTCATGTGGCAATATTAAAACTCAAAGCACAAAAGCACCTCAGTGATTCTCATAATGCATGCAGTGAATTCAGCTGTAGTTGAAACCAGCCTGCGTCACCAGTAACCATCCACCTTTTGTTTGTTTAATTTGTCAAACATAAATGAATAAAGACATAAATACAGTAACTAACAATACCATCCATTTTATTGGAAATACTCAATTGACATAAATAACATGTTAATTCTTGTTATTTTAGCAAACTTTTAGTTTTTTTTTCTCTCCACATTTAAAGAAAGGGATATACTTTACTAATATTGTTTGTGTGATAGCTCTGCTTTATACAAAAACAAGCCTCTTTTAAAATATGAAGATCTAAGTACCTGGGGGTATGTCTCTTATTAATACATAAATTATAAAGCTTTCTATTTTCTCCTTTCTTTCCATAGTATTCCATATGGAAACACTGGCAAATGAAGTTCTTATTCTTATGACTTTGTTTTATCTGTTTAAGAAATGTTCTCTGAATTATTTACTTTGTATTCTCTATTTAAAGATTGATGTGCTACCTTTTGAAGCATGTAGTTAAGACCGTATTTTTCCTGGAGTTTTGCATACTGAGCATACATCTTCTGGTAAGTTGCACCTTTGTTCTCTTTTATGACTTTTATGCATTGTTATTCCATTAGTACAAGGCTAGCTATTGCTACAAATGTCCCACAGAGAGAATATTTCAGTGGCTTTCTTGACAATGGTGAAAAGCCTTTGTTGAGCATTCATTCTGCCTCCTAATTCTATGCTTTTAATGTCACTCTCTGTGTTCCAGTCTAATTCACATTGGGTTATTCTTATTCTTTCAGTTTTTAATCACTAGCTCTTGTGTCTCTCAATTATACAAATCGGAGCACAGCTTCCATTTGGAGTTGCACCAGCTTCATCTGTAACTCGAGTTCAGATGCACAATTGTTTTTGATTTTTGCTACAACCATTACCTTATTGTCAGCCCCAGATAAAGTTGTGAGAAATTTGCTGCATAATTCTGTGAGGATTTTACTTAGAAAAATATAAATTTTGTTTAGAATATACCTGTGGGAAAAGATAACATTTAAAAAGTAAATTTGGTAGTTAGTTTGGGGTTTAGGACATGCTACCCCAAGTTATAGCATGTTGGCATTTCAGAGAATAGTAAAAGTAGAAAGTCCACTCTCGCCCTTCCGTCTCCCTTGTCTCCCAAAGTAGGCTGTAAAACCTAGAAAGATCACCCTTTGTCTTTCTCTCCCTTTTCCCTTGAAGCAGGACAGAAGACTTCCATTCTAGAGGTGCCCTCCCAGTACCCTGAGGAAAACAAAACGAAACAAAAAAAACATGTTTATCCCTGAAGACATAGGAACACAGAGAAAAATCTGAACTAGCAAGACTTCCTAAGTTCCCCTCAGTTTCATAGCATTAGATCATACAATTTTGTCCTCCAATCATATTTCTGCACACCTGTACACTCTTCAATAAACCTAGACACAAAAATACACATTAGCCTTTTTCTTTGGGTCTTGAGTTCTTAAGACTCCTCTGTCACATAAGCTTATATTAAATAAATTCATATGCTATTCTCTTGTTAATCTGTCTTTTGTTATAGGGGCCTCCATCATGAAACTAACATGGGAAGAAAATATATTTTCCCTCTACAATAGAAGGTAAAAGTATTAAAATGTCTACCTATTAATAAATTTATTTAAGTGTAATGAATATTTATTGCTGCACTAATCTGCAATTTGTGAAAATATACACTACGATGTTTCTATAATTTCATAAGGCAAGTAATAACACCAGAATGTTAATAAAACTTTCTTCCTATAGAAACAATCTTTAAACCTCAGCAAAGCACATCGGGCAGTGGGGAAAAAAAGAACAACTGTTGGAAAATGATTTGTTTGTTTTCCCTAGCACTTCAAAAATACTCCCCATTCTCTCCTGACTGTATAATTTTCTACAATGTGTCTGTGAATTCTCATCTTTGCTCCTTTGTATGGAAGTCATTTATCTCTGGCTACTTTAAAAATATCATCGTTAGTCAGGTACAGTGGCTCACACCTGTAATCCCAGCACTTTGGGAGGCTAAGATGGGAGAATCACTGGAGTCCAGGAGTTCGAGACCAGTCAAGGCAATATGGTGAGACCTTGTCACTACAAAAATATTAAAAACATTATCTGGGCTGGGTGCGGTGACTCACACCTGTAATCCCAGCACTCTGGGAGGCCGAGGTGGGTGGATTGCTTGAGATCAGGAGTTTGAGACAAGCCTGGCCAACATGGCAAAACCCTGTCTCTACTAAAAACACAAAAAATTAGCCTGGTATGGTGGCATATGACTGTAATCTCAGCTACTTGGGAGGCAGACGTTGGAGTAATCCAAGATTGTACCACAGCACTCCAGCCTGGGCAACAGAGTGAGACTCCATCTCAAAAAAAAAAAAATTATATGAGTGTGGTGTTGCACACCTGTAATCTCAGCTACTTGGCAGGATGAGGTAGGAGGGTCTCTTGAGCCAGAGACGTAGATGTTACAGCAAGCTAAGGTCCTCCCACTGCACTCCACCCTGGGCAACAGAGGGATAGCCTGTCTCAAATAAAGAAAAAAGAAAAGAACAAAAATATTCTGTTTGACACTAGTTGCTTTCAATTTCATTATGATGTTCTTAGGAGTGATTTTCTTTGTGTTTATCCTACTTGCTTTTCTTTGAGTTTTTTTTTTTTCTATCTACAGATTTATAGTTTTTATTAAATTTAAAACGTTTTCTGCTATTATCTTTTCAGTTTGTTTTTTCCATATCTGCCTATTTGTTTTTACCTCTCTCCTCCATCCACATGGTACAAATTGATATGTTAGGCAAACTTGGTATTGTCCTAAACAATGAGACTCTGCTACTATTTTCAGTCTTTTTCCTCTCTTTGCTTCATTTTGCATAGTTCCCATTGCTGTGCTTTCAAGTTCAATCATATTTTTTTTCTCCATTATGTAGTCTATAATTAATCCCATTGGTGAATTTTTATTTCAGACATTGTAGATTTTATTTCCCTTTAATTGTTTTATATTTTACTTTTCTCTCATTATGTTCAAATTTTACTTTAAATCTTTGAGCATATTTTAAGATTTGTCTAAATTCCATCATCTTTCTCAATTTTGGATGTATTTTTATTGAGTCATATACTTTTAGTTTTTGGTCTTAAAATGTTGCTACTTCACATGTGTAGTATTTTATTATTATTATCATTATTATTAAGTAACAGACACAGACACAGTGAACATTTCATTGTTGACTGGATTTTGTTCTATTATGTTAAAGGACACTGAAGTTTGTTTTAGGAGGTGTATTATTCTGTTCTCATGCTGCTAATAAAGACATACCCAAGACTGGGTAATTTACAAAGATAAGAGATTTAATTGACTAACAGTTTCATGTGGCTGGGGAGGCCTCACAGTCACGGCATCATGGCGAAAGGCAAAGGAGGAGCAAAGTCACCTCTTGCATGGTGTCGGACAAGAGAGCTTGTGTTAGGTGACTCCCCTTTGTTAGGTGACTCCCCTTTGTAAAACCATCAGATATAGTGAAACTTATTCACTATCACAAGAACAGCACAGGAAAGACCCAACCCCGTGATTCAATCACCTCCCACCAAATCCCTCCCACAACATGTAGGAATTATGAGAGCTACAATTCAAGATGAGATTTGGGCCAGGACACAGACAAACCATATCAGGAGGCATTTATGTCAATCGCAGGTCAAGTAGATTCTTTGACATCCTTTTTGAAAATTTTTGTTAGGGCCAGGCACAGTGGCTCATGCCTGTAATCCCAACACTTTAGGAGGCCAAGGCAGTTGAATCACTTGAGTCCAGGAGTCCAAGACCAGCCTGTATACATGGAAAGGCCACATCGCTACAAAATATATGTGTATATATAAAATTAACAGGGCTTGAGCCCAGGACATAGAGGCTACAGTGAGTCGTGATGGCACCACTGTACTCCAACCTGGGAGACAAAGCTAGACGCTGTCTCGGAGAAAAAAAAGTTAACATGAATCTAGTGTATCTTTACTTTAGGAATAATTTAGCCCACTACAAAGATATGACCATCTGAGACCACTGTTAATAAACAGTTCTAAGTATTTAGTGAGATATCTTGAGTTTGGCCTATAAAAACTGCAACAGTTCTAAGCCCAGCTGAATGATTGTTTGGTGCATGGCTTCTTAGAAAATGTTCTTCTCCCTACAGTTGTTCTTAGCTCAGACTTGTGGAATTTCAACTCATGTATGTGCAGATTTGTATTTGGCTAGTTTTTAACAAATCCTTATGGATATTTCTGGAGTTCTTTCTCTGCATAGCTCCCTTATCTCTGGTTCTTTAGCCCACACATCTCAGCCATCTCTGCCTTCCCAAATCATACTTCTCCTCCTCAATGGAGATTGTGCTCTGCTTGTTTCTTTCAGTGTTATCTTGAAAGAGCCTTCAGGCAGAAAGTCAAGGCAAAATTGGAGGATTTATCTAATATGTTTATTCTCTTACGAATCACAGTTTTACCTTTCCTGTAGTCAGTCCTGTGTATAAAAACAGCTGTTTCACATATGTGGTCCAATTTTTAAATTGTTAGTAGTAAAGGAAAAGCCTAACACCAGTTAATTTCTCATAGTCAGAAGCAGAAATCCTCCTTGTTTTTACATTTCTTTTATTGTTGTTTTCTCTTATTTACTTAAACATGGAATTCTCTCTTGAATTTAATTTTAACCTATTAATTTTTCATTTAGTAACATTATAAGAAAGGAAGAATAATGCATTGGTAAGTTTTTGCTGCATAACAATCTTAAAATATCAATAGCTTAAAATTACAGGCATATATTTTTTCCACGACAGTATTGTTGTTAGGTAAGACAGATCTGCCTCGGGCTACAGATTGACTGCTTTTAGCTTCAAATTTCTACTTGAATTTAAATCTGCTTCATATGTCCCCAGATTTGCCTTGGACCAGTGGCTACTTGAGTCATGTTATTCTCATGGCAGGCCCCTGGTGCACAAGAGGTCAAGCCAACTTTTCCAGGAGCATTTAACAACTCTTTTCTTATCACACTCAACATTTCATTGGCCCAAACAGGTAACATGGCCAATCCCAAAGTCAAGTTGTAGGAAAGTAGATTCCTCCTACCATGAAATATGATACCAACCCAAAATTGGAGTGAAGAATTACAAACAATATTTCCCAAGACATTAATGGGTCTCTGGCACATTTATAATAGCAAAGTTAAGATAGCCAGCACACATACCATATTGCTCTAATATTTTTCTTTGCCTAACTTAATATGCAGTAGACAGTTGAAAGGGACTTAACAGTTTTTTTAGCCAATAACTTCATTTGATAAATGGAGAAATTGATGACCCAGAGTATTGAAGCACTTTTCTAAATTTGCACGGTAAATCACTGATATCAGATGCAGAGATAATCTGACTTGACACTGCTTCTAAATTCAATGTTGCATTTACTTTTTTATGCTGTTTATATTAACTTTCATTATTCCAGTGCATTTCTATCAGACAAGATTCAGGCAGGAAACAGATGGCAATCTCAAAAGGGTTTAACTGAAAGTTAAATGAGTTTAAAGAGAATGTAACAAAGAAATTCTTAACAGAGATGGTAGCAGTTTTACAAAATCAACAAGAAATATTTAACAACTGCTGGAGATATCACCACTCCCAGGTCTGACAGAACAAAAAGTGGCAACAGGATTCTAGAATCTAAAAGAGCTGAAGTCAGGGGGGAAGAGTTTTAGCCTTAGAAAAAAGCAGCTTGAGCAGCATCCCAGAACAGAATCCCTACCGTGAGAAAGGAAGGGGAATGAGGGGAGTAATTACCTAAAACTCTCTCTGTCTCTTCCTGCTCTTCAATTTCCTGTCAGTTTATCCCACTGACTGAACACAGCTGAAAGCCAGTAGGTAAGGGTATGCCTGTGAGGTAGTCAGAGAGGTCAGTTTCTGGGCTTGGTGCAGAATAGAGGTGCAGAAAGAGGACAGATGGGATACTGACCTGTGATGGAGAATAACTAGTAATGCCTCGATGCTTAACTTCATGTCATCTACAGAATATTAACTGTGGATTCATTTAACACGTGTTTATTGAAACACTGTTGTGGGTCAGGATAATTTTCAGACATCAAGAGTGCAGCATTGGACGAAACAGATGGAAATTCTTTGTTGGGGTATATATTCTGAAATGAACTCAGTCTGCAAGCAACATAAACAAGTAAAATTATATTATGTTACATGATGATAAACGGCAAGAACAAACAAATCAAGGAAGAGAAATAGTAAATGTCAGGGTGCCAAGGTGGAAAACATCAGTGAAATTTTACAATATAGTGGGCAGGAAAACCTCACCAAAAAGAGCATTTGCTTAATGACTTGAATGAAGTAGGGGATTGAATAATATAAGTATTTGTAGAATATTCTAGGCAGAGAAAACAAACTTGTACAAGCTGTAGTGTAGTAAGTTCAAGAAACAGAAGTAAACCAATGTACTTCCAGCAGAGTGAACAAAGGGAGAGTAAGAGGAGATGGAGACAGAACAGTAGCAGGGCCTAGAGGAAACAGATCCGTGGGAATTTGAGCATCGTGTAAGATGATCTGACCTGTGTTTAAACAGGAAAACTCTTAATGCTCAGTTAACAACTAGCAGAAGA
The DNA here is from genome assembly GCF_000951045.1 of Mandrillus leucophaeus. Taxonomy (NCBI): domain Eukaryota; kingdom Metazoa; phylum Chordata; class Mammalia; order Primates; family Cercopithecidae; genus Mandrillus; species Mandrillus leucophaeus. Next base: position 2,092,921 of record NW_012106297.1, on the reverse strand, counting down.
TAGGCAAGAGCTGATGTGAGTAGAATTTTATAAAATAGTAATTACACAATAGGTTTTCCAGAAGCATAGTTATTTTTGTCATCTAATTAAATAGTATGAGACAATATAAAGAAAAATGTGGTGATTTTTTAATAACTAAAGTGAATAAGTAATTATGTTCTAATAACTTTTTTTGTAAATTCAGATTTTTACTTACTGGTTTCTTTGAAGTGAGGCATCAATTTACTGAATGCAAGGAATTATTGACTAACATGAGCTGATGTAGGTTTGTAGATAGACCTGAACTATTTATAAATGTTTGCAAAAGAGACATAGTTTAAAGTAAATTCCAGATATGTAAAGACACTTTTTAAATAAGAGGGTTGAAAAAGACCTTTTATCCCTAACAGATTTGTGCTATAATAGTTAAATAGGTAAGACTGAAAGAGACATATAGAGACATAAGCAGAAACTTTTACCTTCTGAAGATGGTTATTTGGTCTTACTCTGTAACTAAAATATATAAAAATACTCATCCAGAATTACCTATTACCAATAACATAATGAACATATGCATTTGATCTAGATAGTTTTCCCACATGAAAAGATTTCCGACTGGTAAATTTTTTAGGAAAATTAACATAATAAATAGTCTTCCAAGTAATGTACTAGGTGATAAGTATTTTTATAAACATCGGTAACAAAATGTAACTCAACTGTTAAATATTTCATGGTAAACTACAGTCCCAAGCTCTCTAGAATCATTACAAATGCAAATGTTTGACAGAAAAGAATTTGCAATAGCCAACTGTATCTGCAAAAGGAGAGTCTAATCCAAGCCAATTCTAAATACACCAATGCCATTCAGTAAACTATTTCATGAAACTGAGCTGAGAATTGTTGTTTTGAGAGCAGGATGGGAGGAGCTGGAGAAAATACAGCCATGATTTTGCCGTCTCTAGCTTCATCTGATGCAGATTTAGTGACAGTGCTCCACAGAGAGCAAAAAAAGAGGTTAACAACTGTTTCATGTTACATATTCTTCCATTTTGAAAAATGTTCCGGTTTCAGATTAAAAATTATATCTTGGAAATCTGCAAATCTGGATAAGTTCTCATCCAAACATAAGCATTTCAGGTAGAGTTCTACCTGTTCAGAATGCATTAAACTAAACCTTAATAATATTCTTTTTATAGCTTGCAGTTCATAAAAAAAACCTCTCTTTATTTTCGAGGTATAAAAATTCTTAACCTATGTATATATAGGTCATTGGAAGTTAATTATTCTACTGTGTTTCGTTTCCTCAGTTTATTTAAATCCCTTCAAAATTCTACAGATAATATCTGGGCTTCTTTATTTTTATTTTTTTAATTTCACATTTCTCCAACAAATTCTTCTCAAAAAAAAAAAAAAAAAAGCTTTGTGTGCAACTTAGTGTTCAGCTTTTCAAAGCACAGTTAAGTTGAGACTCTGATATTTAAGAAATTTCTATGGAAACTTCTGTGTATTAGGGATAAAACATAGAAAGAAACTTGCACTTTTTCTAGAAGTGGTCTCTCTTGAACTTTAGGATATCTTTCTAGACCTAGGAATATCTTATATGACACGGATCCAGCTCAGCCCACTACAAGAATTTTCCGTCCTCTCTGCATAATAGATTCCATAAATAACTCTATTGGCTTAAGAATACGAGAATAGCTCTTCCTACTCTCTAGGTTTTTGTTTTGTTTTGTTTTGTTTTGAGATGGAGTCTTGCTCTATCACCCAGGCTGGAGTGCAGTGGCGCTATCTCAGCTCACTGCAGCCTCTGTCTCCTGGGTTCAAGCAATTCTCTGCCTCAGTTTCCCAAGTAGCTGAGATTATAGGTGCCCACCACCATGCCAGGCTAATTTTGGTATTTTTGGTAGAGATGGGATTTCACCATCTTGGCCAGGATGGTCTTGAACTCCTGACTTCGTGATCCACCCCGCCTTGGCCTCCCAAAGTGCTGGGATTACAGGCGTGACCCACGGCACCCAACTTACTCTCTAGTTTTAAGACCTGTTTTCCACCTCAATGTAACTGATAATGGAACACCCACTGCTTTCAGAGGAAAATCTCCCATAAGATGTAATGTTCTTACAAGGCTCACAATTGGCATTCATAACAGTCAAGGATATGTTAAAGTATCTGTGGGGACTAACAATCATTTTGGAGACTGAGAGACTCTAACTAAAGTTATACCCAATTTACATTATTGAGCAGAGCATTTCTAAGTCAGTCCGTGGCATCTTATTCAGTTTTATGTTGACATCACAATTTAGTTTTAGTTTACAAAATTGTTGAATATCACTATTTACTTTATTATAAACAGGGGGTGTGTCAACAAAAACATCTATCATCACTCCTCCAGAAACCAAAAATTGCTACAAACTATCAACAATCAGTTCTCCAATGGAATAAAATAAAAATGAAAGTGATTTCTCATCCTCCACAGGAATCAAATGGCATACAGATTGGTCACATTGGCTTTGATTCTGGATTCTGTGTGGGCTTATTTTCCCATATCTGCTAACATGTTTCCATGTTTATTAGTATTCTCTGGTTCAAAAAGGCTAATTTTTACCTGCAACCTAAAAGTATTAATATTTCAGTTTCTACCAAAGAAATTTTATAACTGATTAAAAGCCTGTGCCCTAAATTGAGTACCCACTCTCTGTCAATGTTCAAATCATAGTGGGCCAAGTTTTTCTTGTGTGTTTGTTTTATAACACAACAACATATCTCAACATCTAGTGACTTCAAGAAGAATCGGTGGAGCAACATCACCAACAACAAATCATTTTGATATTTTGCCTATTCTCACAGCTACAAAAATTGCATTTTGTGATTTTCCTCATCTATCTAAGGTTTGACTAACAAAATTCTGAATTTAACTCAGCAAGTTGTCCTCTAGGTTTGACTTTTACTTTGAATGTTCTGTTGCCTGACTTTTGTTTCCCAATTGACTATTTCTAATCTCCTATTAGTATTTATTGTAGAAATGTGTAATTTTCTTGAAGGGAGCAAAACGAACCTTTCTTTTGCATTTCCTCTACTAAACTATCCAACAACCTGTATACACACTCTTGTCACAATCATTATCAAGATAATCTCCATTACCACTTCAGTAGATGAGGAAAAACTAAGATTATATTTTCCTCCCCTATATCTCCTGGACCGTTGTTTTATATATAAAAAGTGTTCATTATATCACTGAACAAAATTGTAAATCAAACATTTTTGAATAATGCAAATGGGTCATACATGACCCGGAAAGATTTTGAGTAAAATTTGTCGAAATAATATTTATAATATACATCAGATCTTAAGTGTATAACTCCTTTAATCAGATAATAATGATCATAACTATTAACAAAAATCATGAGAATTTTAAATTTTGAATATAATTTGCATTTAACACAATTTAAAATATTCCATTTTCAGATTTAATTATAGGAGCTTTGTAAATCTAATTGTACATTTAAATAGGGAAGTTTAGTAATCTTTAATAATATTCTGATTATTACTAAATCTTTAGCAATCTTTAATAATCAGACAGTATAATGAGTAAGAACTGATTACCCAATTGCTTTTTTAAAAATCTGATTATTTTCTCAAATAATAAATATGTGAATTTTGGTGTTTTGCCTATTCTCACAGTTATAAAAATTGCATTCTATGATTTTTCTCATCTATCTAAAGTTTGACTAACAAGAATTTTGAATTGAATTCAACGTGTTTTTTACTCTATTCTCACCGAGGTCTGATTTTTGCTAAAGCAGATTGTATGTTTGAAGTAAATATCACTGTCTCTTCTCATAAAAGGACTTCCTATTTTCTCCCACTGACTTTTGTTGCCCCTACCTGTGAAAAGATTATGATGTTACATTCATTGATATTACTGTCTACCGTAGAGTATTAGTTTCTGGAAGACTCGGCATTGTAAAAAAAAATTTGCATTGGCCATGTAACTTCTGTGGTAAATGGAATATGGGTAAAACTGATGGATGACACTTCTGAAAATAAATATTCAGAATCATTATGGGCCGGGTGCCATGGCTCACGCCTGTAATCCCAGCACTTTGGGTGGCCGAGGATGGCGGATCACGAGGTCAGCAGATCGAGACTATCCTGTCTAACACGTCTGTACTAAACCCCATCTGTACTAAAATATATATATATATATATATATA
>NW_012106297.1:2044564-2088648 GCF_000951045.1 Mandrillus leucophaeus | reverse complement strand
GAGATCGCGCCACTGCACTTCAGCCTGGGCGACCGAGCGAGACTCCATCTCAAAAAAAAAAAAAAAAAGAAAAAGAAAAAAGAATCATTATGAGGCTCTGCAATCACTCTCTCTTGTTAAGCCAGTTTGTCCTAAATATGGTCTGAAAGGAAGAAGCCACATAGAGCAGTGTCAAAGGTGACCTATGAAATCATTTAACTTGAACTAGAAAAACACATTTCTTGTTGTAAGCCACTAAGATTTTTAGCTTGATTTTCATATCAGCATATTCTAGCCAAAGAAATTGATATGCTTGCATTTGGCTACAATTAATGCTGGGGAAATTTTTTACTTTGTGCAAAAAGATTTTAGAAGATACACCTATATATACATATATAAGACCATTATATATACTTTACATATAACATACATTTGATATGTATTTTATATCTAATTTTACATTTGATATATCTGAAAATTACATATATTTTATTCCTTTAACTAAGTAGAGTAAAACTTTTTTAATCGAATAATCATTTTGCTAGTTGTGGGAAACTTTTTAAAGTATAGAAGAATTAATCATTAATATGGTGACATTGGAAAGATCAACTTGCAACTGCATATCAAATACCATTTCTTCTATTTCTCTTGTTAATTATCCAAGGTAATGTAAGCTGTTTTCTGTTATATTAGCATCAGATGACTAAGGCAAATTCATGAATTTTGCTATGTCTCTGGAAGTTTTTTCTTAAACTTACTGCAGAGTAAATTTTCAATAAATCTATGACATCAGCTATCCATTTCACTTGGAGTAAATTTGCTAAACATCTTACTTGTTGAAGTTGCATGATTTTTTCCATCTAGAATGAAACAATGTGATCTCTTAAATGCTAAGAAAAGTGCTTTTTTATATTTGTTGTTTTTCAATGGTAATTTTTACTGAGATTTTAGAAAAGAAAAATAGAACAGAACAAACAAATCACAGCATATCATATGTAACCAGAGTTTCACGGAACTTTGTCTCAATTGTGAGCATGCGTGTATGAGGTGAGCGCACAAGATGTATTTTCTACTGTGGATAATTGTGTACAAATTTGGAAAGCCACAAGTTTAAGATATATAAGATATATATGTATGAACATGGTCCTTTATCATCTATTTCATCAGCTATGTCCTTGATGCTTGATGCTTACCTAAAGCTATAACTATGTACCCAATGTTGAAATATCCACGAGGTATCAGGCTGTATGCTAGATCATGCTGATAACATCTTTCTTCTACAGGCGTGCATAGTTCAATGCAATAGTGTTTTAAGTTGAAAATCTTTGGAGTGTCAATGTGCCAAATCTGAAACTGTCTCTGCAGATGACTGAAAAACCTCTTCCCCTTGCAAACCCCGTCATTCCCTGTATCCTCAATATAGCTTTCCCACTACACGTCTTAACCAAACCAAGTATTTACAAGGTACTTGCAGAGTATGATCAAAGATAGGATTTTTTAAATTAAAATTTTGAAATCAGATATGTGTGTGTATATATAGAGAAAAATATACACATACACAAACATATAGAGATATATCCACATACATTATTTGCATAATTCTGCTTATTTATTTATCTGTCTCAATCTCTATGTCTATACCTATATCTTTAGCTCCATCTATCTAGAGTCTCATTTATCTTCTATGATTTTAACAGTAATATTTTAAGAAAGTGTTTGTTGACTAAACGTTTTCATTAGCCGTGAATTATGTAGTATCTTGTATTTTGTATATGTATACATGTACGTATTTCATACATCATAGTGGATATATGGTACATGTATCAAATGTATATAGTCTGTACATATATTCTATATATATACACATTCAATATATATGTATAGAATTTATATTGTGTACATGTGCACATTCCACACATATGTAAGTACTATATAAATTATGATATTTAAACCACAAATACACAATTTTAGATTAATTGAATCTTACTAATTAAAAGGGCCTTTACTAGGCTTCTTAGATTACAGATAAGGAAGTTGATATCTCAGGTGAAATTATTCTCCAAAGTTAATAATGGGAGAAACCTTAAGCCCAAGTTCTGATTCCAATTTGATGTTCTTGCCACTTTATCATTCTCTTTCCTTCACGAGAGTCTAATAGGTCATTTCCAGAAATTCCAGACCTCAGTGGCTTTAAACTAATACACATTAGTCGATAGGTTGTATTAGAAAAGCCATCATTTTGTCTTGAGGCATCACCTAACACAAATTACTTCACAGTGGAGTTCCACACAAAAGAGTGCATACTATAAAGACAAGGATTATAGTTTATTAAATTATATCAAATAAAAACGTGTGAGAATATTAAGGTTTAATTAACTTTCTGTTTTTAATCATTCTAGCTTTTTAAACATAAATGTACCACTTCACCACCACTACAATCCCTTGCCAGGCTGAAAATATGAATAAATATGAATAATTTAGTACATGATGAAAATGTACTGTAGAATTCTTTCATTTAGTATATAAATATTGAGTACACACTTTTTGGCAGTCCCTTATAAATGATGTCATATGACAAAATTAGTATTTCCAATATCCCTCTAAAATTATCAGTACCATAACTTTCAAGTAGATTTTATCCATTAGTTTATAAAAAGTGACACCATATACAGGCTGTCATTTTCTTCTCAGTGACAAGAGAGAACTTGTCACATATTAAAAATAAAGTTTTTAATATGCATAAAGTTCTCAAAGTGTTTAAATCATATTCTCTAAAACATGATCTATAAAATAGAATTGTGATATTTTACATTTAACATTATATTCTCAAAATCATACATGTAATGGTATCATTATAAAATACAGACCACTTTAGCAAAACATGTAAAACTCTTTTACAATCTTGTTTTTTCAGATGGGCATATTATTTTACATAAAAATAAATTTCAAAATAGAAGGATTAACATAGAAAAATGACATGCAATAGGCTAAGCGAAAAATAAGCCCTTTGAAAATCTAAAAACCTTTGACAATATATAGTTTGTTACAATTCCTAATATCTTATTTTCTCTATATATCCAATGTCTTTGTAAAGTATTATTTTTCTTTATAACAAAATGACACATTTTTTTTAAATCTCATTGAGGAAGATTTATTATTCACTAAGAATATAATCAGCATCCTTAACATTTATCATATATAATAATAACACTTATTCATAAGACCCTGAATATTTCTTTACAAACTCTGCCTTGAATGTTTAAATGACTGTTAATCTAAGTCTCCTAAATTGTCATAAAAATTAGGCTGATTCACTGTCCCTTTGAGATTGTGATATAAAAGCCCATCCATCACGATGTATCTAATTAAGAAACTAAGTTAAGAGGTGTTTGAACAAGATATTTGAAAATCTCAGGGGACCAGACAATTGAATTGGTATTGCAGACATATCAAATTAGTTAATGATTTGGGGAATCTTTATTCTTCAAGAGTATGTAAATTAAAAAAGAATAATGAAATTCATTAAAGCTTGGTATCAGGGAGAAAGGAGGACCCTGTGCACCATTGCATGTAATTATAAGTACCTGCTTCATTCAGATAGAAGGACAGGAGACTGGGGAAACAATAAAAGCAATTTGGACAGATTAATTTTCATATTAAACATAGATAATTGTAATTATTTTTCTTTATATTTTTGGGGTATCTTTCTCACAACTGACAAATCCATATTTGGTAATCAGGCTTGTTTTCCATTTTCACTTCGCCACATGAACTTGTAAGATAAATGTCTTGCCATTCAAAATAACAATAGATATTGAATTTTCTCTTGAAATTTAGCAAAGTATTTTATTTATTTTGTCAGCCTATTTTGATACTGAAAGAGGCTGAAGAATAAATCTACACTGTTTTATCCAAAGCATGGAATGAATAGAATATTAAACCTCACCCAATAAAGAGCTAGACAGGGATATGTGTTCAAAATGTAAGCAAAACCTTTTCTCATTTTCGAAAGCATTATACAGATATTTCTTTTGAAGCATATAAAATAAGAATGCAACCAATGATACTATTTTATTAAATAAAATAGTTTCTTCCATTTTTGAATCATTTTTGAAATGAAGCTTCATCAAAAGCTTTCATTTTTTAATGTACCATTTTAAAAGTTTAAACTCTGATAAATTGCAAAATGTGTTTTCAAAACTAGGATGCTGTAGAACATGCCCCTATTATAAAAATAATATACTCTTTTTAGACTTCTATGTAGAAAAAACACTGTAGAAATATCAAATCCAACTGTTGATTTGAGCCAGTGATATGACATTTAAAGGTAAAATATTTTAGAAGAATACAGAACATTATCAGATATCCTTTTGATGCCCCCCCTCCCTTTCACTTCCCTTGATAGTCCCTCAAATCCAATATATTCTACAGTAAATCTTGGACATTTATGAGATTTATGCCTTTATTTTTTAACCTCTGAAGGAAGAAAATCATAAGCATTTACAAAATAGCATTTATCATATCCAAGAGTTGAATGTTGGAATCATCAAATTGTTATGGATCAAAATCAAAAGGGATTAAAAATAGGGCAGCTAAAGTATTCATGTCTCAACTGGATTCTCATTAAGGTGCAAAGTATTCAATGCCGCACATTAAAGGAAAACTGGAAAGTATATTCCTAAAATATAAATGGCGTTTCTAAAGAAAAATAGATCCCAAAATAATAAATATTCTAGGATGTGAACAAAGGTTTATCAGTAAGGTTTTTCATTGCAGTAGTAAGAATGATGACTAAAAAATAAGAGGAATGGTTAAATATACTATGGTAAATTCATTACCTGCAATATGCACTGATTAAACAGGATTTGGAAGAATATTTAATGACAATCCATGTAGAATACTTATGATTTAATATTATGTGTGAAGTAATTATAATTTGAGAAAACACACATGCCATATGATTCCAAATTCATTTTTAAAATTTTATAACTGTATTTATACATAGAAAAAAGACTGAAAAATACGACACATTGTTAGATTGACCTCTGAGTCTGAATTAACTGTGATATTACTTTTGTTCTTTACTGATTCTCATTTTTCCATTTTCTATTAACTTATATTAGTTTGTTGGAAAAATCAATAATAAAAAGTAGTCCTTGCAAATTGTTTTTCCTTGTGAAAAGTATGCTTTCTAAATAGCAGAAAATGTCCTGTTAATAATGCCGAGTATTAAAAGCATCATGTTATAACAAATTTATTTTCCCCAAGATGTAAAGAGGATACATTCTATTCTACAATCAAAAGTGTGCGCGCGCGTGCACACACACACACACACACACACACACATATTCAATCTTAGTTTGTAATATTTTGTAAAAAATAAGCATTATTTACATTTCATGAAGAACTTCTGTGACACCACTTATGCCGCTTTATTACCATTTTGTCGATATTGTGATTATCTTCAAGTTCCATTTTATCTAATCAAAATTTGACCCTATCGTAGGCTCTTTGGTGATCTAAGCCAGTCAAGGTAATGCCATTCCCTTGGCTAGAGTCATTATGTCAAACAGCAACCTCCAATTTACATTAGTGGATACTTGGAATTCCTCTACCCAGCATCATTTCTTCAGTGGTGTCCACGTAGGCTAAATTGGCACAATAAGAGCAAGGATTAGGCAAAAGTTCCTATTTAGAAGACCTTAGAGGATAGTAGGTCTGACAGTATCCCATCACCTAACTAACCCATGCCTGAAACTCAGGTTTCAACTACATGGAACCCAGAGTATTTCAACTTCCCAAGACAATAATAAAACTTTATTGTTTATGACAAGTTAACTTTGATTTTCTGTTACATATAATTATGCACATGACAACTGAAACAATATCACAAATTCAATGTTATAGTAAAGTTCTTAAACTTTGTATCTAATTATTTTAAACTATGTGTCTGCTCATGAGCTAAATAAAGGCTTTAAAATTGTAGGATTTATTTTTAAACTTTAGCACAGGAAACTAGTAATATGGGTATGACCATCTCCTGCCACACAAGAGGTGTAAATTGTGCCACATTTGAGGTGCAATATGGCTAGCATTGTTTTTTTAGCAAGGATGTGTTATGTTTTACAGTCAGCATTCTATTTTATTTCTGAAATAATATTGTTCAGTTGGAAGAACATATGTAATGTACAGGTTGTTAATTTCAAAGGCAATAGTTTATTTTGAAGAGAATATTTACATGCTTAACTCTGTAAATTTTAGTAGTAGAACACTTCCATAAACTTTCAAACAAAGCTATTTTTATTTTCTTTAGATTACAATGTTGTGTTCCTGATATAATATAGCTTAATGGTGAGTATATTTAACTACATTGAGTTATAATTCTCATTGCATCTAAAGCCTGGTGAAAAGGCAGTTTTTAAAATGGAATGCTGTGTACCACTAGCCATGTCTTAATGGTTTCTGAAGTGTAGTGTGCAAAAATTTTGCAGGGAAGCGTTCATGGTAATATTATCGCTAAACGCATTTGCATTTTTAATAACTTAAGAGTCATTCTAAAATCTTAGATCAAAATGTAATGAAATAATACACGATTTTAAAATGTTTGCTGTTTTGAATCTGATTGTCTTACAAAGAAATCACATTAATTAAACTAGCAAACAGAGTGGGAATAATTCTGAAGGGCAGAACTAAATGCCCATAGTATATCCATAGTGCTAGGCATTGTTCTGCTAGAAAGAATAAGAAAGAACAGCAGCCATTACCTGATTCTACCTGGAAGCAACCTCCTAATGAAGCAATGTTGCGTGTGCAACACTGTCCTTTGAACACCCAACTTTGTGATTTCTCTTTACTAATCTGTTTTATGAAAAATTCACAGGTCTGCTATGTGGATATAGTAAAACATACCTTTCAAATTAATATCTTTTTTTTTTTTTTTTTGAGATGGAGTCTCGCTCTATAGCCCAGGCTGGAGTGTAGTGGCATGATGTCACCTCACTACAAGCTCCGCCTCCCGGGTTCACATCATTTTCCTGCCTCAGCCTCCCGAGTAGCTGGGACTACAGGCACCCGCCAGCACGCCCAGCTAATTTTTTTTAGTAGAGACAGGGTTTCACCATGTTAGCCAGGATGGTCTCGATCTCCTGACCTCGTGATCCACCTGCCTTGGCCTCTCAAAGTGCTGGGATTACAGACTTGAGCCACCGTGCCCTTTCGCATAGTGAAGTTAGATTTTACTTCAGAAATAAATGATGTCTTCATGACGAAAAAACCAAGTAAGCACAAATTTTAGAAACTGAAATTCTTCATGAGTTCATTTATTTCCTGATGGTATTCACCAGGGATATGCTTATCAGATGAGAAGAGAATCGTATGGAATACTAAATAGTCACTATAATTTTATTTTAAAATGTGGTATGAGGCCCGAAATTAAAATTCAATATTAAGTGCTTCCTTGATACCTGGGGAAACCAGGAAGGTTTCAGACGACCAAACCACCAGTTTCCCTCCCCCTTCCACCCTCTGGATAAGATCCCCTAGCCAAATGATGCTTCTTTTCACAAGGAAAAGCCCAGTGCTTGCTTATCCCTGAATAGTGAACTTGTTATTCTACACCCAGAAGAATTATTCAAATAAGTCTGTGGTAGTCAAGGTTACCTCATCCTCTTGTTACTACAAAGCTTGCTTCCTACGGCCCTTGTTCACTCTCTTCCTGAGTTCTAACCCCATGTGGCCCTGCATGGAAGGCAGTGCCCTTCTCTCCCAGGATGTAAGTGACTAATAAACTGCCATCTCATCTGTATGGTGTCAGGAGTGTGTGCTCATCCACCATGTACTATTTGTGTGAGGATGCTACCCTCACCTGTGGGGTGAAGAGTAAGGTTTCAGAACAAAATATTCAGAATATTAAAATGCTAGCTATCATTCAAACTCTGAGGCTGCTTCCATGTGTTTTAAAAAGCACCACAACATTGTTGTTTCTTTGAATTTGATTTTATGGTCTGTTCATATCACAACCTAGAATTTTCTTGTTTTCATGTTCTTCATACCTTCTTACTGTGCCCACACTCCATGGCATTGTTAATTTAGAGTGCCGGACGCTCCAGTTATAGAATTGGAGGGAAATCTGTGTCATTCAATCTTTAGGACAAGTAAATATTTTTGCTCTGATTGGGTTGATTATTGTGCACTTTACATTCAATGAAAGGTATGCATTTGTGTATTGTGTATGATAGTAGAATAACGATGTGACAGTATAAGATGCCTGTTGCATTACTCGTGTTACCCTGAAAACACTGGAATACGTATTTACCCTTTAAGGATTTTTTTTTTTTTTTTTTTTTAGCATTTCTCTGAGCAGGTGATATTTCTTTTCAAAGAGTGCAATACCACCATGAGATGAGGTAATACGATAAACCTTTGTAAGAAGAATCTCTTTATTGGATAAGGTTAGCAAACTAAGGCTGTCAGAGATTGTATTACACTATCCCTTGTGTGTGCTTGCAGTGAGATTGTTAGAAAACATCATTTTAGAAAAGTAAAGAATAAATCGCTGTATTCTCTCTCAAAAATCCTTTTCAAAATAGATTTGACAGTTGAGTGATTATATCTCTAATACAGACTGTGCTTGGATATGTGAGATTAAAAACTCAGGAGCTTCAACACAAGGCACTGAACAAAAGGGGTCAACAGAAACACGGAGCCCCCCCAAATTGAGAACAGATAACTAATCAACTTAACTCTGCCCTCAATACATAGAGGTTAATATCTGTACCTTCAACAGATTTTGTTGTTCAGGTTTTAAAACCCTATGGTTTCTTCTTATAAAGAGCCTATCAATTTCTTCAGGAAAGAAAATAAAATCAATAACATTTGAATGTAGGAAGATCTACCGGTAGAAATAAAACTTGCTGATTCCCTTTACATTTCTAAAAGAGCTGTTAGAGGGAAATATGTGTGAAACAACATTTGTCTTATTAATATTTAATTAGACTTTAGGGTTTAGAACCTCAGGGAAGATAGCTAAAGAAAGAAAAGATGAAATTTCAAAACAAATATGTTCTATTAAAAGTTACACATGCATGGTCTCCTCCCCACATTTTACTTTATAGAATGATTTGCATTCAAAATAACAGGAATCAGACACCCCATGTGATTAAATAATACAAATCAAAAATTAATTATCTTCTGAAAAGATAACTCAAAAAATCAGCCTCACGTCTAAAGTTACAGCCTTCAGCTAATTAACTGCCTTACAAAAGAATATTATTAATGAAGAGAATTTTGCTAAAGAAACATAGATGCAGAACAAACTTCTATAACTCAAAAGTGATATAAAACTATTGCGATCTTTTCATTGTAAAGATAATTTAGATAATTTTATGGTTAATTCATTATTTTGGTTGCCAGAATACTGAAGAAGTAGAGCTGTAATTCTTTTTGATCATTGCTTTCAACCTTGCATACCCCCAACTTATATGCAGAGTACCTTCTTATATTACAACTAAGGCATGCACACTTATTTCTCTCTTTCTTGTCTTTCATTGTAGTCCATTAACCAAATATGAAATATCAGCCCTCCCATTCTTATCCCCACAAAAAATGTCTTCTCTTCCATCAGAACAGTATTTTTAAACAAAGAACTTACTTTGGGATCACATGAAACATTGATTCATATGTTTATAAATTACAGGTTTCCAAGTACTAACTCAGGCATACCAAATCAGTACATTGGATAGGGTAGGACCCAGCATGTATATTTTTCAACAATCCTTGGTTTAAAAAGCATGCTCTAGAGAGCAGAGATAATTATATGCTCTTGGCAGCTGGAGTCCTCCTGCTGGGATTGTCTCTGTTGTTGCTTGCTCTGTGGCCTGAGCACCTCTTTTGATAACAGGTGTGGTAGGCCCACTGCCTGCAAAAGTAGAGACCAATGCCAGCATCCTGGAGCTAGGGTCTTTAATGATGCTGTTACTCTCTTCACATCATTAATTCTGGCCTGTGGCCAAAGAAGGAATCCTGTTTAAAAGGGGAAAATGTTCAAAACCAAAAATTATCAAACTCTCAGTTATAATTTAAAGTCTGAATTCCCAATGAATAAAGCTCTCTATCAAACTTATTATTAGCTTCTTGTTTGTACTGTTTGCTTGTAGTAGGGTCATACATTGAGTCCACTCAAGAAAACAGGAAAAAAGATAAACTTTCAGCAATAATGCAATACACAGTGAATGCTGAAGCCAGCAGTTATGACAGCAGTCAACAGTGCAAGTCTGTGGTTAGATGCTGCCTTAGAAGGGGAGCAAAAGCAAAGGTAACTAAAAATAAAAATGGGTAAGCATGAGTGAGGTTTGTAGTAACTGGTGACTGTCATTGACATTTGTCATTTATGTGATGGCCTGTTGAGTAGTATTTCCATACCGGGTGAAATTTCCATGTGTCCTGTGTCTCACAAATAACGGAAGGAAGAATTTGAATTCTCAGACACTGTAGCAAATAAAAGATGCGTATGTGACCTATATGCCAATCAGGCACACAGAAACGTGGCTCATAGTAGGTAACTGGTGGCAAACTTTTTGTATAGCAACTCCTGTGTTGCTAGTGTAGTTGGCAACAAACAACTTGAAGAATGTCAGGAGTCATGTGATTTTCTTGGTGAGGCAGAAGTGAAATTGTTGCAGCCATTGGTATAGAAAGTGGTTTTATACAGGCAACACAAACTGTCTTCTCAAGAGTCCAGTTCTCTGGCTGGACTTGGGGTAGTATTTCTGGAGGAAAAGAATGTGTTTCTATTTATGAACCTCTTCCCAATATTCTTCAACAAATTCTAGCTCAGTAAATGAGACAGAGTGAGTTTTCTTGTTGCCACTAAGGTGATAAAGCATACACAAGTGAGAATGTGAGAGGTTTCAAGCAACAGAACTTTAATTAAATTGGTGGTTATCTGGTCAGTTCAGTCCCATAGATAGTAGGAACACAGCTTGCATGGGTGCTAGCATGAGATCTTAACACATGACATGCAGTGGCAAAATAAATAAATACATTTCTTGTAAGTACAATGAATAAAATAGTTGTTGAAAGCAAAGCTATGAAGAGATCAAGAGGTTACTCATTTAACACTACATTAAACTTTCCTATATAAGAATGTAATTGGTCTGTGCTTTTAATTGTGTAGGAAGGCTTACGGAAAAGAAACTACATAGTCAAAGTTTTAAACTGTCAGATCAAGGCATAGTCTGAGAACAACAAAATTTATATGAGTATTCTAAAGAATCTCCTGATATTTACTGCCAGGGCATTAATATAGCCAAAAATTAAACTGAACAATTGACACTGTAAATTGTTGTATATTCATTTATTTTTTATCTAAACACTGACCTCATTCCTTAAGGTAACTGAGGGCATTATTGAGGAAGAATATAACTCTGTGGACTTTATTGAACAGAAGGAAGACATGTGATATGATTTGGATCTGTGTCCCCACTCAAATCTCATGTCAAATTTAATTCTCAGTGTTGGAGGAGGGGCCTGGTGGGAGGTGACTGAATCATGAGGGTGGACATCCTCCTTGCTGTTCTCACGATAGTGAATGAGTTTTCATGAGATCTTGTTGTTTAAAAGTGTGTACCACATCCCTCTTCACTCTCTTCCTCCTGCTCCAGCCATGAAGGACATGCCTGCTTCCCCTTTACCTTCTGCCATGATTGTAAGTTTCCTGAGGTCTTCCCCACCATGCTTTCCGTATAACCTGTGTAATCATGAGCCAATTAAACCTCTTTTCTTTACAAATTATTCAGTCTGAGATAGTTCTTTATAGAAATGTGAGAACGAACTAATACAATATGGGAAGATTCAGATCACTCAAATTTCCCTGAATCCACAAATTTCACTAAGCCTCATTAACCTCCTCCTCTGTACAATGAAGCTGTTCTTTCCTTGTTTTAAGACCCTGTGAGAAACCTTCCTGAGACAACTACCTGTCAAGAGAAATCCAATTCTTCTTATGTCCTGTTAGCCACCTTGCTAATCTTATAAACAGAGTCTAATATCACCATGAGTCTGGTGTGAGGAAGGAAACACTGAGAAAATCAAGAAAAGGTTTGCACAGCAATGTACACAATACAAAATTTTCCTAATAAGTTAGTTGAAAAATGGTGAAATATGTAAGTCAGTAGATTCTGAAGATACTAGATCCAAAAGGAAAAAATAGAATTTCAGATGTGATTAAATTTATTGATACAGATGTAAATACTAGAGATTCTAAAGTCAATGTGTTAACACAAAGATCTAAAGTAATTGATTTATAGTTACCTGACTAAATATTGTATTAATTGGTGACTTTACGAAATAAAACTGGAATGCGAGAAATTTCCTGATTCCTGCGATTTGAAGAGTAAGAAATATTAGAACAGATGTACTATATGTACCTTTCTCTACCAACCCTTAACTATGACCCATAGGAAGCCACTGAAAACATTTTAATCAAAAATACATTGAGAATGACATCAAAGAAGGAAAGACCAGTTTCTCAGCAAAGTACTTTTGTGACTGTTCTGTTTAAGCAAAGAAAGTAGATGTATGATGAGATTTCCACTGAAGAGGATTTCTGAGAACAAGTAACAAATTTTAACTTTAGAGGCAAAATGTGGTCAGTCACAGTAAAAAGCAGCAGGAATCTTTTCAAGTGCCTGCTAGATCATGGACTTTCTAGGACAAAGATAAATGGTCAGACAGTGAACTATTCATGTTTATCCCTCACATATTTTAAAAAACAAAACAAAACTCTAGAAAATGAAAGTCTTACTCAAACCATCAAAGTAGCTATAGTTTTAAACTTAATTTCTCAATGTAAATTTATATAATAAAAATTCAATGAATGAGAACTCTGGTTTCAGCTCGGACATGTAAAAAGCTTGGTAGTCGTCACTCCCATTCTTACAATAAGAGAAAACCTCAGCAACCTAAAAATCAGTAACTTGTTTTAGACCTGTCAGAAAATTGAGGTCACAGGGCAACTGCCACTGAGAAATCTGGAGAGATGGGTGAATACAGAGAATCACAGCCAAGATCAGCTTATAACTTACTTGGAACAGAAGCTGCTGGATCTGTAAACTGGTAGGAACAATTAAAAAGTAATTTTGATTAATTGCTGGAGGCTGAGTTTAGATTAGCTTGAGAGTGAGAAATTTCTATGGGTCCACTCTTAGGTGAGGCCTCAACATCTTCATGAGTTTTATTTCTTTGAAAGACACCATATTCTCAGGGTGAAGATCCTAGAAAGGAGAAAAATTATTATTTTGAAAGTACTCAGAACATTTGCCATAACAGAGGCCTATTTTCCAAAAGAAATTTTACTAAGCCTTAGCTGACCTGGAGTAGGACATTTAATAAACTTCAAACCCATCTAGCTTTCCAGTTTCACCAGAAGAAAGAAAGAAAAAAAAAAAGAGCTGAGAAACATTTCCAAAGCCCAGAGACTCTGGCTGCAAATAAAATAATATTTTATCATAACATTATGGAAAACTTCCCTGACTCATACCTTACTACACATTAAAGGGACTCTAGTATAATAACATTGGATTATAACTGAGAGTTGCAAAATAGAGATAATTGAAAAAGGAATCTTAGAGAAACCAAAGGCAAAAGGAGAAAAAACAAAATACTGGGGAAAACTGAAATCTCTGACACCTACATCTATAAGAAATATTAAACACAGCCCAGATCCTAGCCAGATTTACATAAACTTCATAATAAAAGACCCAGTTACCTCAATTTCTTTTACCAAATATATCATCATGTGTGGCCTTCAACAAAAAATTACAAGATATGCTAAATGGCAAGAAAGAAATACAGTATAAAGAGACAGCGCGAGAATCAGAACCAGACTCAGATATGATACAGATGTTGAAACTATTCGGTAGGAAATTTAAATATGTTAAGGGCTTTTAATAGAATTAATAGGTAACATTGAGAAGCAGATGAGTAATGTAAAAAAGAGATGGAAATTCTGAGATAGTCAATAGGAAATACTAGAAATCAAAAATGCTACAACAGAAATGAAGAACAACTTTGATGGACTCATTAAGAAATTAAACACAACTGAGGAAATAATCAGTGGACTTGAATGCATATCAATGTAAACTTTACAAACTAAAATGTAAAAAGCAATAAAAATTAGAAAAATATTACAGCATGTCCAAGAACTATGAGACAATTTCAAAATGTATAGAACATGCATGTGTAATTTGAATACTAGAAGAAGAAAGGATCAAAAGAAACATTCAAAGTAACAATGATCAAGAACTTTCCAAATTGGTAACAGACACCAAACCACAGATCTAGGAAGCTCAGAGAACATAAACCAGAGAAACAAATCAAATAAATATTCACCTAAACCTATAACACTTTAAAAGCAGGAAACAAAACATAGAAAGACAATCTTCGAAGAAGCTGAAACAGGGATAGAGAAGTTAAGCGGGAGGGGAATGGTGGATACCACACCTATAGAGAAACAAGGATAAGAATGACATCACCTTCTCCTCAGAAGCCATGCAAACAAGAAGACAGTTGCGTGAAATAGTTAAAGAACAAGGACTATTACCAGAAATAGTACGAAATATTGTATAGTGATTGTAACCAAATGCATACTTGCCTGCTTGCCATTTGTTAAACCAAATGAACAAGGACAAGATGTAATGAACGGAGAGTGACTTTATTCCAAAAGCTAGTAGTTATAGAAATGGCCAGGCTCATGCCATAAAGGAAGCATTTCAAATTTGAGGCTAAGAGGTAGTGTTTAAAAAGGGAAACTTGATATGAGGGGCATGCAGGCATGGCAAGAGATGTTCTTCTATGTGGTTTGTTCTAAAGATTATCTTGAGTTGTCATCCCATCTGGTGTATGAGCAGGAGCCATCTTGGATACAGCTGCAGTGTAAATTAACTGCAGCCTTGAGATAATCTCTAGGTGGGGGATAATTATATAGTTGCCTGGATTGTTTCAAGAATTAGCCCCTGGGACTTCTAAGTAATCACATAATTAAATAAGGAAAACATTGTGCAAGGGAGTGCCTGGCAGCAAAAGGAAAGCAAAGGTTATTATAGCATTAAAAATGAAGCAAATGAAAAAGAGACAACTTTAAATGAGGCGTTCAGTTATGTGATAAACAAATCTACTCTTCAAGAAAATATAACAATCCCTAACATATATGCTACTAACAACAGAGGGTCAAAATCCATGCATCAAAAATTGATATAACAAAGAGAAATATAAGACAAACCCACGAGTATACCGGAGACTTTCACAGCCCTCTATCAGCAATTGGCACATTCAAAAGAAAGAAAATAGGTAAAGATATAGTTGAATTGAGCAGCACCATCAACCAACTTGAGCTAATTGGTTTCTATAGGATGCTTTAGCCAACAACAGAATACACAGTCTTCTCAAGCTTATATAAACCTTATTTCTCGGCCATTAAACACAGCTTAACAATATTAAAAGACCATAAAGAGTATGTTCTCTGATTATATACTAGATTAAACTCGAAATCAAAACCAGAAAGATAGAAAAGTTCCAAAGAGCTTGGACATTAAAGAATAATACTCCTAAGTGAAACATGAACCAAAAAAACACATCTTAAAAGAAATTCAAAATATTTTGAACTGAATGAAAATTCAACTTAACAAAGTATGTGGGACGCAGAAAAAGTACTGTTTAAGAGAAGTTTATGGCCCTGAATGCATATATTAGTCTAGAGGCCCAGGACTCACTGAAGGCTTGCTGACAAAGCAACTCACAATAAACAGATTAATTGGAGAAAAGGCACACATATTTATTTAATGTGTACACATGGGAGCCTTCAGAATGAAGACCCAAAGATATAGGGGAAATTTTTTCATTTCCGTGCTTAAGTCTGGACAGCCATTCAGGAACAGGATTGAACAAAAAGTGTATGATCTAATGTTAATAAGCTGACCGGTGAAATCCAGCAAAGTCAGTCTGTCTGGATTCCTCTTGGCCTCTCGGAGCATGTATTCCTTTCCTTCTGGGGGTGGGGTATGACCTTCTCTGGCGTGGAAGTCTTATGATGTACCATCAAACAAGGTAAGTCCGATACTTTTTTTACTGCCAGTTTGTAAACAGAAAGGCTGGGGGAAAATTCCAGTAATATTTTTAGGTTTTACGACTGGCTTTGGAGAAAAGGCGTTCTGGTTTCTACCACCCGCTTTGGGGAAAAGGTATTGTAGTTTCTATGGTTGACCTCAGGGGAGAATGGGACTGAAGACAGGAGGACAGGAGAAAGAAAAAAACTTTTGATTCTGAGGCTGCCACTGAAACCTTCATTCTGGGGTATTGCTTTCTGAGCCCTGACATTAGAAAAATGTAAAAAGATGTAAAATCAATAATCTAAGCTTGCACCTTAAAAAGGTAGCAAAAGAAGAACAATTTAAGCCTAAAGCAAGAAGAAGAAAAGGAATATAACAATTAGAGCAGAAATCGATGAAACTGTAAAATAAGAAATCAGTAGAAAAAAATATATAAAACCAAAACCAGATTCTTTGAAAAGATCAGTAAAATTCATAACATTTTAGCCAGGCTAATCAAGAAAAAAAAAGAGAAGAAACAAATTAGTAATATCAGAAATGAAAGAGAGCTCATCACTAGTGATAAAGGCTCTTTGCCTGGCCAAAGTTTACTCAGGTTCCTGAACCTTCTCCTAGGCCCTTCTGTATACTTCCTTGCTGAATCCAGTTTTAGCAAAGAACCCTACTAAGTTTTTTTATTATTATTTATTTATTTGTTTATTTGAGACAGCATCTCACTCTCTCACCCAAGCTGGATTGCAGAGTACAAGTGGTGCAATCTCTGTTCACTGCAACCTCTGCCTCCTGGGTTCCAGTGATTCTCCTGCCTCAGCCTCCCAAGTAGCTGGGGCTACAGGCGCATGCCAGCCAGCACACCTGGCTAATTTTTTTGTATTTTTAGTAGAGACAGGGTTTCACCATGTTGGTCAGATTGGTCCCAAACTCCTGACCTCAACTGATCTGCTTGCCTTGGCCTCCCAAAGTGCTAGAATTACAGGCATGAGCCACTGTGCTCAGCCGCCTACTAAGTTTCCTAACAAAAACCCTCCACCCTTGATATCTGATCACCCTCAGCATCTGGTCTGGTTTCTCATTCCACGCCATGCTCCAGGTAAAATCTCATTACCCTGGCCTGTCTTCAGCAAGACTCCTGTTAAGTAGGTTTAGCCAGAATACCCCTCTGATGTTTCCTCTTAGTCATTTTCTATTCAGTGACTGCATCCTGCCTCTTGGCTATCAATTATCAGTTGCTAATGCTTATTGTCCCACTGCAAGATACCATTGCAGCCATCCCTCTAGGTAAACAGAGTCTTCCTTACTATGCTATAACAAGTATTGTAGGATTTTTTTTCTTTAGTACCACTGGTTCTTTTAATATTAAAAGGAAAATAAAGGAATATTATAAAAACTCTATTCCTACAAATCTGATAACTGAAAGAAAATGGACCAATTTCTGATCAAAGTAAACAACTAAAATTCACACAAGGAGAAACATATAATCTGAATAGTCCTATACCTATTGAAGAAATGGAGTTTGACAACTGAAATGAGTGATTGAGGCAAAAGTGTCCATCGATCGATGTTTCTTAAGCCTGCGTTAGAGTGTGGGAAAAAACACTAGACACAGACACAACTGTGGCTGTTTTTAAAAAGAGGTTTTCCGGAGGGTTAGTATTTATACTTTTCCTTAGGGACAGGTAGGTGGTAAGGTGAATGGTTACATTGTTACATTCTTGTCCGAATTTCCTTAGTGCCCAGTAAGTCTACATTTTATATAAGCTAAGGTGAATGTTTGCAGAGAAAAAAAGCACTAAAGAAAGAATCAATTATGCAAACTTCTCTGGGTAAGTGGAGGAATGACTGATCTCATCTTGTCTTCCTTCTGCAGTTGGGAAAATAAACTCGTAGTCAACATTATCAATGTGGAATTGAACAGAGTCTAGTTTCAGGAGTTAGACTTAGGGTAGATCTGAAGTTACCATTGGTATGTCCTTGTTTATGGGAGGCCAGCAAAAAATTTACTTCTGAGTAATCTGTAGAAGCAATCCCTAATAGATGCCTGAGGCCTTTTATATTTCTGTGGTGACCTGGCTAATGCATAAAGCAAATAACAGCTATTCATTCGGAAGAGGGTGTTGCATGATTCAGCCCTCAGGCTTAATCTTCTTTTTTGCATAAAGAGTTTGGAGGTCTGGAGATTTTTTAAATTTTCCTTTACAATTCAATATTTAATAATTTCCAAAAGAGAAAACACAAACTGTAGATGGTTTTACCGGCATATTTTTCCAATGATAATAATTTTGAGGGATAATGAATGTCTGGGCACATCCATGCCCATCTGGCACAGAGCAATGAATTATCTGTAAGTCTTGTTGATTCTAAGTCCCTCCATCACAGGCCGTCACACCAAGGGACAGGATAGACCCAGGGAAGGCTGCCATGCTACCTCAGCAATGTTAGGGGCAAAATTAAAGTGTAATGGACATTGATGTTGCCTCTGGTAAATCTTGGCGAGAATAGGGAAAATGTAACCAAAAATTAAGTTCAAAGGCCCCCTATAACCACCTGAATGGACTCCCTCCTCAGCTGGGCACCCTAAAATTCAACCTGAAAGACTGGTTCAGGTGCTGACAGAAAGTGAGAGTTGGACAGGCCTCATGAGACCCCTCTGGCATTAACATTAACACAGATCTTCTGTCTGATAAGAGAAACTTACCTCTATTCTCTGTAAAGCCTGCTACTTGGAGGCTTCATCTGCATGATAAAACCTAGGTCTGCAAACTCAGGGATCATATCATAACTCAGGGATTCCTTTCTATGGATAATAAGTCTCTCAACCAATTGCCAAATATGTTTTCTTTTTCTTTTCTTTTTTTTTTTTTTTTTTTTTTTTTTTTTTTTTTTTTTTTTTTTTTTTTTTTGAGACTGAGTCTCACTCTGTCGCAAGGCTAGAGTACAGTGGCACAATCTCGGCTCACTGCAACCTCCGCCTCCCAGGTTCAAGTGATTCTCCTGCCTCAGCCTCCCGAGTGGCTGGGACTACAGGCGTGCGCCACCATGCCCAGCTCATTTTTGTATTTTTAGTCGAGACGGGATTTCATCATGTTGGCCAGGATGGTCTCGATCTCTTGATCTCGTGATCCACCCGCCTTGGCCTCCCAAAGTGTTGGGATTACAGGCATGAGCCACCGCGCCCAGCCTCCAATCAAATATGTTTAAAGCTACCCATGACCTGGAAACCCCCTGTTTAAGTTGTTCCACCCTTCGAGATCAAACCAATGTCTTCCACTGCAGTCCCTACTGCCTAGAGGGAGCATGCTTGTATAGTTTTAGCAGTAGGGCATTTGCAGTGAAAAAGAGATTGGGTCCCGTGGGATGCCAAATGAGGGAGATTTGCATCTCTGGTCTTCAGAATACCATGCTTTTGGTTTCCTTGGAAGTAAAACAAGAAGAAATAAATAACATTAATATTTTGACAATCAAAAGAGTGTTTGTGAGTCATAACAGAAAAAGGAACCTATTTCATTATGGCACCAACTAAAGGTATGAAGAAAATTTATAATCTGGTAGTCTCTAGAGGATTATTATAGCCAAAAAATACTTCATGATTAAATCTGCACTCAGATAAACAAAAGTTAGGGCTGATTTAGAATCAATTTTCTTTTAAAATGATTTCTATTTTTCTCTCTAACTCTCCTTTTCTGTTAAATAGAAATAGTAAGACTAATTTTTGTGCAAAATAAGTTTTAAGCTTATTACACTTTCCCTTCTTATTCACATAAAGTGCAGCAAGAATTGCCTATACAGGCTCCTCTTAAGTTGCTGGATCTTTACCTAAAAATATGCTATTTTAGTCAAAGTCTTGGTGAAATAACTAGTGTCTCCAATTATCCTGTTCTAAAAGACTCATTAAACTTATGCACATAACTATATTGTCATAAAACCACAATCCAAATTTTGGAGAACTCAGAGAGAAAAGTAAATTTGCTTACAAAAACATTGTTCATTCAACTGCTCTAAACTATAACTTAAAAGAAAAAAGAAATTTTGACCCTTCTTTAACTAGAGCAGCAGCCTTAAACACAAGACGTTGTTCACTTTGGAACTGCCACTCACGAGCCAAACAGGTCATGAGAGCTGTCTATCAGGCACTGTAGAATTCAGCAGCTCCTCACATAGTTAGAATCAGTCCTAGGGAAAAAAGAGGCCCCCTGCTCATGAGTATCTCCTCCTTGTATTCCCAGGTTGCAAAAAGCTATGTAAACCATTTCTGTTTCATCATGGAACCATTTTAGGTACTATGGTTACAGGACAGGGGTCCTGATCCAGACCCCAAGAGAGGGTTCTTGGATCTCACACAAGAAAGAATTCTGGGCGAGTCCTCAGTGCAAAGCAAAAGCAAGTTTATTAAGGAAGTAAAGTGGTGAATGAACAGCTACTTCATAGGCAGAGTAGGACATTCCCAAAACTAAGAGAAGAAATGCGTCCACCCTACTTACAATGCCTGTATGTATGGGGAGGTGTGCTCTGCTACAAGGGTTTGTGACAAAGGGTTAACTTTCTTAATTACTATATTTTTCCAGATTCAATATTATTATCTTTAAAACAAAATTAGGAATCCCTTTGTTGTCTAGATATCAAGATATCTGGACACTCTGAAGTTTGGATCTGTTTAGTAAACATTATTAATTTGTTCCCTTGACCATAAACATCTTGACACTAGGAATACCTAACTTTCTGTGAATGCAGCCCAGCAAGTCCCAGCCTCATTTTCCTAGCCCTCACTCAAAATGGAGTCGCTCTGTTTCAAATGTCTCTGACACTATCATTTCCATTAGCACAGGTAGTTTCAGTTAACATCTCATAACAAGGCTGTAAATGCCCCTCAAGTGGAAATTCTCTGGTCCAGTAGTTGTTATTGGGAAGTACTCACAGTCTTCTGCCATAAGCCCCAATAAATGCTCCACAAAGGCTGATGAAGTGGAGGATTTTTTACCTACTAGCACTCTAGCTTCTATCCTATATTTTGTGGGCCCAGGAAGTCTTACTAGTTCCAAATTAATGTATCTGATTAACATTTCACAAAAAGCAGATTTACATGCCTTCAGTTTTATGGTACTAGATAGGGGAAATATCCCCCAGTTAGATACAGTACCCATTTTCATAAGTCATTCAGGTAAAGAAAAAACAACTACCTTACATAAATCAAATCTCATAATTCTATTAACCTGTACATTTTTAATGTTCTGCTCTCAGGAGCTTTTCTTTCTACATCCAGACCATTTTACCTTTTTGGGAAAAAAGATAAAAATGGTTTGTGTTTCCAGCAGGGAGTTTAGCCAAGGGAATCAGGCTCTTTTGTCAATTTTTGTCTTAATTTGCCTCAACATTGCTGCAGGCAGTGTCAGCTTTCTCATGATAATCTTTGCCTTTTGATTTGTTGGGGGTTTTCTTGTGTGTTTGTTTGTTTGTTGTTTCTTTGTTTAATTTTTCAATCTGGAGCAAATAGTGAATAATCACCCCAAAATTTCTATCATTCTTCTGGGTGAGTCTTTTCACTTCCTTTTTCCTTTTCATTTTATTTTGTTGTTGTTGTTAATTACCCCAATGTTTTATTAAGTATCTATAAGACCCATGAGGGACAGGAAATTTGATAAGATTTCTGTGGGAGAGGTGCCCATGTAAAAGGGGACCCAATTAACGCTCAAATTACTATAGGCATATTTGGAGGGAGAATATCCTGGTCATCATAAAGCCAGTCCCACATGGCTTGCATATGAAGCACATCAACTGCCTCATCTGGGGTGCTCCACATGGTATTTTATAGGAAGAGTTCGGTAGTACCCTTCTCAGGATAAACAGACCTTATCGTCGTGTTTATCCAGCCCCCTAGGCTGGTTGTTCTCTCAGGAATAATCTCCTGTGCATCTGGATCACATATACTCATCAGTGATGGTTTGATAGTGAGCTGTGGGTCCTGCATCAGTCCAAACAAGCTCTTTCATTCTGCAGCAATTAAAATAAAGAATTTTGTCTTTAAAGGGGTTATTTTTATAATCCATTATAGGAAAGGGTTGTCAGGAAACTGATGATACCAATCTACAAAATGGAGCAATTCCTTTACATTATACCCTCTGATTTTAATGGTTACTTGGCTTTGTCCTATCCCCACATTGACTATCTTCTTGGTAACCATAGGTTTCAGAAGTAGCTTTTATTGCCCTAGCTTAATTTTTCTTTGTATTCATTTAGTTTTATTTGTATCATTTTTCCTTTAATTTAAAATGACTCTTAGGTAGTCTCTTAATTTAAAAAAAATACATTTTATTTAGCAAAAAACACATCCTTGTGTTTTATAAACTTTATCAAAAACACCTTTTATGGTCCTACTCTCTTAACTGTTGGTAATCCAAATGGCTGGGGCAGGGGTGGAGTGGGCGGAGTTTACTTAATTTAACATAAGATGATGTCTTAGTCCATTCTCACATTGCTATAAAGAACTACCTGAGACTGAGTAATTTATAAATAAAATAAGTTTAATTGACTCACAGTTCCACAGGTTTAACAGAAAACATAAGTGGGACGCCACAGGAAATTTACAATTATGGCAGAAAGTGAAGAAGAAACAAGCAGGTCTTACCATGACACAGCAGGAGAGAGCAAAGGGGGATGTGCCACATACTTTTAAATTATCAAATCTCATGAGAACTCACTCACTATCTTGAGAACATCAAGAGGAAGTCCACCCGCATGATTCAATCACATCCCACCAGGCCCCTTCTCCAACACAGGGGGATTACAATTAGAGATGAGATTTGGGTGGGGACACAGAGCC
Source organism: Mandrillus leucophaeus (assembly GCF_000951045.1). Classification (NCBI taxonomy): domain Eukaryota; kingdom Metazoa; phylum Chordata; class Mammalia; order Primates; family Cercopithecidae; genus Mandrillus; species Mandrillus leucophaeus. The sequence goes on along the minus strand of NW_012106297.1, from coordinate 2,065,752 downwards.
AAACCATATCAGAAGATGTTAAAATTTTAAACTATTGCAGAGAATTTTAAGATTAAATTTACCAAATTAATCTTACAAAAGATTGCCACAGTCATGTGAATTAAAAGGCACCTGAGCTAGCTTCCATTAGTCTGATAAGCCCTTACTTTTCTTTAAGTCAAATGAATGAAACTCTTCTATATACTTTAATAGTGAAATATCACTTCTACATAACACAAATAGATATAGATATAACAGACATGCAGACGAAAGCAGATCCAAAAGATTTTCATGTGCTTGTTTTAAAAAATGTTCTCCTTTACTTTGTATTATTAATTAAATAACATGTTACCAAAAAGTTGAAGGAGAGGGTTAACATCTTAGGCCTTCTCAAAAGAGAGAAGCTGAAGCAGCAGAGTTCAGCTTCTGAGATATCAATCTGCATAATTAAAACAATAATAACAGATTGTAGAATTTAAAAATTAAAACTTTCTTACATTAAGAGTAGCTCAATATTTTTAAATAAAATCTTGTTTTAACCAATTCTTTAGTTTTGTATGATAGTATTTTTAATACTAAAGTCCAATTTTTCAGAAAAGCTGTTTATTTTAATTTCCTTTAATTATAGCCAATTAGTCACATAATATGTTTGTAAATTCCTTTTTAACTAACCTTATTATGACTTAGACCAGTCATAACATGCTTGGACTTTCTGGTTTATCCTAAAAATCCCTCTTTCTTGAACAACCCAATCATTTTATTTTAGGACAAAAATTCACATTACAAGAATCTTTCTCATATAGTTTACACTTCTTTTAAGTTTTCTTACTAAAAATGCCTCTTTCTTTCTAAAACTTTCCTTGCATCCTTCATATTTCCGGGTTTTCTTACCTTACTTTACACATAACCTTTAAATAAGTTTTGAATTAGATAAAAATCATTCTCCTTTTAACAAGAACACACTATTTTTAGAAAGAAAGGTTTTCCACAATGTAACTTTTTAAATTGGAAAATACCCATACATTTAATGAAATACCTATTAATGTAATATAACTTTAGTTTCTAAATTATGACATTTGTCTATGAGTATTTTTTCCATTACATTTACCTTATTTTTTTTTAATAGTTTACCTGATTATTTGTGAAAACTATGACTGTCATCACTTAAAGCTATTTCCCTGCCAACCATATTATAGCCTGTGTGTTTCAGGTGTTTACCTAATTAAGAATCTTAAGGTTAAATATATAATTATTTTACAAATAATTTATGATTTCACTGTTTTCATTAAATCAATATTAATGTCTTGTTTATCAAAAATTACCTGAGCAAAGAGCATTCTGTTTTGGCCTAGTTTTATACTTTAATAACCTTTATGCCAAATTTTGGCACCTTATAGTATTTGGCAGGGATAACTATGAAACCTCTTGATCAATAAATGCAAGCAAAAATGTATACTGACAATTATTAAGACATTTCCAACATTATTTTACCAATAATTTTAAAGCTAATTTATTAATGATCCGAAGTCATGTGAACTTGAAAAACATTTGGGATTATTATTTAATTTATGAGTACTCTTTAAGCCAAATTTGGCAACTTCTGGCCAAAAACGCATAACAAAATACGTGTATATACACATAAACACACATATACAAACTCGTACAAAGATTCTATAGATTTTACTTCAGAAATCTAACCACAAGCTACTAATACAGATCTGTTGGGGTGTGCAAAAACAATAACAAAAATAAATGATTGAATGCAAACTGATTTTTATCTCAGTAAAAATGTAACAGCAGACTTAAAGCAGGCAGAAAAGAAAGCAAAGAGATAGAGAGCTGAGGAACTTTATACGTGCAGGTCAACTTCTTGCAACTGAATTTTCCTTGACATAATTGTGCACAAAGAGACCATAATATGATTATTTTACACAAACACTTGCAAGTAGAGGCAACATAAAACCAATGGAGTGCCTGAAAGGGGGTAATTCTTCTTATTTTCTCTTATTCTTAGATTATTTGTCTCCCTTTTTTGTTTGTTTGTTTGTTGTTCAAGGAGGAACTGAGCTGTGGCCTATGGTTTAGTGGGGTAAGTGTGCTGGTGTGGGTGGAACTCCACAGTGTATCTCTATTGAGCTTTTCCTGCCCTCTTCTGTGCCTAGCACTTCAGGGAGGGCTCCATGTACAAAGTGACCAGCTCCTATATCCGTTTCCTGGATGACTCTTTTAAAACTAAATTTTTGGGGGCATTCCCTGTTGGGTTGCTGCACGTTGTGGGGGATCAACCCCCCAGACACTCCGACTTGGCCACCAGTCACCCAGGGGTGCCACCTTTCCACTGAGAACAAAATGCCCTATCTCTTCAGAGCTGAGAAAACTCAGACTGTGATTCATCTATCAAAAGGACAGTTCAGTTTCTCATGCAAATGCACAGATAAGCCAATCAAGATTAATTTTTAGAGGAAAGGCAATGGAGAATACTCTTTAGAATGTGCCTCTGAATTAGAATTAGGATCCTAAACAACCTCCTAGATGGAGAAAAAACAGCTAAGACCACTATCTGTAAACTGCCTTAGGCCACCTTTAACTTTGTACCTCTCATCCACCATTACACACGCCAAGGTCAAATCCTCTCACAGTATGAGGTAATCTCTTGTACTCCACAAAGCCAAAGAGGTCAAGTAATGCAATACAGAAAAGTAGAGCTTTAGACACAACCTGCCTATGACTCTTGAAGCTCCAAAATAAAATGCAATCCCCATGAATTAGGTGAGTGACACCTTTGTTCTGAGTTTTTAAAGGGGTTTGAGCCATTAGAAGCCTTCCTTTGATTTTTCTTGGTACAGGAGATAGTAAACTAGGAAGGAGAAATAGGGTGGAAGAAAAGTAATGAAAGAACAATTGTCTGTTTAAGACAGGAAGCAAGGCAGAAATCAAGTGCACATTTTTTCTTTTTCTTTCTTTTTATTTTTGCTTTGTTTTTGTTTTTCTTCTCTTTTGCAGCTGTGAAGAATTTTAGTCAATTCAGAGAGGCCTTGTTCCCCATAATTTGAAAACCTCATTTGGATTTGACCAAGTCAGATAAAGCTGGTCAAATCTGATGGGAGAAAGGCTGGAAAAAACAAAACAAAGCAAAGTAGATAACCAAACAGTATGATTACTGAGCGCTCTATTGGTAAGGAGAAATAAAAACCAGCTGATTGTTCATTGTAACTTTAGCCAAGAAAAAACTCCAATTCAGCTACTCACCTAGGAATGGGTCTCAGGCTAAAGACTGCTCTCTACCATCCTAGAAGAAAGAAAAAACTCAAACTTGTCTTCCCTGTTGGAAGTGAGCTCAAACTCCAGAAAGTAGTTACCTGCCTTCCATCATCATCGAAGCCTGAAAACCTCCCTTCTTGGAAGCAAGTAAAACTTCAGAAGAAGAGTTGTACAGAAAAATAAACTTTAGATCTCAACCAAATTTGTGGACATCATGAATTCTCTGGAGTGAGGGGAGGTCCAAGGCCTTAGCAAATTGTCCTATTGGTTTGAGTCCTAAAGATAGCTCAAGCTGTTGCAAGCATCAATAGAAGATTTGTCAAAGATCAGGGCCACCTCCGCTCAGTGTCCCTTTGTAGTCACCAATGTGTACATCGAAAAATATCTGAGACAAGTCTCAATCAATTAAAAAAAAATTATTTTGCTAAGGTTAAGGATGCACCTACGATGTACCCTCAGAGGTCCTGATGACATATTCCCGATGTGGTTGGGTATAACTTGCTCTTATACATTTTATGGAGACATAATACATCAATCAATAAATCTTGCAAAGTAAGATTTACATTGGTTTGATCTGGAAATGTGGGACAACTTGAAGTGGGGGTTGCTTCCAGATCATAGGTAGATATATTTTTCAGTTCTCACACTGCTATTAAGAACTATCTAAGACTGGGTAATTTATAAAGAAAAGAGGTTTAACTGGCTCATGATTCCACAAGCTATACAGACTTCTGCTTCTGGGGAGGCCTCAGGAAACTTTCAATCATGGCAGAAGGCAAAGGGGAAGTAGGCACATCTTACATGGCCAGAGCAGGAGGAAGAGATTGAAGCGGGAGGTGCTACACACTTTTAAACTACCAGATCTCGTAAGAACTCACTCACTATCATGAGAACAACAAGGGGGAATTCCTCCCCATAATCCAATCACTTCCTACTATGCCCCCACTACAACACTGGGGAATACAATTCAATATGAGATTTGGGTGGGGACAAAATTCCAAACCATATCAGTAAACTTAAACATACTCTGATTGGCAACTGGTTGAGAGTTATGATCTGTAAAAAATAATTTCTGGGTTATGATAAGGGGTTGTGGAGACCCAGGTTTTATCACCCTCCTGAAGTCTCCAAGTAGCAGGCTTTACAGAGAATAGACTGTAAATGTTTCTTATCAGACTTAAGGTCTCTGTTAATGTTAATGCTGGAGGGGTCTAATGAGGCCTGTCCAAACCGTACTTTCGGTCATGACCTAAACCACTCTTTCAGATTAAATTTTTGGGTGGTCTGGCTATGGAAGGAATCCATTTAGATGGTTGTGGGGGGCCTTCAATTTTTATTTTTGGTTTACAAAATCCAATATGACAATGTGTACAAAGAATTATGTACACTAAACAAGTTGAATGTGTTTAAGATATACAATGTTGACTCAGCATTCAAAAATCAATTGATATAATCCACTACATCATCAGGCTTAAAAAAGGAAAAAAACCGATCATATCAGTTGACAATTTTTGTACACAAAATTGTTGTACAAAATTCAGCGCTAATTTATAATAACAACACCCAACAAACTACAAATAGAAGTTTCTTAATTTGATAAAGAACATCTACAGAACACCTACCTAACTCTACACAATCCATTAAAGAAAATATTGATATCCTGATTTTAGTAAAATTGAATACTACTCTGTATAGACACTGACACAAGAATAAAAAGATAAGTCAAAGAATAAGAGGGAATATTTATAAAACATGTATCTAAATAAGGACTGATATCCAAAGTGTACACAGATTCTAAAAATTCAATGAAAATAAAAAGCAATTAAAAAGTTAGCAAAAGTTCTGAACAGACATCTCATCAAAGAAGATTTACAGATGGCAAATACTCATAAGAAAAGACATTCAGTATCAAATGTCATTAGAGAATTGCAAATTAAAACAACATTGAGACCCCCACTACGTATCTATTAGCATAGCTAAACTTTAAAATACTGACAATACCAAATTCTGGTAAGGATGTAGAACAACAGAAATGTTCACTCATTACTGGTGAATGCAAAATAATAGTCATGTAGGACGACAGCTTGGCAGCTTCTTACAAAACAAATCATAGTCTTAGCATATGATCCAGCAATTGTACTCCTTGATATTTACCCAAATGAACTGAAAACTTATGTCATCATAAAATCCTGCTAATGAATGTTTATAAATTCATAATTCATAATTTTGTTTACAAGTGCCAAAAATTGGAAGCAAGCTGCTCTTCAATTGGTGAATGTTGAAACCAACTGTTGTATATCCATACAAAATATTACTTACAGATATAAAAAAAAGAGCTATTCATTCATGAAAACACATGGAGGAACCTTAAGCGCATATTGCCATATGAAATAAGACAATGTGAAAAGGGCACATACTATATGATTCCAAATATATGACCTCATGTCAAAGGTAAAAGTACAGGGATAGAAAAAAATCAGTAGGTGCCAGGAGTTCAGCAAAAGAGTGGAAGAATAAGTGAAGCACAGGGTTTTATTAGGCAAAAGAGACTATTCTGTATAATACTGTAATAGGGGATACATTGTATTATGCATTTGCCAAGATCCACATAAGTGCACAACTTAAAGACAGGATTCTAATGAAAACTATGGACTTTAGTAAATAATAATGTTTTAATATTGATTCACCAGTTGTAACAAATGCACCATACTAATGTGTACAGCTAACCAAAGTCGGAAGAAACATACAGCCAGTCCAGTCCAGAAAATCTGAGTTCAGCAAATATGTGCATGCATGTGTGTGTGTGTGTGTGTGTGTGTGTGTGTTTTAAGCCACTAACATTGGAGTGGTTCTTTATGCAAATATTGATAACTGTGGCACAATGAATCATCTCTTAGGTCATAAACATTGATGTATGAAGTTTGTTCTGACAAAGAATCCCTTTAATAGAATATGTAATAAAACTAAATAAATGATGTAATCAAATTCGAGATGGAAAATAAAACTTTGGCTCGGCACAGTGTCTCATTCCTGTAATCCCAGGACTTTGGAAAGCTGAGACAGGAGGATCCCTTGAGACCAAGAGATGGAGACCAGCCCAGGCAACATGGTGCAACCCTGTCTCTATTAAAAATAGAAAAATTAGCTGTGCGTGGTTGCATGCGCCTGTAGTCCCAGCTACACAATAAACTGAGGTGAGAGGTTAACCTAGGGAGGTTGAGCCTGAAGTGGCCCATGCCATTGAACTCCAGCCTAGAGAACAGAGTGAAACCCTGTAGGGGAAGGGAAGGGACGGGAGGGGAAGGGAGAGGAAGGGAGGGGAGGGGAGGGGAAGGGAGGGGAAGGGAGGGGAAGGGAGGGGAAGGGAAGGGAAGGGAAAGGAAAAAAGAAAAAGAAAAAGAAAAGAAAAGAAGAAAGGAAAACTGCAACCCCATGTGAAAGAATTTTACAACGTCTGGGTCTTTTTGAATGAGAAAATCATTGCTCATGACACTATATTGACAAGGATTTTTGTACAATGCCTTTAAACATCTTACAGTAATAGTTTAGTATCTTCATTCCTGAATATAGTTAGAAAAATGTGAGATATTTGTGGCATAGGGAAAAAAGAAACAGCAACAGCCCTTAAGGATGTGAGCATCTAAAAAAGAGTCAAACAAATGTATACATGTGTACAATACAATGTAGTATGACAAACATTATAAAGAGATAAACCTAGGTAAAACCAGAAGCATTGAAGATTAGTATTTAATCTAACAGTTAGAACATAGTCTGGTGAACCCGGGTGGCATGGCATCCCAGATGGTGGGATGTGTGCACTGGAATTAGGGCTGTTAGAGCATGACACAAAATTGTCATCTTCAAATGCTTTGCTCTGACTCTACTAGGGAAGTCAAGGTGAAGAGGGACAAAAGGTAAGATTGGAGAATAGAGGCCAGTTCATAAAGAGCCTTTGGTGGCATACTAAGGACCTCAGATCTTATCTTGAATTGCCCTGAAAGCTGTTAAGGATTTTAAGTAAGAAGTTACTTCATCAGATTATTTCTTTCAGAAAGATTGCTGTGTATAGTAATGTGAAGATTGTATCAGAGCCGGAAAATGAGTTAGAAGATATTTTTGAAGTCCAGGCTAGACACCCTCTAAGGCAGGGAGGATCATGTTTTCTGAAGAATAAGGAAAAGTGGAATAAAATCAATGAGAAAGATTTAAAACCTCAAGCCCGTTTAGATACAAAACATAGGGAGGTAGATTCAAAGAATACAAGGGAAGGCATAGAATTTAATTAGATTTTCAGCTTGTTATAAGATACGTTACGTCAGAAGTATCTAAAAGACATTCAAATATAGAACAATATTACAAAGAATGAAAAAGTGAATAAATGAATAAGATGCCTAGCAGTTTAGCAGATGATTCCACAGAATGTTCTAGGGTTCAAAAAAAATTTTTGGTTGTTATTAACCTATTAGCAGCATTTCAATTAATTGAAATAGGAGAAATTATCAAGGAAGATTCTTAAGTGCTCACTATGTCCCAGGTACTATTTTAACTGCATATATACGTATTTTCTCATTTAATTCTTTTGATAAATTCTACAGTTTTATGCATGAAGAAACTGAACAATGAGGCTGATACTTATGTAGACAAAAGCCTTGAAATATTGCGTTTCCTCTTTTCATATCTAAATTAATTTAGCTTTCTGAATCTAATAAAATCATTACAATCACGGGACCTTTGGTGTGGGCTTTGATTCTTGGAGGATTTTGTATCATCTGATAAAGCAATCAATTTATAAGAATTGTGAAACTGAAAAAATATTTGGACCTGGAAGTCATTGTCAATGGGAAGTGTGTCATTCTTTGTTTTACTGTATTTTATTAATAATAAGATTTTGGGCCAGGAGCAGTGGTTCATGCCTATATTCCAAACACTTTGAGAGGCCAAGGTAGGAGGATTGTTCAAGACCAGCCTGTGCAACAAATCGAGATCCCATCTCTCAAAAAAAAAAAGAAACCCAAAACAATTAGGTGAGTGTGGTGACATGTTCCTGTGGTCCCAGCTACTTGGGATGCGGAGGCAGAAGGATTGCTTGAGTCCAGGAGTTGGAGGCTGCAGTGAGCTATGATCACACCACTGCACTCCAGCCTGAGTGAGACCTCAGCCTGAGTGAGACCTTGTCTCAATAATAGAAATAAGAATATTTTGCTCACAAATTTTTAAAATATACTTTCACACATAAGATACAGAAATTGAGAGCTATGTAAATAAATTTTAACATGGTGTTACTAGTTGTTTGTATTTTCTATTATTGTTATAATCTCTAAGAGACTAAGAATTATAATTACTGTCGCTTAACTCATTTGATTCACCAAACATGTATAATCACAGAATTCGTGGGCAAGAGAAGGAAAAAGCAAGGGGCAAAGATTGGTGTTGGAAACCAACTTAAGACAAGTGGATGCCACAACTGAGGAGTAAAATGTTAGAAATAAAAGCAAAGAATACCAAACCCTATAGCCTCACAGATACGAGTTTTCTTTCAAAGACAGAATTACCACATGGTAACAGAGAAGAAAATGCTATAGTCCAGTGATTCTCAACTGGGAGTGACGTTACCTGAGAGAAGACATTTATCAATGCCTGGAGGCTATTCTGATTTTCATGACTGGGGGATGGTCATGTACTACTGATATCTAGTGAGTAGAATCCAGGGATGTTTCCAAACATCTTACAGTGCACAGGACAGCTCCCCACAACAAAGAATTATCCCATCCAAAATATCAACAATGTTGCTGTTCAGAAATGCTACTGCAACCCAAGGTTTAATTTGGAAACAGTTTGAATAAATGTTCAATTCAAAATAAATAACTGACTGCTATCAAAAAACTCTTCAGCCAGAAAACATAGTTACTATTGAAAGTTTATTTAATCATTTGTAAATTATACCACAATTAAAGAGAAAAAATCATTAAAACCAATAAAATAAGCCATCTAATAATACCCTAAGTAGTGAAAATAGTTTCTGTCTATATCAGATATCATTTTATTATGTTTTTAAATCAGAATTTTTTTGCCAGACATGGTGGCTCACACCTGCAATTGTAGCCATTTGCGGGGGTAGGCAGGAAGATATTTTGAGGTCGGAAGTTTGAGACCAGCCTGGACAACATAGCAAGATTCCATCTCTATTTAGGAAAAAGAAAAAAAAAAAAGTAAATTTTAGTTAAAAGTAAGTTTGAAGAAGAAGTCAGGAAATAATATTTTGTTTTATTAAGAAATAAAATGATCATGAAGCACTGAAATTCAGTAAGTAGAACATCAAGTATATAAAGAGTAATTGCAATAAATATAAATTGATAAAGTTATTATATTAAGAAAATTTCATTTTGGTTTTTCTTCCATAGAGTCCATGCCAGTTAGAATCTATTTCTTCTTCCCTCAGTCTCCTTGACGTGTCTCAAAGAAACCACAGTTTTGCAGAAAACCACCATTACTTTTGTTTAAATTGTGTGCTTGTCTGCAGTTTGCAAATGATGGGGACATGAGCAGACGATGTTTGTTTGTGCTTAGTTATTGGATCATCGTAAGTGGTTCTGAAACTCCTATCCCTGGCATAGAAGCCTTGAACTGAGGGAATGATTGCTGCCTCAAAAGGAGGCCCACAGTGTGAAGTTTAAGTATATGTGGCTTTTCAGACAGGTCCATTGCAGCATAACAATGAAAGAGTATAGACGCCAAGATTGGGAGAGTAGAGCAGAGGAACAAGATCCACACAACAGAATTCAATGGCTTATTTCTAATCTTCCATATCCTTTGGATTAAATGCAAAACTGCAAATATTAGCATCTCGTCAATATATTTTTAAAGACTAAATTATGATCATATTAAAATGTTGTTTTCTTATCTATCTACTTCTCTATTATATCATTTTGTTTTTAACCACACATTTGAGAACCCCTGCAATTACTTCCAGAGTCATTTTTCTATTATGGTAAATAGAAAACATTTCTTCCTCCTAGGTCTCTGCTTGTTACATTAATTAACTCTTCATCAGTGTTATAAGATAGGAAAGGAAGTTTACAAGACCAAAGAAACACACAGCTACTTCAATTTTTTTGTCACAGTGGCAATAAGATAATCTCATTTAAAATGACTTGGCTAGAAAAATGAATCAAAATAAATCAAAATATTATAGTCTTTTCAAGTGATGTATTTTTTTTTTTTACAGGGTCTTGCTCTGTCACCCAGACTGGAGTGTTGTGGTGTGATCATAGCTCACTGCAGCCTCCAACTCCCAAGCTCAAGCGATCCTCCTTCCTCAGTCTCCCAAGTAACTGAGACTATCGGATCATGCCACTGCAACGGGCTCATTTTTTTTTTTTAAGTACATACTAGGTCCCCCTATGTTGCCCAGGTTGATCTCAAACTCCAGAGCTCAAGAGATCCTCCTGCCTCAGCCTCCCAAAATGTTGGGATATAGATGTGAGCTGCCACACCCAGCTTCCATCTGTTTTCAGTTAAACTTATCTCTACGTTCTAAAGTAGTGAGACAATAATTAAGTACTTCCTTAATGATTAATATTATGCAGTATTCTATATAATCTGTTCCAAACATTTTTGTTCCATTTTTGGGTCCTCAAAGTCAAATCATGTACTCTTATTACTGTTAGTATAGGGTTGGCTCGTAATACTTGAGTTTGAATCTATCAATTCATTACTTAGCAAGATAAAAACCGGAACAGGAGGCCAGTAGAACACAACTTACTTGTTGAGCATCGGTGCTTAATTTCATAGTTATGTTCCTAAAAGTGTGCATTTTAAATGAGGACCCAAGGACTTTGAAGTTTGAAGAAGCAAGCATTCATAAAATAGCTTGGCTTTTATTGCCAAGCTTTGGGAAATGTTGAATATTCATCTCAGTAGTCCTTCTGGTCCCGTGCAAGTCTAGGGCTATATACTAGAGTCTGAGGACACCAAAACTGACCTTTGACCAAAAAAAAAAAATTGTCGTAACATCCCGTTGGTAACGTAAAAATGTTTTCCTCCTTCCATAGTAAATACAATCCTAAAACACAGGTTAAATTTTGAAGAAGCTAAAATAATTGCCTATAATAAATATCTGTGCTATGTTCAATTTTATTTACTAAGTTGGATTTTGTTTTTTAAAAATGAGCAGCTTTGGATGGGCGCGGTGGCTCATGCCTATAATCCCAGCACTTTGGGAGGCTGAGGCAGGTGGATCACTTGAGGTCAGGAGTTCCAGATCAGCCTGGCCAACATGGTGAAACCCCATCTCTACTAAAAATACAAAAATTAGCAGGGTGTGGTGGTGGTCGCCTGTAATCCCAGCTACTCGAGAGACTGAGGCAGGAGAATTGCTTGAATCCAGAAGGCAGAGGTTGCAGTGAGCTAAGATTGCTGAGATCACACCATTTCATTCCAGCCTGGGTGACAAGAGTGAAACTCCATCAAAAAAAAAAAAAAAAATTGAGCATCTTTGTTCACCACAGTGAGAAGATAATTATGCTGTTGGGAGCCAGTGTTCCAGTATCACTGTTGCTTTTCTAATTGTCTCCATTACCTTTTTTTCCAGTTTTCCCTCTTGTTTCCTCCAATCCTAACAGTAATATTAGGATCCTGGATATTTAGGCACTGAACTACTGGGAGGCAGAAAACAAAGTGGAGAATAATACATGGACTGTAAAGGATGTATTTTAGGAAACAACATAGTTTTAAAATCTTTGGAAATACATCTATATCAATATCTATTTATTTTTCTCTACAGAACTGGCCTTTCCCATCATCTTGATTTTCTTGCTGTCAAATTTCTTAAAACTCAAATATTGGAAGGATTAAATCAGGTTTTTTTAGTAGTTTCATTTTTTTATGAATCAAATTAAAAGTCAAATTTGTTATGACTATAGAGAACAGCAGACTTACTTGAAACAACAAAGATATTGTTTAGAAAGCTTTAATGTGAATTTTATTCATATAATTATCACAAAGTCCTTCAGATAACTGGTATCTTAGTTGTCTTGTAATATAATTGCTTTACTGTTTGTGTAGAAATTATAGATGTAACCACAGTTTATTTCTGGCTCTATTATAGAGTTTAAAAGGCCAGTTGTATGTACAAAATCTTAACTTCATGATCTACATAAAGTTTTCTAATAAACGTATCTGGTCATTTTTAACCATCCAGTGTCTTCTGTTGTTTATAAATAACAAACTAATCAAACAGGTTTTTCCAAGGACAAATATTGCCTCAAGAAGAATTTAGCCATCATGAGTCAAGGAGTTAGTTTTTGAACTATCTATAGAATTTCCATTTCCAAAGGTACATTACACAAATCTCCAAGGTTACATGCTCTCCAAGGCACATTAGTAAATATCTGCGAGGTTTCCATTTTCCTGACAGAAACCATTACAAATGCCATGCAAGAATAATTTCACACAGAGAGTTGAGGCAGCTATCAGAATTCTCTTAGGTAACAGTTGCAAATGTTTATGCTAATATTATTTCACTTTTTCACTTTTAACTTAAAAAATCAGGTTACAGAACTCACTGAATTTCTTTTGTTGTCAGTGTACTTATGAGAAAGAGAACAAACATTAAAAAAGGTGAAAGCAAGCTTATGTTTACCTCAAAACTATATGTTTTAAAACAAAATACTGCAGTCTGTTGTCACCAGGGAACTCTTGTATTCCCTAATTCATTTCAGTAATGAAGAGAAGAGTTGCCATCTGGCTGTTTCAAAGGTATAGAGTTTGTGCTTCTATATATAAATGACAGCATATGGAAAGGGAGACTTGTAACAGAGTATGTATTCATAGAGTACTTAGAAAATTTATCCCTCTCAAAAGGTGTACTATCTGCCTCATCCAACACATTACTTCTAACTTCAAAAAATATTAGGCCAAATATGAAGTCATTTCTATGTATTAAAAAATCCTCAAAGTTCTAGTATCATTTTTAAAAATGAGCTTATTTGACACTTTCTTTTAAAGAGAAGTAAATATGAGTGTATTTTTATTCTCTCCCAAGACCCATTGACATTATATTGGCAGCTAAGGAGGTATTTGTATAGAAGTATAAAGAGAATAGTTGAAGAAAGCTTTTAATAGATTTTTAAAAGTCAAAGACATAATATAGAAGTAGAAAGTGATTTAACAGAGCAAGGGAAGCTATAACTAAGATAAGGAAGAGCGTGTGGTGAGAGAAAGACCATCCACCCTGGAGAAACCTTAAAAAAAAGTGACTATAGAACTGACAGAAGCTTCAAATATAGGTACCTGTGCACAGGTCAGATAATAAAGGCCAGTTCTTCAGAGAAATTGATATGGTAGGAAAGGATTTGAAAATTTAAATAGTGAGCTCTTATCTCTCACCCTAGATGCAGAGATGCAGAATCCATATTTTTCCTAGTCTGTCAAACAAACTCCCTTTCTCAATTAAAAAAAAAAAAAAGAACTGTGGAAACAGATATAAGAAACAGAAGAAAAAATTGATTTTAATTAATACTCTCAGTGTAGTAACACAAGAATACTTGAAATTATTTAAAAATAACAATGGCCAAATGAGGTACAAAGGGACCTGTAAAGTTTAGACAAATTAAAAACATGAGAGCTGATTTCTAAAACATGTTTACAAAACTGGATTAAAAAATACAGAAACAGAATCACAGAAAAACACAGTACAAGATTACAGCGTGGATCATGGCAGATGGTATGCTATATCAAGAAGAGAGATAACAATCACTAAAGTTCAACTCTCAGGAAGCCACATCCGTAGGAAAAGGGAGAGAGTACTACATCAAGGGAACATCTTGTGGGACAAAAGAATCTGAACAACAGCCTTCAGCCCTAGACCTTCCCTCTGACAGGGCCTACCAAAATGAGAATGAACCACAAAATCACCTCTGGTAATATGACAAAACAAGGTTTTTTCATACCCCCAAAAAATCACACTAGCTCACCAACAATGGAACCAAACCAAGAAGAAATCCCTGATTTACCTGAAAAAGAATCCAGGAGGTTAGTTAGTAAGCTAATCAGGGAGGCACCAGAGAAATGTGAAACCCAATGTAAGAAAAATTAAAAATAAAAAAGATACAAGAAATGAAGGGAGAAACGTTCAATGAAATAGATAGCATAAATAAAAAGCAAAACTTTTTGAAGCAAAACTTCAAAAAACAGTGGACATACTTATAGAAATGCAAAATGCTCTGGAATGTCTCAGCAATAGAATTGAACAAGTATAAGAACGAAAATCAGAGCTTGAAGACAAGGTATCCGAATTAACCCAATCCAACAAAGACAAAAATATAATTAGGAAATATGAACCTATTTCATATTTCATATGAAGTAGGCTCCAAGAAGTCTGGGATTATGTTAAATGACCAAACCTAAGAAGAATAGGCCTTCCTTAGGAAGAAAAGAAATCTAAAAGTTTGGAAAACATATTTGGAGGAATATTCGAGAAAACTTCCACAGCCTTGCAAAAGACCTAGACATCCAAACACAAGAAGCACAAAGAACACCTGGGAAATTCATTGGATAAAGATCATCACCTAGGCACATTGTCATCAGGTCATCTAAAGTTAAGACAAAGAAACGAATCTTAAGATCTGTGAGACAAAAGCACCAGGTAACCTATAAAGAAAAACCTATCAGATTAACAGCAGATTTACCAGCATAAAGCCTACAAACTAGAAGGGATGGGGACCCTATCTTTAGCCTCCTCAAACAAAACAATTATCAGTCAAGAATTTTGTATCCAGCAAAACTACGCTTCTTATATGAAGGAAAGATACAGTCTTTTTCAGATAAACAAATGCTGAGAGAATTTGCCACTAAGAAGCCACCACTATAAGGACTGCTAAAAGGAACTCTAAATTTTGAAACAAATCCTGGAAACACATAAAAACAGAACCTCTTTAAAGCATAAATCTCACAGAACCTATAAAACAAAAATACAATTTAAAAAACAAAAACAAAAACCAAGGTATACAGGCAACAATTAGCAGGAAGAGTGCAATGGTACCTCACATCTCAATATTAACATTGAATGTAAATGAACTAAATGCTCCACTTAAAAGACACAAATTGCAGAACGAATAAGAATTTAGCAACCAACTCTCTGCTGTCTTTGAGAGACTCACCTAACACATAAGGAATCATATAAACTTAAGGTAAGGAGATGGAAAAAGACATTTCATGCAAATGGAAATGAAAAGTAAGCAGGAATAGCTATTCTTATGTCAGACAAAACAATCTTTAAAGCAACAGCAGTTTGAAAAGACAAAGACAGACATTATATAATGGTAAAAGACCTTGTCCAACGGGAAAATATCACAATCCTAAACATATATGCACCAACTGGAGCTTCCAAATTTATAAAATAACTCCTAATAGACCTAAGAAATAAGATAGACAGCAACACAATAATAGTGAGGGACTTCAATACTTCACTGACAGCACTACACATGTCATCAACACAGAAAATCAAGAAAGAAACAATCAATTTAAACTATACCCTGGAACAAACAGACTTAACAGAAATATACAGAACATTCCATCCAACAACTACAGAATCTAGATTCTATTCAACGGTGCATGCAACTTTCTCCAAGACAGACCATGTGATAGGTTGCAAAATGAGTCTCGATATATTTAAGAAAATTGAAATTATATCAAGCACTGTCTCAGACCACAGTGAAATAAAACTGGAAATCAACTCCAAAAAGAACCTTCAAAACCATGCAAATACATGGAAATTAAATAACTTCCACCTGAATAATCATTGTACCAAAAAAGAAATCAAGATCAAAATTTAAAAAATTCTTCAAAGTGAATGACAATAGTGACACAACCTTTCAGATCCTCTGGGATACAGCAAAGGCGGTGTTAAGAGGAAAGTTCATAGCCCTAAACAACTACATCAAAAAGGCTAAAAGAGCACAAACAGATAATCTAAGGTCACACCTCAAGAAACTAGAGAAACAAAATCAAACCAAACCCAAACCCAGCAGAAGAAAGGAAATAACCAAGATCAGAGCAAAACTAAATGAAATTGAAACAAAATAAAATACAAAAGATAAAGGAAATAAAAGCTGGTATTTGGAAAAGATAAGCAAAATTAACAGATCACTAGCAAGATTAATCAAGAAAAGAAGAGAGAAAATCCAAATAAGCATAAGAAATGAAACAGGAAATATTACAACTGACACCACAGAAATACCAAAAATCATTCAAGGCTACTATGAATACCTTTATGCACATAAGCTAGAAAACCTAGAAGAAAGGCAAGGCATGTTGGCTCAGGCCTATAATCCCAGTACGTTTGGAGGCCACAGTGGGTGGATCACCTGAGGTCGGGAGTTCAAGACCAGCCTGACCAACATGGAGAAACCCCATCTCTATTAAAAATACAAAATTAGGCAGGCATGGTAGTGCATTCCTGTAATCCCAGCTACTCAGGAGGCTGAGGCAGGAGAATCACTTGAACCTGGGAGGCAGAGGCTGCAATGAGCCAAGATCAAGCCATTGTACTCCAGCTTGGGCAACAAGAGTGAAACTCCATCTCAAAAAAAAAAAAAAAAAAAAAGGAATACTCTAGAAGTGATGTATAAATTACTGGAAAGATCAAGCCTCCTAGCTTAAATCAGGAAGAATTAGATACCCTAAACAGACCAACAACTAGAACCAAGATTGAAATGGTAATAAAAAAATGACCAACAAAAAAAGTCCAGAACCAAACAGTTTCACAGCTGAATTCTACCAGACATTCAAAAAAGAATTGGAACCAATCCTATCGACACTATTCCGCAAGGCAGGGAGAGAGGGAACTCTCCTTAAATAATTCTATGAAGCCATTGTCAACCTAATACTAAAGCCGGGAAAGGACATAACCTAAAAGAAAACTACAGACCGATATCCCTGATGAACATAGATGCTAAAATCCTTAACAAAATACTAGCTGACTGAGACCAATAACATATCAAAAATATAATACACCATGATCAAGTGGGTTTCATACAAGTGACGTAGGGATGGTTTAACATATGTGAATCAATAAATGTGGTACACCACATAAATAGAATTAAAAACAAAAATCACATGATCATCTCCATAGATGCAGAAAAAAGTATTTGAACAAAATCCAACAACTTTTTATGATTAAAACTCTCAGCAAAATTGGCATGGAAGGGACACATATCAATGTAATAAAAGCAATCTATTACAAACCCACAGTCACCATAATACTGAATGGGAAAAGTTGAAAGTATTCCCTCTGAGAACTGGAACAAGACAAGGATGCCCACTCTCACCACTCCTCTTCAACATAGTACTGGATGTCCTGGCCAGAGGAATCAGACAAGAGAAAGAAATAAAGGGCATCCAAATTTGCAGAGGAAGTCAAACTGTCGCTGTTTGGTGATGACATGATTGTTTACCCAGAAAACCCTAAACATTCCTCCAGAAAGCTCCTAAATCTGATAAAAATAGCAAAATTTCCAGATACAAAATTAATGTACACAAATCATTAGCTCTTCTATAAACCAACAGCTACCAAATGGAGAATCAGAAGAACTTGATCCCTTTTACAATAGCTGCAAAAAAATAAATAAAATGCTTAGGAATATACAAGCAGGCGAAAGACCTCTACATGAAAAACCACAAAACACTGCTGAAAGAAATCATAGATGCCACAATCAAATGGAAACACATCTCGTGCTCATGGATGGGTAGAATCAATATTGTGAAAATTACCATACTGCCAAAAGCAATCTTCAAATTCAATGCAATTCCCATCAAAATACCACCATCATTCATCACAGAATTAGAAAAAACAATTCTAAAATTCACATGGAACCAAAAAAGAGCCTGCATAGCCAAAGCAAGGCCAAGCAAAAAAAAAATAATAATAATAAAAAATAAAAATAAACAAACAAATAAATATATAAATAAATAAATATTCCTTCTAGGCATTGGCTTAGGCAAGGATTTCACGACCAAGAACCCAAAAGCAAATGAAATAAAAACAAAGATAAATTACTGGAACTTAATTAAACTAAAGAGCTTTTGCACCACAAAGGGAACAGTCAGCAGAGTAAACAGACAACCCACAGAGTGGGAGAAAATCTTCACAATCTCTATATCTGACACAGAACTAATATCCAGAATCTACAACGAACTCAAACAAATCAGCAAGAAAAAACAAACAACCATTCAAAATGGGCCAAAAACATGAATAGACAGTTCTCAAAAGAAGATATACAAATGGCCAAAAAACATGAAAAAATACTCAGTATCGCTAATGATCCAGGGAAATGCAAATCAAAACCACAATGCAATACCACCTTACTCTTGCAATGATAGCTATAATCAAAAAATCCAAAAACAGTAGATATTGACGTGGATGTTGTGAATAGGAGACACTACTATGCTGCTGGTGGGAATGTAAACTAGTACAATCACTATGAAAAACAGTTTGAAGATTCCTCAAAGAACTATAAGTAGAAGTATCATTTGATCCAGCAATCCCACTACTGGATATCTACACAGAGGAAAAGAAGTCTTTACATGAAAAAGATACTTGCACATGCATTTTATAACAACAAAAGTCACAATTGCAAAAACGTGGAACCAACCCTAATGCCCATCAATCAATGAGTGGCTAGAGAAACTGTGGTATATATATTCACGGAGGAATACTACTCAGCCATAAAGAGAATGAATCAATGGCATTCACAGCAACCTGGATGAGACTGGAGACTATTATTCTAAGTGAAGTAACTCGGGAATGGAAAACCAAATGTTGTATGTTCGCACTCATAAGTGGGACCTAAGGTATAAGGATGCAAAGGCATAAAAATGACACAATCAACTTTGGGGTCTCAGAGAGAAAGGGTGGAAAGGAGGTGAGGGATACAAGACTATAAATAGGGTGCAGTGTATACTACTCAGGTGATGGGCACACCAAAATTTCACAAATCACCTCTAAAGAATGTGCTCTATAACCAAACACCACCTCTTCCCCAATAACCTATGCAAAAAAATTTAAAACACAATATAATAATATATAATACAAGAATACTTACATTTATTAAAAATAACAATGGCAAAATGATGAGCAAAGGGACATGAAATGGTAAGACAAATTAAAAACATGATGGCTGGTTTTTAAAATATGTATATAAAGCTGGGTTAGGAAATACAGAAACAGAAGCATAGAAGAAAAATGAAAGGAATTAAAATTATTAGAAAAATTACACAAAGCATTAATCTAGAGAATCCATCATTTCTCCGGTAGTAACTGCAGACAGTGAAGACAGGACTTTTAAAAAATACAAAATTTTGGATTATTCTGAATAAAGGAGTTTCCAGCTTCATAATAGGAGAGCGAATGAAAAAAGATCACAATTATACACTTTTGTGTACTTCAGGACACAGTATATAACAGCCTAAAGGGGAAAAATAAACAAAATAAAAATATGTGTACACCTATACACGTATAGAAATGAGAATCATAATGACGGTAAGCTGGCTAGCTTTTTTTTTTTTTTTTTTTCTCCAACAACACTGGCTACTAGAACCTACTAGAGTAATACCTTCAAGAAAATGACTTCCAACCTAGATTTGTGTAACTATCCAGACTATTAATCTAGTGTGGAGGAAAAATGAATTGAACAGACTAAAAATCTTCACTTATGTTTCATCTCAAGGAAAAGTACTGGAGAATATCACTCGATCACTCTGAACTAGTGCCCTGTTGTGGGTAACATTACTTTTCACTTCTTAGAAAGTTTAGATTCAATGCATTCCCTTTCCATTTATAGCTGCTTAATTTCTTATTCACTGACACCTATTGTAAAATGTCTTGACTGCATAGACAGATGGAATTGAGAAAGGTTGTGTCCTTAGAATTGCTCAGTAAGGAAATGCTGTTATTAACTGTATTAGTCCATTCTCACACTGCTATAAAGAAATACCTGAGACTGGGTAATTTTTTTTCTTTTTTAAAAAGAGGTTTAATTGACTTACAGTTACACAAGCTATACAGGAAGCATCACTGAGGAGGCCTCAGGAGACTTACAACTATGACAGAAAGCAAAGATTAAGTAGGCACCTCTTACACGTCCAGAGAAGGAGGCAGAGAGAGAAGGGGGAGGTGCTACACACTTTTAAACAACCAGATCTCATGAACACTTACTATCACGAGAACAACAAGAGGAAAATCTACCCACATAATCCAATCACCTCCCACCAGGCACCTTCTCCAACACTGGGGGCTAATATTCAACATGAGCTTTGGGCAGGGACACAAATCCAAACCATAACATTGACAATCTAGAGAAATACTTTCCCCTAGGTGGGTGCCAGATACATTCACATATACTCAAAGTAGATATAGATAAATCAGATTTTTAAAAATATATTGGAGAAACTAGTGACATCATCAAAGTATCTTACCCTGATTCCATGATTATCAAGAAGTGTCCAGATAAAAATATAGCTTTCTCTGGGAACTTGAAAAAATACAGATATTGTAGTCTGCTTTATAGTGGAATATTTTATTATATTTTAATAATTTGAAATATGTGTTTGTTTATAGAAATATATGTCTTTAAATTCTTCAAATGGATATTCTAATCTATTGGATCTGTGCTTTTATGCCTGCTATTCGTGACCTCAATGGGATGTGTCAACACATACACACGTAATACCATTAATGCGAATAGTTCTCTTTGGGAGACTAAATTAGCTTGTTGATCCAAACGTGTCTATTCTTTCTTAATAATTTATATTAAATGAATATTTATTGTACATGCACAGTGGACAGAGCACTATTTTTAGTGCTTTATTTTTATTATCTAAATTTGATCATACCAGCAACCCTTACTATGAATCTTTCTTTCTGGGCCTCTCATTTGCACAAGTTATTTCTC
>NW_012106297.1:2020946-2044514 GCF_000951045.1 Mandrillus leucophaeus | reverse complement strand
AGAAACTAGTGACATCATCAAAGTATCTTACCCTGATTCCATGATTATCAAGAAGTGTCCAGATAAAAATATAGCTTTCTCTGGGAACTTGAAAAAATACAGATATTGTAGTCTGCTTTATAGTGGAATATTTTATTATATTTTAATAATTTGAAATATGTGTTTGTTTATAGAAATATATGTCTTTAAATTCTTCAAATGGATATTCTAATCTATTGGATCTGTGCTTTTATGCCTGCTATTCGTGACCTCAATGGGATGTGTCAACACATACACACGTAATACCATTAATGCGAATAGTTCTCTTTGGGAGACTAAATTAGCTTGTTGATCCAAACATGTCTATTCTTTCTTAATAATTTATATTAAATGAATATTTATTGTACATGCACAGTGGACAGAGCACTATTTTTAGTGCTTTATTTTTATTATCTAAATTTGATCATACCAGCAACCCTTACTATGAATCTTTCTTTCTGGGCCTCTCATTTGCACAAGTTATTTCTCGGCATGAGCAGGGCCCTTACGCTATGTTATGTAGTCATACAGTTGGTTAGTTTTGCATAAGTAGATTTTAACTGCCATCTGATAAGACTGTTCATTCTTTCCAACCCCAATTATCATCTGTTAAAGTTAGCCTGTTTGCCTGGTGGCAATAGAGAGTTCTGGGCATCCTGGTGATCTAGATAAATGGAAATTGAGTTGGGTGAGTTGGGGAAGCATTTGATTTGCATTTATGTGGATAAGATACTGTTAGCTAACTAATCCAAAGTAGAGATGGCTTTCAGAAATACTCCTGCTGCCCCTTGTACCAAGTTATGCAGCAGCATGAGAAAAAGACCATGGAGCAGAGGTTATAATGTCAGTGTGTCTATGACATTGGACACTGGGTATGTGAGGTAGTGGAGGAGAAGCCAGATTAGAAATGTACAAAACCTGATGGTGGTTTGTGGAAAATTCTCCCAAATCTTACAGATTTTATACAAACTTAATAAAGGTTTCCTATATTTCCTATAATACCAGTAATTTTCATATTACTAAGTAAAAGTTGTGAATTAAAGAAATCGAAATCATTGATAATAAAAAATTTCAATAAGCTATATCAGAAGGAAGACTAAATTGCCTTTCTATTGTCTCTATATAAAATATTGCAAACTACTGGTTTTATTAAGAACTAATAAAAATAATACAGAGGTATATGAGCCGGTCAATTTTTAAAATTCTGTTATCTTTCTGAGATGTAATAAAATGTCTATCAAGCTTTTAGAATTTATAATTTGATATGATTTATTTTCTCAAATGTATTCTATAGTTGTATTTTTGTATTCTTTTTCCTAAAAGAGGCCTCAAAAATACTCTGAATCAATAAAAAAAGAAAATATCTCAACTCACCTCTCTTTGTAAGGTAGGTATTTTTGTTGTTATTATTATTATTAGTTTAAGGATGAGAAGACTAAACTCTTAGAGCTATGGTATAATTTTCTCCATTCACAAAGCAAGTACTAGAACGAGGATTCAAGCCAAAGTCAGTCTGAATATCTTATCTGTATTCTTAGCCATTATACAGCAGTACATCTCTCAATACTTGTGAGTTAATCACAATACACCACACCTAGAAATTTTCTCCCTACCTCCTTAGTTTCTTTGATACTGTGCAGTATAATTCAATCCAATTAAAATAATTTGCTGATTATCTATTATATATTAGACAGAGTACTAGGTTAATAAAACTGGTTAATTAGTGATATGAAAATTGTATTATTCTTTATTTTCTACAAGCAACCTTTCTTACTGGATGAAGAGAATTATGAGGAGATAATATCCATGTAATATAAAAAGTATCTGATAGAGATACAAATTGTACTGGAATACCTTGGAGGTACACTTGACTCAATCTCAGAGAAGGCTTATGACAGAGGATTGAAATGCATTTACTAAAGGATAATGGCCAGGGATTGGGATGAATTTAGTGCAAGATTCATACAATATGTGACATTTGAACTGAATATTAAAAGACCGATAGGATACAGCAAGGTGAAGAAGAAAGAACATTATATTATAAGCAGATGAAGTATTATGTTTAACGGCACAGAGACATGATAAGACACATTATCCTTAAAGAACCATCTGAGAGTAAGTAATTAGAGCAAGTTATACCACCAAAGTGCCAGCTCATTGAGAGTTTTATATACCTTGGTAAACACTGGGATTTTATCTTAGTTAAAATAAATCTGGAGTTATTAAAGAATTTAAAAGAGTGGTACGGTTTAGTCTGAATTGTGATTAGCAGCAACATAGTGACACACATGTTCAAAGTGATTTCAAGATAGAGAGAAGACCCAGACCAGAGAGGAGATTGTGGCAACTATCAAGGTGAGACAGAGAGGGTCTGGGCTATGCATGACGGGATCATGAGGACTGATAAAAGAGGCTGGATTGAACATTAACCAAAAATGGTGGATGGGTGAGAAGTAGTTAAGACACCATGATAACTAGTATGGTTTGGTGAACGATTAGATGATGATATTATCATTCAAGGCAGAGAAATAAGATGGAAATCAAACATGAAAGAGAAAATGATGTTTACTTTTTAACTTGTTAAATGTGAAGTGATTTTGAGATAATCTATTAGAAGTATTAAGCAGACAATTTACTTTGACCCTTGGATATAGCGATAGCTTTGAGATTCATGAGTGTTCTGGCGGTGGGTTAAACTATGTTTACAGGTGAATCTACTAAAGCAACACATAAAGTAAGAGAAAATGATATCTGATAATAGAGACCAGTCATGGAATCAAATATAAAGGGACATCATGGATGAAAATCCAGTGACATCATAGGAAAGACTAACTCAAAAGCAAAGAGTAGTCTGTGTCTCACACAAAAGAAAAATCAAGAAAAATCTAGAAGAAGGTACAAAACACAGTTAAATCTGTGTTTTGTAGGCCATTGCTGTCTGTAGCTAGACTGTGTTGAGTGAAGGATGGTGGTGACACCAGATTCTCATGAGTGAGTGAATGAATGAATGAATGAATGAATGAATGAATCAAAGGTGTAAACTCTTAATCTAAGATGGTTATTTGATGAATGAAAAGAGAAATGTATGATAGCAAACATATACATATAGTTATAGCTCAAGTATTACTTAACAAGAGCACAATATCTACTTTTTTCACATTCCAGCCCCATCCACTGTATGTATAACAACATAGTGTAAATAAACTAACTCACAGAGACACATACCCATAAAACTGAGGTGTGTGTACACGTATATACCTGCATATAGATATGGACATATCACTCTTTTTTTTTACTCTTCTTTCTCTCTAATTTGAACATGTTTTAACATTCTCATTTATTCTCCTCATTCTCATTCGTTCACTTAACAATACGCTTCATATGCTGATTGTATGTTAGGTGATAGCGTATAGGTTCCTGGAACAATTGTTTTAGCAATTATTTATCTCAATCTGATATATACATAATAGAATACTAAACTCAATCTGGATAATGTAAAGCCTTCAATTTGAAAAATTAGTAAAGACAAAGCCTGAGATAACAAATCTGTGGTGAATCTTAAAACATCGATTTTAAAAAATATATCTTTATCTTTGTATCTGTGGCTTTTTTTACTGAGAAATTTTTCAAGGAGCAGCAGATACATCAGCTCATATTATATATTTTTTTCCTCTTATTTTACCTAAGAACTTTAAGTGCAACTTTTTTCATTTCAATTTTGGTCTTATGCCCAGATGTTAACTGCTGAAAGTTAAACAAATCAATACAAGTCTTTACTTGAATAGTCTACTTGGGGTCATCAGGAAAGAAATAACTAAGATAAGAGCTATCTCCTTGCCCCATGAGGAACATTTTTTTTCTCTTTTACTTCTGCCTTTTCAATGTTTTATGCATTTTGTATAGAGTCTTCTTAAAAAGTCTTTCAAAGGCTAAAGCTCCTGGATTTCTTTACTTACAGTTTAACTCAGTTGGCTCCACTAGACATTAAAATTGACTGCTTCTATTTCTCCTCATTCCTCTTGTCTATTTCCCCACCCTAAGTGTTTTGACCTTGAGTTCACTTTTCAAAACACACCTGTTACAGATTAATAGTACATAAAAAATAGGTTGCAAATGTCATCGCAATCCCTTGTCACAACTGAATTTCATATTATTCTATCAAGAGTTAAATGAAAAAAATAAAATTTTAGTGTTCATAGTGAGAAGGATAATAGTTTTATCTTCCAATGGTCTCCTGCAGAACATGTTTAAGTGAATGCATTTGTAATATGAAGCGAAACTTCATCTGTGTTCTGCATAACTGCATCTTGGCTTTAGATGATTGCACTGTGGGATGTGAGAAAGAATTTTGAAATAAGCAGTCTGTTTCCTGCAGATAAGTTTATGTATCCTCCTTATCATCATGAAAAGAAGTTAAAATAATAGCTACCCTATAAACAAATTGCAAAATTTCAAATCCATTCTTGATTCTAATGGTTTTCAGTTCTGGTTCAGGATTATAGCATTGCACTATTCAAATCTGTATTGCATTAAGCTCGGGAAAATTTCTCAAATGTTTTAAGGATGATTTATAACTTGCACTATGTTTTCAAAATTCTGACATATGCTTATTAATACTTAAATAGTCAGTATCAATGCAGGTGTAGTTCTACAGAACTGCCAAAATAAGACCAAAATATTAAATTTGAGAATGTGCACAAAATACATTCTCATCCAGGAGTTTTCCAACTGAATAATGATGTTATGTAGTTTTATTTAACAGTGTGGAAATGTGTGTGTGTGTGTGTGTGTGTGTGTGTGCCCGAGAGAGAGATAGTTCTACAGAACTGCCGAAATAATCAAGGCCAAAATATTAAATTTGAGAATGTGCACAAAATACATTCTCATCCAGGAATTTTTCAACTGAATAATGATGTTATGTAGTTTTATTTAACAGTGTGGAAATGTGTGTGTGTGTGTGTGTGTGTGTGCGCGCGCCTGACAGAGAGAGAGAAAGAGAGCCCAGAACTGACAGTTACCTTTTAGATGTGTCCTTAGTTTTGCTATCTCTATGTCCTAACTAGTCGTGTTCATACATCCACCTGTTTCTATACTCACTTGTATGCTCTAGGACAGCTGTGACCTAAGACAATTTTCTTTTCTAAAAGAAAGAGTCAAAGAGAAGTTATTGGGGCAGAAAATTGTATTAATTTTCTGTGTCCTTGACTCTGGTACCATATGATTAGTTTCCCCTTTAGATTCCTTCGTGCTCATTACCATGACTGAATTCCTATTATGTCTGATCTTTGAGATCCTGATTTCCTTTCTGAGATCTGGCTCCACTATAGCCATGTTCTAGCCCTGAGTTTCCAGGTGGGAAAATGACAAGTCATTCTTTTTTACTCCCTCAGTGTTTGTTCTGCTACTGGCCATCTGTACCTTGACCTCTAAGTTTTAGACCTCCCGGACCTTGAGAGATCACAGGTTTTATATATTTTTTAAATGTAAAAACTAATGGAGACTTCTGTTTGGTAGCAGACATTTCAAATAAATTCAGAAATTTCCTCCATATCATTCCTAAGCTATAGTCACATCATATCTACTTCACTACATTTGGTGATTGAGTTCATTATATTTTAAGGTGAATAATTTCTATCTTGAACAGCATTTTTTATTGTAACAAGTGTAATAACTGGATTATTTGGATGTGTCAGTTGCTATATTATTAAATACTCACATGTTGGGTATTTTCATCCATTGTCAACTTTTACATGCATCCTACGAAATACATTGACATGCACATGAAATCCATCTATACTGGGACTCCTTATGTGTATGATATACTGGAAACTTTGATACATGCTAGATTTTAGGGGAGAAAAATGAATGTGGCATCATGTTATATGGCTAGAGGTTGTAAAGGAGTCAACTGAGGTAATCAGTTACAGGACCTGATTGATGGTCAAAGAGCATGATGGTACAGCATGAGACTGTAGTTAAACTACCCTGACACAGCCTTGTGGCACTGACCATTTACCTTGGTGTTACCAAGGATTGGTGTTACCAAGACCCATGCAACTATAATGAGAACTCATCTTCCACAGAACAGGCTTGAAAAAAGGATATTGTATCCTGAATTGATCAGAGAAAACATTTTGAAGTCCAGGGCAGTGCTGCACCAATACACAGGCAACTCAAGTGTAATATTGGACACATAGCTTATTAGTTATTTAAAATTAAAATAGCACAGGCAGATGTCTTAATAATGTCAGCCACTGACGTATGTCCTTGCCTCTGATGGGTAACTAAAAAGAGTAGAGCAGCCAACCCAGTTGTCTATCAATATAGGTAGCATTGATGTGAAATTGTGAACAGTGAAAATAAGACAACCAGCCAGAGCAGTAGCAGAAACAGTGGAACAACTTGCATGTGTGAATTCCTATCTACCTTACTTCCAACACTTTCTGAAATCTAAGTGAGATAGATAAAAGGGGAAGGACTGAGGTTTTAGCTCAGGGAAATGTGAATTACATATTCAGCAGATTTATGTATCAATTACATGTATGCATTTGGACACATACATACCATGCCATTCCTTTGTCCAAAATCTTGCAACACGTCCCCATTTCACTTAGAGTAAAAGACAAGGTTCTTAAGCTATCCTACATGAGTTTATAGCCTTCATTCTTTATTATTCTTCCCTCATTACTACTCTCCAACCCATGTATTTTCTCAAATGCGTCTTCCTCAATGAAACCTACACTGACTTCCTCTTTTAAGACTGCAACCATTCCACACTCAGCTCTGTTAATATCCCTTTTTCTATTTGCTTTTTATTTTTACTGTCTCACTTATCACCTTCTAAAATGTTTATCATTGGTTCTCTTACTACTCCTAGATTGTTAGCTCCATGAGGACACATATCTTGGTACATTGATGTAGCCTAAGGAACTAGAACAGTGTCTGGACAGACTTAAGTGTTCAAAAAAGTATTTTTTAAAAGAAATGAAGAAACTGGAGACAGTGTTGAATGATTTTCCCCTCTTGGTGGACACTTGGGATATCATACATTTTATTAAAGTCCTTAAGTTGTGAAGGAATTAGAAACACTGGTTTTCAGCTATGGTGGTGATAACGCTTAAAAAGGAGAGGTCAGTGGTCTACTATGCAGAAATAAAATGTATGAGATCCTGTCCTTTGCAGAAATATGGATGGAGCTGGAGGTCATTTTCCTTAGCAAACTAACACAGGAACAGAAAACCAAATACCACATGTTCTCACTTGTAAGTGGAAGCTACATAATGAGAACACATAGACACAAAGAAGGGAATAACAGACACTGGGGCCTACTAGTTGGTGGAAGGTAGGAGGAGAGAGAGGATCAGAAAAAGTAACTATCAAGTACTATGCTTAGTACCTGGTTGATTAAATGATCTGCAAACCAAACCTCCATGATACAAGTTTACCTATATAACAAATCTGCATATGTACCCTTCACCCTAAAATAAAAGTTAAAAAGAAAGAGGTCAGAAATCCCTGAGCAAGTACATGGTTGTTTCCAGACAGTAGAAGGTATGGGAAGCAAAAGTGCTTTAGGAAGAAAAAAGGCATTCCAGGAAATCCGAAAGGGTGACACGGAGTTTGTAGAATTCACATGCAATAAAATGTACTTGTCTATTGTGTTTATTGTTTGTCTCACTGCCATTAGGATAAAAACTCTATAGAGATAAGAATTTTTGTCTATTTTGTTCACTGATATATTCCAACACTGAGAAATTTGGGTACATAGTCAGGGCTCAATACATATTTGCTAAATTAAGACAAATACTGTTTTGATCATGTGTATTATATTCCTGCATATTCTTTAATTCACATTTGTGAGCATTGTAACCAAAATAAATAATCTCAAATTATAGTCATGTGTTAGAGAGAAATTTTTTTCTCTTCTGTTTTAATATTAGTGGCTTTGTTAGAAAAAAAAAAAAAACATACACACAAAAAAACAGAAAAATGTGCAAAAATTGCAGGAGGTTCAAACATGGATCCATACACTGTAGAATAATGTAGCAAACATGCTGACTACAAGAGCAAGGACCTTCATATTATTTCTTCCAATTACAGAGATGTTGCATATAAAGAGAAAACAATGAAAGGAAATCTGTCCAAAACTATGAGAAGACAAATAGTGAGTACTAAGACAATGAAAAAAGATACCACTAAGACGCTATATGCAACAGCTCACCATGATTCACCACAATACATGAAAGCCCTGTTTTTCCTCCTTAAGAAACTCGGAAAAAAAGACTTTTGGACTTAAAATGTTAGTTGTTTAAAGAAAAAATCTGAGTAAAAGCAACATAGATTAGCCCTTAATTTGCTATCATTTTAGAGAAAGTAGGAACATGTACAAAAACTAGTTTAAAAAAAGACTCCTCCAAATTGAGTGCCACCTGAGGAAGACAGGGAATGATGTTTTAAAATAGCATGGAGAATCCGGCTCTTACAGCTGTAGTGTCATGTCAGCTTCAGGCTGAAATTCTCAGCTTCAGTTGACTGGTGAGAGGCAGGACAAAGTGAAAGAAAAGGAATAATCTTGATATTAAGTAGTGGTGAGAAATAAGAAAATAATGATAAGGAATTATAACTCGTTTATTGCCCCGGCAACTTCATACGTTGGCTATATGACTAAGAGGCTAATTACTAAAGAAATTATGACTATCAAGTATGTACAGGATATAATGGAGACATTATGCCAGGAATAAGAAGATACACAAGGGTCCACGGGTTGATAGTGGCCAACTGCAATTTATTTAAACATTTTATTTAGTAGAGTATGTACTATGCTAAAGAAATACATATGGACATTATTCCCAGTTAAGTTTTGTTTAGTAAAAGTAAGCATTCACTCTGACACTCATCCCAAGCACATCACAAACATAAATACAGAGATGCACATATCCCAGTTCTAAAATGAGTACTGTCCCAACAGGCTTCTCCAAATTTATTCACAATGTATTTCCTTGGGTGGTCCTTCAGTACTGAGGACTGGAAGGAGAGGCTGGAGAATTTGAATCTCTCCTTTGTAAATGTAATGTCAGATATAGATATATGGAACCACACACAATTTCATTCCAGATAACTCAGAGAGCAGTCCTAGAGATTGTAGTGTCTTCAAGAAATAAGTTAAGTTATTTTTATTAAAGAATTACTCATTAACACAAATAGCTCTGTGGCCTTTCAGCCACATGCTTTCTCTATCATGACAGAGTAGAGTAAATCAGGCCTTATTTAGATATAGGTAGAGAAACACATTTTCGGAAAATGCATTAAAACAGTGCTCTGTTCATATTGCCCTAAATTACTGTCAAGAGAGCCAGGATATTCCGAGCTGGATCTGAGGACTTGGAACTAAAATACTCCTATGGCTAAAGGGTCAAAGAGAAGACATTATATATTTATAATAAAATTATTTATCTGCTAAAAAATAGGAGCCATCAATAATTCACAGTAGTATTTAAAAGGATAGTTTTAAAAATTATCTGAAGATGCTTATTGTTGAGATAGTATAATAGGTTTTGATTAAAATTTCAAGGAGCATTAACAGAAAGTGTCCCAGACGCTGGCCTGTCTATATTACTGCAGTAGAGTTTGTCTAGTTATTTATCAAACTCTTTGTAAAGGAAATGGCTTCACTTCAGTCAGCAGTGGGCTGAGGTGGCCTTCTGGGGTGGCATGACTCAGCTGGTTTGGAGTGCAGGAGCACAACTCCACACATTAGGTAACCACACCATGTGAGGCACATTAGGTGATCACCTGCATGAGCTCGTGCTTAGCTCAGAGCCCTTTTGTCTGTAATAGTATAATTACCCTGCTAATGCTGTACATACAGCTTGCTTATGTGCTGAGAGAGGGTAAAGCCATGTCAAAACTATCTACGATTCCCTGAGTGTTTTTCCAGCTACCTGCTACTTGCCCACTGACTCCCCTCAGACCTCAGTTAGAACCTGACACTTTTTGTCTCTTGCTCCGAGAAAGACTATCACAAAACTAGCCTACATTCTTCCCTTGCAGTTAGAAATAGCTGTGCCGCTGAGTTTCAGATAATGGAATGAGAATGGAAGTCAGGTTTGTCACTTTCAAATTTGGCCCCCAAAAAACTACCACATGACCCTCCACATTCTTTCTGCCTGTCTCATCAAAAGATGCAAAAGATTGAGCTGAGAATGCTGACATCCAGGGCATGACAAAGCCAGAGGTAGGAAGAACACAGGTTGCCTAAATTATTACATGGAAGACTACCCACCATGACAGAGTTACATGAGCTAAAAAGTAAGCTTCTATTCATAAGAGCAAAGACAAGGCATCAACTTAAATGCCCATCAGTGGTAGACCAGATAAAGAAAAGGTGGTGCACATATACCATAGAATACTACACAGCCATAAAAAGGAATGAAATTATATTCTTTGAGCAACATGGATACAGCTGGAGGCCATTATCCTAAGCAAATTAACATAGGAACAGGAAACCATATATCACATGTTCTCACTTATAAGTGGGAGTTAAACATTGAGTATACACAAACGTAAAGATGGAAACAATAGACACGGAGGACTATTATAGAGTGGAGGGAAGGAAGAGGGCAAGGGCTGAAAAACTGTTGGGTACTATCCTCAGGCCTGAGTGATGGGATCATTCGTACCCCAAACCTCAGCATCACCCAATATGCTCATGTGAAAAGAAAACAAACCTTGGGACCTCAAAATCACTAAGCCAAAGGGAAGAGCTAAACTGGAAACTGTGCAAGGTAAACTTGCCTCACATTTTATTTCTAAATAAGCTAGCTACAAAAATAAAAAAGCTACATGCCGCCCTCATAATTTGTCCACAAGGAAATTCCTTGTAGGCCTCAAGATCTTTACTCTAACACAGTTATATTGAATTTCACCCTGACAATGTAAATTGATAGCTTATCTTCACAATTGCTAGAGGGAAAGCCATCCGTCTGGTCAGCTGAGACAAAAGCATATCTAATTGTTTCCTTTGCCCTATTGCTTATGTAAACATGCAGATTTACTGAGCCAGAGTAAGCCATAAAAAAGACTATACCTCTACTCCTCTTTCATAGGTAAATTGTGTCATCAGTGAAAGGCTGATCAAAGACTCAGAATAATGCAACCATTTGTCTCTTATTTACCTGTGACCTGGAAACCTCCACTTTCAATGGTCCCACCTTCCTGGACTAAACTAGTATTATGTCTTACACATCTTGATTGATGTTTCGTATCTCCCCAAAATGTATAAAAGCATATATCTACCTTTAATCTGGAAGCCCCCATTTCTAAACTGAACCAATGTGTATTTTTACATATTGACTGATATCTCATGTAACCCTAAAGTGCTTAAAACCAAGCTGTGCCCCAGCCACTGTGGGCACATGCTGTTAAGGCCTCCTGAGGCTGTGTCATATGTGTGTCCTTAACCTTGGCAAAATACACTTTCTAAATTGAGACCTGTCTCAGACACTTTGGGTTCACACCCATGTAACAAACTTGCATGTGTACCCCCTGAATCTAAAATAAAAGTTGAAAATATTAAAAAAGAGAATTCGAAAGATCAGCCATTGTGGTTTCACATGCACACATACATGTCTATTATTTTGTTAGCCAGACAGTGACGACTGTCAAGTCAAAGACCTAACTTCAGACTGAATATTCATGATTTAGTTTTGTAGAAAGAAAAAGAAAAAAAAATTGAGAAAAAAAATAAGCTTCGAATAGGTTAAATGTCAGATTTGAGGACTGTTTTTAAAGGGACTGGTTTATCCTTATTTGGGGAGTGACTACCCTTATTTTGTCTCCAGCTAAGGTATGAAGGTCTGGGGAGTATGTTCAGACCCTCAGTAAAACTTGCCTAATCCTAAACGGATCCAGGTACAAGGAATGTAAGAATTCCTTTCTTATCTTGACATGTTATAAGGCCCAGGCAACATTCTTGGCAGGCTAATGTTACTTTCTGGCCTTCATGTGAGGGCACTGGTGCTCTCAGTTTTAATTTTAACCTAACTAACTACTTAGTCAGAGCTAAAACAGCTTTTATGGAGGCCTGTGCCTGTTCAACCATTAGTGAGATCTCACCTGCCACAGTATGCCATGTCTCCTAAATCCAGTAAGCATATATAAAATATAGTAAAACAGCAAGTGAAAACAAACAAAAAACAAATAGGTTTTTCCTTAAACTACCTGGTCATATCTTCACAACTTTAAATTCTACGTAATTAAAAATACACTGACAGCTTTGTGAAGAACTATTCCATGGGTATATTAAGGCAAATTTAAAATAGAAGAATAATGTACTGTTTTGAAACCTTTGTGCATAAGTGTAACTGCCCAGCAGGTTCTCCTTGCTCACTGCCTAGACCGAGCCAATTTATCAAGACAGGGGAATAGTAAAAGAGAAAGAGTTTAATTCAAACAGAGGCAGCTGTATGGGGGAATGCAGTTTGTTTTTTTTGTTTTTTTCTTTTGTTTTTTTTTTTTTTGAGACGGAGTCTCGCTCTGTCGCCCAGGCTGGAGTGCAGTGATCTCAGCTCACTGCAAGCTCCGCCTCCCGGGTTTATGCCATTCTCCTGCCTCAACCTTCCAAGTAGCTGGGACTGCAGGCTCCTGCCACCTCGCCCAGCTAGTTTTTTGTATTTTTTAGTAGAGACGGGGTTTCTCCATGTTAGCCAGGATGGTCTCAATCTCCTGACCTCATGATCCGCCCGTCTTGGCCTCCCAAAGTGATGGGATTACAGGCTTGAGCCACCGCACCCAGCCGGGACTGCAGTTTTATTATTACTCAAATCAGTCTCCCTAAGAATTTGAGGATCAGAGATTTTAAGTATAATGTGGTGGGTAGGGCCTCAGGAACTGGGGAGTGATGACTGGAGATAAAGTCATAGAGGGTGGAAGAGAGAAAGTGAGTTTTTCTTGCTGTCTTCTGTTCATGGGTGGAATCACAGAACTGATTGAGCGAGATTACCAGTCTGGGTGACATCAGCTGGTGCATCAGAAATATCTCAAGCACTGATCTTAAGTTTTACAATAGTGATGTTATTCCCAGGAGCAATTTGGGGAGGTCCAGACTCTTGCAGCTAGAGGCTACATGGCTCCTAAACCATATAATCTTGCAGCTAATCTGTTAGTCCTATAAAGGCAGACTGGTCTTCAGGAAAGGAGAGGGTTTATTTCAGAAAAGGGATATCACTTTTGCTTCAAAGTTAATCTATACACTAAATTCCTTCTCCAGGTTAGTTCAGCCTCTGCCCAGGAATGAACAAGGACAGCTTAGAGGTTAGAAACAAGAAAGAGTGGGTTAGGTCAGATCTCTTTCACTGTCATAATTTACTCAGTTATGATTATTCTTTTTTTTTTTTTTTTGCAAATGCAGTTTCATAATGGTTAGGTGATATTTGAACAGTGATTTAAGGATTTGGAAACTTGTGCTATACAGGAGTTAAGGCTAGAAATTATCCTTTATTTGCCACATGCATACTACTTGTTGAAACTTAAGAATTATTTCCTAAAACAGACAAAGCAAATTCAAAGGATATTTATAAATGTCCTGATGTCTGCACACTTGTCACAGATATGTTTGGGGTGCTCCTCAAAGCATGAAATTATCTTCTCCCTCGTATGATTATTTGGTGCCAAGCTGGACACAATGTGGCCCTTATGGTAGTGGCATTAGAAAATTTTTATCATGGACAAGACTTAGAAGAAAATGTTCTCTTCTTGCTTCACTCACTAAATAATGAAAATATTCAGGACCACTTAGGAATTGCTGGGATGTGGAATATTGCCTTTTAGAAAGTGTCAAGTCCTGATAAGATAATTAAGCAACGAGGAGGAAAGGGCCCCAGCAGAGGTTAAGCCCTAGGTTAGGGAGAGTCCCAGATTGGGAAGAACAGTGAACAATTATTCTGAGAAATGACCTATCAGCACACGGGCACAATGATCTCATTCCACACATACCCCAGCAGTGCGACCTTATTCCTCATGTAGCCCCTCCTAGCAAGACCCTATAAAACTTCCGTCCAGCCCCTGCCTGTTTGCAGACAGCCCCTTCTCTGTTGTACTGCCCAATGCAACCTTGCAACGTATTTTCATACTTTCTCTAATAAATCTGCTTGTCTTTACCTACAACTGTCTTGGTAAAATCCTTTACAATGCACACCACCGGTCCCAGCTAATTGCACCCACGACAGAAAGTTGTAAGTGGTGGTACAATTTGTGACTCTGGAAAATTTTATATCTCAAGTTGGAAAGCTCAATTTTGTTCCTGAATGTAGCATAAACTACACTGAGATAGCACATATTTGACTTGTTTTTGCTATTCAACATTCAATACTATCTTATGACTATTACAATGTCTCTGTTTCAAGGGAATTCCCCAGTTTTTACAAAAGGGCAAAGTAAGTGAGCCAAAGACTTTGTTTCCCCTTGAAATCTCCTGACTTGGATTAATGTTTTATTGTTGAACTGGTGACACAAAAACTATAGTAATAGTGGAATTCAGATCTCTGCTCATAGCATGAAACAAATCTCTTTTTCTTTTCTTTCTTTCTTTCTTTCTTTCTTTTTTTTTTTTTTTGATGGTAGATCTATTCTGAGTCCTAAAATCTTCAGAGCAGGACTCAGAATACAATTGCCTTGGGGCAATTGTCCATCTTCTGGCCCATCCCTCCAGCCTCTTGTCTATTCTGTAAACCTCTGATATCTTTACAATTATTCTGTTCTCATTATTAACTTTGTTTTTGTTTAAGATTGTTTCTATTGTTGATAATAAGACTTGACACAACTGGTTAACATAACATATCAGATTGTGTACTACCTGTGGTGAGAGCAATGGCAGCTGCAGATATTTTTCCTGTTTCTAAAAACATTAATCGTATATTATGCTTGGCTTTCTGAGAAGGGAAAGAGCTGAAGACCTGGTGCAGGCACAGTTTGTTTGTTTTGTTCTGCTTGTTTTGGCTCAAGACAACCAATGATATCACATCCAAATGTGAAATATTTGCTCACTGCATTTGGTGGGAAATCATGCCAACTCTGGAAGCCCACCTGGAAGCTCCCATAGAAGACAGTCCCTGGAGCCAAGGTGAATATTTTTCTTGTCTTAAGAACCACATAGCAGAAGCACTGGGAACACAATTTTCATGGCAAAATGTTTAATCAGTTAAACAAAATTTTCCTACCATGGAGAAGTAGGCATAGATTTCCACAATGACAGTGATTTTTTAGCAGACTGTATACATAGAATTTACATAAGCACAGTGTCACTCAAGTAATGACTGTTTTCCAGTTTTATTGCCATGTAACTTATCTCAAAATGAGAGCAGAAATGATGATGGCACTTACTGTCATCTCCTTAAATATGTGATAGTGTGTTTCCTACTATTTCTTCCTTCCAATGGTGTAAAATGCAGATATAATGGCAGAAGCTAAAACAGCCGCCTTAAACTCAGAGAGAAAATGCATTAAGTGTGACAAAAAAGACTCAACAAACTGTGTATCTATCTCAGATCTATTACTTGGCATATTAATCAACTTCTATCATTTAAGCCTCTGTACGTGTGGTCCTCATGGGTATAGCAGTTTAGTCTGTACGCTTAAACTAAGGAAATAAGGTTTGTTAGAATTCCTCTGATTAAATGAGGCATTTTAAGTGTACTTTATGAAGTATTTTACTTAGCTTTGTTACATAACTCTAGTATCAACTCCTATCACCCTTAGAGCAATACATGCCTTAAAAATGTCAACCATGCAGTCTTTAGCAATTTCAAGACACCAGAATATGAGAAAAGAAAGGCCAGTGAGGCCAAAATATTTTATTTCTATAAAATAAATATGAGCTCATCTGAAACAATGCCACTAAATTATCTCTATTTTTTTATTTTAATTTTTTTTATGTTTGAGAAGAAATCTCTATTGCACATTCAATTCTAAATTATTTGGGATAATTTCTCCATAGGATAGAAAAAGTTTCTCAGTAATTTTGAATGCCTTCACTTGATTATTATTTTTTGAGGATACTTGAGTCTAGTTTTAAACTATTTGTTTTTATAGACTTTATTTGTAGAGCAGTGTTGATATGGGAGGGACAGGGAAGTGCTGGGTAGAGAAAAGCGGGTCCCTCGCTAGGACTCACCCTCGGGCCTATGCCCATGGACTTAGATGAGGACAGGCACTCTTGCCTTTGTGCCCAAATATTGTATTTTCCAAGATCCCCCTGGCCCACCACACCCCCATCCTGTGAGTATAAAAACCCCAAGGCCCTATCAGGCAGAGACAACAAGTGGCTGGACGTATAGAGGAGCACATCAGTGGAAGAGCACACTCACAGGCACCTGCAGATACCAGCACTCAGGCAGGCCATCCGCCGGCATAACAATGCGGAGTTTGTCCGGGGCCGTTGGAGAAGAGGCCAGCTGCTGACAGGCCGCCTCCAGGGGGAAGACCGTCCCATTCCATTTCCTTTCTGGCTCCTTCATCTGCTGAGAGCTACTTCCACTCAATAAAACCTTGCACTCATTCTCCAAGTCCAGGTTGTAAAGGTAAACTGAGGCTGGAGCCTAACCCAGAACGAAGACACAAGGCAAATGGCAGTGAGAATAGCCTTTTATTAGGGCTTGCTAGCGAGGTTCCTCGGTCCAAAGGTGTGGGCCAAGGAAGTCACGCTGAGGGAGGAGGGTAGGGGCTTCTTATAGCCTGAGAGGTAGGGAAGCTGGTTGTGCAAACAGGGCCTGGGGGGTCTTGAAACTACTAGGGCAGGAG
This sequence comes from Mandrillus leucophaeus, assembly GCF_000951045.1. Taxonomy (NCBI): domain Eukaryota; kingdom Metazoa; phylum Chordata; class Mammalia; order Primates; family Cercopithecidae; genus Mandrillus; species Mandrillus leucophaeus. The sequence continues at coordinate 2,027,702 of NW_012106297.1, read as the reverse complement.
TTGAGTAAGGGTCATGAGGAAGGGGTCTTTGGAAACTGTCAACCGAAACTGCTGTTTACGAACTTGTGGAATGCAGGTGAGCTGCAGGTCTTGGGGGAGTGTGACTGCCCAGCCGGAACTCTGAGGCATGTAAGTCTGCGGGTGTGTACAAGAATGAAGGGAGTCTTTAACAAAAGGCCTGCTACGCCGGGTAACGCCGCCATGTTGGGTCTAGATTCCTGCCTAACACAGGTGTGATCTGATTCTTCTGGTACACCAAGACAAAAATCCCTGGGATACAGAAAGCCCCCTGTCCTTGCGATAAGGCAGAGGTTCTAATTGAACTGATAAACACAAGCCACTTATGGATAGCTAAACTAAAAGAACACCCTGTAACACATGCCCACTGGGGTTTCAGGAGCAGTAAACATTCACCCCTAGGCATTGCAATGGGGTTGAAGCCCTGCAGCCTGCCTGTCTGCATGCTCCCCTAGAGGTTTGAGCACTGGGGCACTGAAAAAGCGAGTCACTCTCTCTGTCTCACGCCCTGCGAGAGGGACAAGGGAAGCTTTGCCATTTCAGTTTTAGGTTAACAGAAAAATTGAGCAAAAAGCAGATTTCCATATATCCTCTTCCCACTCCCGTGAAGTTTTCCTTGTTCTTCACATCTCGCATTAGTGTGCTGTATTTACAAAAATGGTTGAGCCAATATTGATACATTATTATTAACTAGAGTCCGTAGTTTACATTAGGGTTCACTCTTTATGTTGTACAGTTGTACCAGTTTAGACAAATGTACAATGTTATATATCTACTGTTATAGTATTATATATAAAATTTGACTCCCCTAAAGATTTTCTGGGTTCCACCTATTCATCTTTTCCACTCTCCCACCAACCCCTGGCAACTATTGATCTTTCTACCCTATTTTTTGCCTTTTCTAGAATTCCAGACAGTTGGAATTATATAGTATATAACTTTTTATGCAAGCTTTATTCACTTAGCTATATGGATTTAAGTTTCCTCCATGTGTTTTCATGGATGCATAATTCATTTCTTTGTATTACTTTTTATTAAATTATGTGTGGATTTTCCAGTTTGTTTATTTATTGGCCTGTAGAAGAATATCTTGGTTGCTTCCGATTTCTGGAAATTCTGAATAAAGGTACTACAGACACTTGTATGCAGGCTGTTTAAAGGACATAAGTTTTCAACTTATTTGGGTAAATATCTAGGAGTGCAATTGTTGGACTGTATGGTAAAGTGTTCTTACTTTGTGGAAAACTCTGAAACAGTCTTCCAAAGTGGCTGTACCATTTTAGATTCTCACCAGCAATAAATGAGAGTTCCTGTTCAACATCCTTCCAAGTATTTGGTGGTGTTAATGCTTTGACTTTTAACTATTCTAATAGATTTGTAGTGGTATGTCATTGTTGTTTTAATTTGCAGTTCCCTAATGACATCACATTGAGCATCTTCTCATATGCTTTTTTGCCATCTGTATACCATCTTTTATGAAGTATCATTTCAGATTTTTTGCCTTTTAATTGTGTTGCATATTTCTTCTTTTGAGTTTTAAAGAATTTTGGATATTTTGTTTACCAGTCCTTTATCAGATAAAAGTTTTGCAAATATTTTATCCCAGAATTTGGCTTGTCTCTTCATTCTCTTAGTAATGACTTTCAAAGTGCAGAAGTTTTAAACTTTAACATAGTTCAATTTATCAACTTTTTCCTTCATAAATCATGCTTTTGGTGTTGCATCTAAAAAGTCATTATCAATTCCAAGGTCATCTATACTTTCTACTATGTTGTCTTCTAGAAGTTCTCTAGTCTAGAAGACATAAAGGAAGACATGTTTTACATTTTGTGTTTAAATCTCCTACACCTTTTGAGTTCATTTTTATGAAAGGCTAAGACATATATGTAGTTTCATGTTTTTACTTGTAGCTTTCCATTTTTTTCCTGGAAATATTTGCTAAAAAGACTATACTTTCTCCATTGGATTATTTTTAATCTTTTGTAAAAGACAAGTTGACTATATTTGTTGGATCTGTACCTGGGTTCTCTATTCTATTTATTTTCTTTCACCAATACAATACAATACAATACAATACAATACAATACAATACAATGCAAAACAATACATTACTCAGTTACTGTAGTCTTGTATAAAGTCTACAAAGTGATTCATGCCAGTCCTCCAAATTTCTTTATCATGTTCAGTATTTTGTTGATAATTTTAAGTCTTTTGTCTATTTATATACATTTTATGATTATTTCATAAATATCTAGAAACTCCCCTGCTTCAATTTTGATTGGGATTGCAATGAATTTATAAATGAAGTTGGGAAGAATGATATTTCAACAATACTGAATCTTCCTATCCATGAACGTAGAATATTCCGCCAATTATTGAAGTCTCTGTGATTGATTTTGCAGTTTTTTTTAAATACAGAAATTGTACTTATTTTGTTAGATTTATAGCTAAGTATATACATTTTTTGATACAAATATAAATGATGTCATGTTTTTAATTTCAAATTTCAATTATTCATTGCTGATATGCAGGAAAGCAATGACTTGTATATTAACTTTGTATACTCTCATCTTGCTGTAATTTCTTGTTAGTGCCAGGAAATTTTTGTTGATTCTTTGAAACTTTCTACATAGACAATCCTGTTACTTGCCAACAGACTTTTTGTTATCCTCCCTTCTCAATCAATAAGTATTTTAATTCCTTTTTCTTTGTTATTACATTAGCTAGGACTTCCAGTATGATGTAGAATGGAAACAGTAAGAGGGAACATTTTTACCTTGTTCCTGATCTTAGAGGAAATGCATCTAGTTTCTGATCATTATGTGAGATGCTACTCATAATGTTATTTTAATTCTTTATAATAAGTATTTTCGGAACAGTCCTGGACTGGGCTTCCTTCCTTCAGATTGATACTTTGAGAGGGCCCTTTTAATATATTTTTGTACCTCTTTTCAGCTCTATAGTTTGTTTCTTTTATGTTTTGAATTATTTTCATCATTCACTGTTTTCTGTACAGTCTAGAAGTCTTGTGGTTTTTAGTATCTTCATTTATTAGTTCCAAATTCACAGATTCTTTTTAGTAATTTTAGTTCAATTCTTTATACCTGATCTTGTTTTATATCATTGACTTTTAAAGTTCTCTTTGAATTATCTATATGTCTACTGGGGCTATTTTTCCATTTGTTTCTCCAGTGATTTCTGGTTGTGTTTCACATCCCAGGACTCTGTTTATTATTAGAGGACACAGCTGGCTTCTCACCTAAATGAGCAACTTTCCACTCTGGATTTCTGAGACTGGCTTATTTTAGAATGCATACAGTATGGTACAGTTTTATGGGACTCTCTCTCAAATGCAAAACCAAGAGTTTCCTAGATTGCCATTCCCATTTCAACTCAGTGAGAAGCAGAATATTAAATTTTATTTTCCGTATAGTGTTATAGAGGCAAATTTACTGATCTTCAAACATGGATAAATTTACTAACTTTTAAAATTTATTAATTTGTAGTTTCTAATTTACAAATTTAGAGATTTACAAACATACAACTTACATTTACAAAATTACTAATTTATACATTTATAATTTAAAATTTTAGTAATTTAAAGATCTCAATTTTTATAGAATTACAAATTTACTAAAATATTGTTACAAAATTGCTCATCTTCAACCAGCAGTGAGTAGTGAGTGAATAAAGAATGTTGATTCTTATAATGGGTAGACACAACTGTTTTTAAGTTACCTTTACTTTTTTTTTTTTTTTTTTTTTTTTGCTCCCATTCTCTGTGGCTGCTTATTGCAAAGGTTTACCTGTATTCTTCTTTGTACAGCCTCTGAATTAGCTTCTTTATTTATCAGTGAAATATCCACTAATTATATCTTTCAGCAATTTATGAAAATCTTTTTGCCACTCATTTTCTACCATTGGTTTTTCATAATTGATTCTATAGAAAGTCGAGTTGTAAATGAATGTGCCAAGTGAAGTTAGAAATAGAAAATTTTAGAATGACACTCAAACAAACATTTTTTGTAATGTAAGATAGATTAACACCTCTGAATTCTTGCAAATATTTGTGAATACACAAGAAAAGATGTTTCCTCCATGTCTTATGACATAAGGAATTATGTACTGTATATTGATTTACAGAATAAAATATTCAAAGCAAAGAAAAAGATGATTCTATTGAAATTGTTTATTTTTTTCTCCAGGAATTATCTCCAGGAACACATTTATTAAATTTTTAAACTTTAAAAAAGTAAAGCTTATTTTCTCTGGAACTACATACATATAGTATTATGCTATGCTAACAGTGACATGATGATGATTTAAGAGTTCAAGTCAAATTCTGTGAATCAAAATCCAAGTCCAAGCCAAATCTCAAAATCTATGTCACTGTATTGTCGTGTCAGATTCTGCAACCTGGTTTAGAAATTTGACCTTATGATATGGCTTGGTTGTGTTACCACCCAAATCTTATCTTGGATTGTAGCTCCCACCACTCCTACATGTTGTAGGAGGGACCCAGTGGGAGGTGATTGAATCATGGGGGTGGGTCTTTCCCATGCTCTTCTGTGATAGTGAATAAATCTCACAGATCTTATGGTTTTATGAAGGGGAGTTTCCCTGCACAAGCTCTATTCTCTTGTCTGCTGCCATGTGAGATGTGCTTTCCATCTTCCACCATGATTGTGAGGCCTCCTCAGCCACGTGGAACTGTGAGTCCATTAAACTTCTTTCTTTTAAATTGCCCAGTCTCGGGTATGTCTTTATCAGCAGTATGAAAATGGACTAATACACCTTACTAAACCAAAAAATATTGCACTGAAGGATCTTCAAGTAATCCTGTAACTAATGTTCCCTGAAACACACACACTTTAATAACTGTGACCTAAAACAAAAAGTTTCTCTTTCAATTAGCCATACAATTTTGATATATTTTAAGATTATGTGTTTTAGAAAACATTTAATACAAAATATGTGCTAGGTTTTGTGCACAGGTATGTGTTTTTACCATAATCCCTTAAACATTTTAAAGCATAATATTATCATATAGGGGTATCTATACCAATAGAGTTTCAGTGGTATCTCATGTTAAGAACTCACTCAAATCTATTCAATAATGCTTACTGATGTTTTATTTTGCAGAGGTGGTTAATAAGAAGTCTTAGAATCCAAAACACAAACAACATAGTCATAGAGGCATAACTGTAGACTACTCCCACCATTTCCTCTTCTCCAAGTTAATTCCCACAGATTATGCAATGGACTTTCAGTCTCTCATTTGTTTTTACTTTCTCCTTGGGATTAGAAGCCAACCTACATTTTAAAATTTCATATGAGGGAGATCATACAGTATTTGTCTTTCTGTGCTTGGCTTATTTCACTGAACATATTTAGGTTCATTCGTTTTGCAGCAAATGGCAGGATTTCATTCTATTTTTTATAGCTGAGTGGTATTCCATTATGTATATATACTACATTTCCTGTATTCATTTGTTGACGAACACTTAGGTTTATTCCTTATCTTGACTATTCTGAATAAGTACTATAGTTAACATGGGAGCCGAGCTCATAGAAGTAGAGAGTAGAATAGAGGTTACCTGATTCTAGGGAGGGGAAGGAAGAGGGAGGATGGAGAGAGGTTGGATAACAGGCACAATGTTTTAGTCAGGAAAAAAAAGTTCTGGTATTTTAACACAGAAGAGGGTGACTATAGTTAACAATAATGTATGGCATATTTCTAAGAATTAGAAGAGAGAAATTTGAATGTTCTCACCACAAAGAAATGGCAAAGCTTTGATGTGACACAAATACTGATTACTTAATTTGATCATTATACAGTGTATTCATTTAACAAAACATCACATTGCACATTTAATTATTATATGTCAATCAAAAATAAAATGCTAATCTTTCTAAAGCATATGAAGGTGTCTCTTCCTTTGCTTAAATATGATTCTCATTATTAACCCTGCAAATAATTTGAACTAAAGTTCGTATATTAATGTGTCCATTTTTAGGAATTTAGTACATATCTTTATTTCTTGCTCTTTATTAGCACTAAAAGAAAGAAAATTCTAGAAAGAAGAGATATGAGAACATGAAAATGAAGATGATTATTGAATTTAACATGATTGACCACAGAGGGACAAAGATTATAATCTCAAGTAATATGGCATGATAATTTAAATTCAGGCACTATATTGGAGATATTTTTCATTCACTTTATATACTCTTAGCTGTACACCAAAATACTGTGCCTAGTTCATGAGGACAAGACAGTTGTGAAATAATTGAAGTAATCAAAATATAGTAAGACCCTGTAAAGGAAAACCACGTGTTGTTTAGAGCACACCGTATATAGGTATCTGGTTCTATGTTTTGGGGGGATTTCTTTTTCTTTTTCTTTTCCTCATCTTAGAGCTGTTTTATAAGTAGTAAGAAAGAGAATCCTCATAAAATATCAAATAATTCATTTTCATACAAATTCAAATTTTGCTTAGCAGAATATAAGTGACTATTGTTCTGTGGACATTCATAATTTGCGTAAGTTTTGCATTCAATTGTACATTTATTTTATTGCTCTTTACCTGAGTATAAATGCATGTTATTCTGAGTTTTTGAAGTGTTTGTTCAATTTTTTTTTTTTTTTTTTTTTTTTGATGGAGTCTCGCTCTGTCATCTGGGCTGGAGTGTAGTGGCAGGATCATGGTTCACTGCAGCCTAGACATCCTCAGTTCA
>NW_012106297.1:2017504-2018354 GCF_000951045.1 Mandrillus leucophaeus | reverse complement strand
AAAAAAAAAAAAAAAAAAGATAAAAAAAAAAGCCTCCAAGAAATTTGCATTACCTTAAACAACCAAACTTAAGCATAATTGGTGTTCCTAAGGAAGAGGAGAAATCTAAAAGTTTAGAAAACTTGAGGGAATCATTGAGGAAAACTTCCCTGGCCTTGCTAGAGGTTTAGACATCAAAATGCAAGAAGTTATAAAACATCTGGGAAATGCATTGCAAAAAGTTCATCACCTAGGCACATAGTCATCAGGTTATCCAAAGCCAAGATGAAGAAAAGACTCTTAAGAGCTATGAGACAAAAGTATTAAGATAGCCTCCAAAGGAAAATCTATCAGATTAACAGCAGATTTCTCAGCAGAAACATTATAAGCCGGAAGGAACTGGGCTCCTATATTTAGTCTCATGAAACAAAATAATTGCCAGCTAACAATTTTGTATCTGGTAAAACTAAGCTTCACAAATGAAAGAGAGATACAGTCTTTTTCAGACAAGAAATGCTGAGAGAATTTGCTGCTACTGAGCCAGCACTACAAGAAATACTTAAAGGAGTTTTAAACTTGAAATACACCAAATGCAAACCTGCTTAAAGCATAAATCTCACAGGACCTACAAAAAAATAACACAATTGAAGAAGACAAAGAAGGTATTAAGGCAACAGCTAACATGATAAACAGAACAATACTGCACATCTCAATATCAACGTTAAACGTAAATTGTCTAAATGCTCCACTTAAAAGATACAGAATATCTGAGTGGATTTAAAAAAAAAAAAAAAAAACCACCAACCAAGTATCTTCTGTCTTCAAGAAACTCACTTAACACATAAGGACTCACATACACTTAAAGTAAAGG
>NW_012106297.1:1997520-2015403 GCF_000951045.1 Mandrillus leucophaeus | reverse complement strand
TGATAGGGTCTCACTCTGTCATCTGGGCTGGGGTGTAGTGGCACAATCATGGTTCACTGCAGCCTAGACATCCTCAGTTCAAGTGATCCTCCCAGCCAGCACTCTGAGTCACTGGGACAACAGAGGGGGCTATGTGCCACCACAACTGGCTAATTTCTTTATTTTTTTGTAGAGACAGGGTCTCCCTATGTTGCCCCGATTGGTCTCAAACTCCTGGGCTCAAGCCTTCCCTGTGTCTCAGCCTTGCAAAGTGCTGAGATTACAGGCATGAGCTGCCATGCCCAGTCTATTTGACAGTTGTATGTCAGAAAAGGTTATCACTCTTTTAAATGTCTTTCACTCCTTTAGAAACATGAATTGTGACTTGTGACATAGAATATTCGCTATAGATCATATACCAATAAATGACTATCAAAGGTCTATGTATATTTTGTCTGTTTACTAAATCTGACAATTCTGTGGAACACATATTCTGGAAGAGATATAATTATCTAAAAGAGTTTTATTTTAATTCAATAGCAGAATACCCAGAAATTGCCATCCCAGTTCTCAGAGCACATGACAATTTTGTGGGTTTTTTCCCTGCTGCTATATATTAAATTATCTTCTCCCCTAACTACAAATATTCTTTAAAAGCTTCCAAATTCTTAAGGTACAAATCCTAAAGAGAGTCATTGAACCTACTGAAACCATTCTGTACTCTCATCTTAGAACTCTAGATAGAAAGAAAGGCAGTTTTTCTAGAACTACATTAGTTTAACAATACATTGCATGATTGGAGGAGAAAAACGCATTAATAACTGTCAATTACCATAGAAGTTATAAAGTGCATGTGAAAAATGTCTGCAAGTATACCTCAGAAAGTAAGATGTCTATTTCATTATGTCAATATTTTTATTTTAATATGTTGCTGAAATTGCAGTGCTATACATTATTAAACGAGTAGCAAACGCAAAGGGCTTTAAGTTTTGTCATTCAGTAAATATTATTTATCAATATCAAATATTTTTTCAACAAAGTAAAAATAATTTAAATGTATAATCCTGGTATTTGTTGACAGAAAGATTCATTTAAATATGTAGAAATTGACTTCTACATTTTTTATACTCTAAATACACACACACACACACACACACACACACACACACACACACAGAGTATTGGATGGAAAAATCAACTTTTTTCCTGATGTTCTCAGAGAGTTTTTCTCTCTGATAACTATGTATTGATAAAGTTGTCACATGTAAACCTGTCAAGTACTCAACATTTCAGAAATATTTATGTCATCTATATTAATATATACTATATACTCTCTATTATGCATCAAAATATATATTTTATAAAACTAATGTGAAATTATGAAAAAAAATCAAATATGTAAGTGCATCTGAAAGTTTCTAGCCCTAAACCAGAAGCTAATAATACAAAATGAAATAACCACATATTTTACCTAAAGGAACCTAAAAGCTAGTAGAAAGAAAAAAAAATTGCACCTACATTGCAATACAGTAAAATATAAGGTGTGTGTGGAGATTGGTGGGGAGGATCGATTACAGGACTAATGTGCGGCTTCCCCATAGACAGATGACAGAACAGCATGTAGAGCCTCATACTGTGATCATTTGCTCCAACCACCATTGCAGGAACCTACCAGGAAAACTAAAAGAATTCACAGATCATTTGAAAGAAGTGACACACTACTGCAAATTCCATAAACAGGCGAAAAAACATGACCTCCCAAAGTGTGAGGGGGGAAAAAACCTACCTTCAAACCCACATCTCCACTGGGAAATCTGAAAATGTAGATCATGGGAGAAAGATTTAACATTACCTAGAAATGAAAGAGATTTAAGGAGTCACATGAAATATGAAAGTAGAAGTAGCAGCAGGAAGTGCCTTGTAGGCACTCCCACTCCCCAGCTCAAGCCTAGGGAAACCAGCCATGACTATATCTCACAGGGGCCCTTGGTGAAGGCAGCCAGCAGAATTGGGGAGGGGTCACAGGGCAAAGGAAGCTTACAACTGAAACTGGTAATGGTAGCTGAACATAAAACATAGAAATTCTTAGGAGTTTTGTGGTTCTGCCCATCATATGAGAAACAGAAAAGAGAAGACAACATCTAATTCCACTGCCTGCAACATCCTGGCCAATCAGATGTCGCAAATGTGTTCATATGACAACCTCACTGCTAGCACAACCAGCATTCAAGAAAGCCAGCACACCAAATATCTGCAACCAAGGACTCTCACAGAGCGTACTTCACTTTCCGGTCACCTCTGTCACAGCAGGTGCTGGTATCCATGGCTGGGAGACCTAAAGACAGATCACATCACAGGACTCTTTGCAGACAACTCCCAGCACCAGCCCAGAGCCTGGTAGCCCCACTGGGTGGGTAGACCCAGAAAAGCAATAACAATCCAGCTCTCAGGAAACCTCACTCTTAGGGGAAGGGGGAGAACACCACATCAAGGAATGACCCCCCAGGACGAGAAAATCTGAACAACAGGCCTTGAATTTTAGACTTCTCCACTGAAATAGTCTACCCAAATGAGAAGGAACCAGAAAATTAGTTCTGGTAATATGACATAATAGAGTTTCATAATCCCCTCAAAAGATCACACCAGATCCTCAGCAATGGTTCCAATTGAAAAAAAAATCTGAATTGCCAGATAAATTAAGAAGGTTGATTATTAAGCTACTCAAGGAGATACTAGAGAAAGGTAAAAATCAACTTAAATAAATTAATAAAGAATACAGAATATGAATTAAAATGCTCAGATAAAAAGATATCATAGGGAAAAACAATCACAGCTTCTGGAAATGAAAGACACACTTAGAGAAATACAAAATGCAGTGGAAAGATTCAACAGTATACTAGAACAAGTAGAAGAAAGAACATCAGAGCTCAAAGACAAGGCTTTCTAATTAACCCAATCATACAAAGACAAAAAAAAAAAAAAAAAAGATAAAAAAAAAAGCCTCCAAGAAATTTGCATTACCTTAAACAACCAAACTTAAGCATAATTGGTGTTCCTAAGGAAGAGGAGAAATCTAAAAGTTTAGAAAACTTGAGGGAATCATTGAGGAAAACTTCCCTGGCCTTGCTAGAGGTTTAGACATCAAAATGCAAGAAGTTATAAAACATCTGGGAAATGCATTGCAAAAAGTTCATCACCTAGGCACATAGTCATCAGGTTATCCAAAGCCAAGATGAAGAAAAGACTCTTAAGAGCTATGAGACAAAAGTATTAAGATAGCCTCCAAAGGAAAATCTATCAGATTAACAGCAGATTTCTCAGCAGAAACATTATAAGCCGGAAGGAACTGGGCTCCTATATTTAGTCTCATGAAACAAAATAATTGCCAGCTAACAATTTTGTATCTGGTAAAACTAAGCTTCACAAATGAAAGAGAGATACAGTCTTTTTCAGACAAGAAATGCTGAGAGAATTTGCTGCTACTGAGCCAGCACTACAAGAAATACTTAAAGGAGTTTTAAACTTGAAATACACCAAATGCAAACCTGCTTAAAGCATAAATCTCACAGGACCTACAAAAAAATAACACAATTGAAGAAGACAAAGAAGGTATTAAGGCAACAGCTAACATGATAAACAGAACAATACTGCACATCTCAATATCAACGTTAAACGTAAATTGTCTAAATGCTCCACTTAAAAGATACAGAATATCTGAGTGGATTTAAAAAAAAAAAAAAAAAACCACCAACCAAGTATCTTCTGTCTTCAAGAAACTCACTTAACACATAAGGACTCACATACACTTAAAGTAAAGGGGTGGATGAAAATATTCCACACAAATGGAAACCAAAACAAGCAGGAATAGCTATTCTTATATCAGACAAAACAGACTTTAAAGCAACAACAGTAAGAAAAAAAGACAAAAACAGATATTTTATAATAATAAAAGTATTAGTATAGCAAGAAAATATCACAGTTCTAAATATATATGTACCTAATGCTAGAGGTTCCAAATTTATATAACGATTACTAATAGACATAAAAATGAGATAGATAGCAATGCAATAATAGTGAGGGACTTCAATACTCCACTCACAGCACTAGACAAATCATCAAAACAGGAAGTCAAGAAAGAAATAATGGACTTAAACTATATTCTTAAACAAATGAACTTAACAAACATTTACAGAAGATTCTACACAACAACTGAGAATATACATTATTTACATCAGCACATAGAACATTCTCCAAGATTGACCATATAATAGGTCACAAAACAAGTCTCAATAAATTTAAGAAAATCAATATTATATCAAGTATTCTCTCAGACCACTGTAAGGAACCCTCAAAACTCTACAAATGCATGGAAATTAAATATGTTCTTCAATGATCTTTGGGTTGACCATAAAACCAAGATGAAAGTTAAAAAGTTCTTTGAGCTGAATGATAATAGTGACACAATGTAAAAACTCTGGGATACAGCAAAAGTGATGATAAGAGGAAAGTTTATAGCATCGAATGCCTACATGAAAAAGTCTGAAAAAGCACAAATAGACAACGTAGGGTCATGCCTGAAAGAACTAGAGAACAGGAACAAACCAAACTCAAACTCAGCAGAAGAAAATAAATAACAAAAATCAGAGAAGAACTAAATCAAATTGAAACAAACAAAAAACAATACAAAAGACAAATGTAACCAAAAAATGATTTTTTGAAAAGATAAGCAAAATTGATAGACAATTAAAGAGATTAACCAAGAAAAAAAGAGAGATCCAAATAAACCCAGTTAGAAAAGAAACAGGAGATATTACAACAAATACCACAGAAATACAAAAGATCATTCAAGGCTACTATCAACACCTTTATACATACAAACTAGAAATTCTGGAGGAGATGGATAAATTCCTGGAAATACACAATCCTCCCAGATTAAATCAGTAAGAAATGGAAACTCTGAACAGACCAATAACAAGTAGCAAGTTTGAAACAGTAATTTTAAAAATTGCCAACAAAAAAGTCCAGTACCAGATGGATTCACAGCTGAAATCTATAAGACATTTAAAAAGGAATTGGTACCAATCCTATTGAAAAAATTCCAGAAGACAGAGAAAGAGGGAATCCTCCTTAAATCATTCTATGAACTCATATCAAGCAAATTCCAAAAACAGGAAAAAAACACAAAAAAATAAAACTACAGACCAATATCTCTAATAAACATAGATACAAAAATCTTCAACAAAATACTAGCTAACTGAATACAACAGCATATCAGGAATACAATACATCATGATAAATTGGCATTTATACCATGGATGCAGGAATGGTTTAACATACATAAGTCAACAACTATGATACACCACATAAACAGAATTAAAAACAAAAATCACATGATCATCTCAATAGATGCAGAAAAAGCATTTGACATAATCCAGCATCCCTTTATGATAAAAATCTTCAGTAAAATTGGGATAGAAGGGACATAATTCAATGTAACAAATGACAAACTATCTATGACAAACCCACAGCCAAAATCATACTGAACTTGTAAAAGTTAAAAGCATTTCCGCTGAGAATTGGAACAAGACAAGGATAATAAGTTTCATCATTTCTATTCAACATAATACTTTAAGTCCTAGCTAGAGCAATCAGGTGAGAAAGATATAAAAGGCATTCAAATTGGTAAAGAGGAAGTCAAACTGTCATTGTTCGTCAATGATATGATTATATATGATTATATATTAGAAAATCCTAAATACTCATCCAAAAAGCTCCAGATCTTAAAATGAATCTAGTAAAATTTGAAGATATAGAATCAATGTGCACAAATCAGTAATACTGCTATACACCAACAATGAAAGAGCTGAGAAACAAATCTAGAACTCAATTCTTTTTACAACAGCAGCAAAATATAACATACGATAAAATACTTAGGAATATACCTAATTGAGAAGGTGAAAGATCTCTACAAGAAAAACTATGAAACATTGCTGAAAGAAACTGCAGATGAACACAAACAAATAGAAACACATCCTATGCTCATGAATGAGTAGCATCAATTTTGTGAAAATGACCATACTCTCAAAAGCAATCTACAGATTCATTGCAATTCCCATCGAAGTACCACTATTATCAATCTTCACAAAACTAGAAAAAACAATTCTAAAATTCATTTATACCAATAAAGACCCCTCAAACCAAAGCAAGTCTAAGCAAAAAGAGCAAACCTGGAGGCATCATACTACCCAACATCAAACTGCACTACAAGGCTATTGTTACTGGTATAAATATAGGCACTTAGACTAATAGAACAAAATACAGTACACAGAAATAAAGTCAAACACTTACAGTCAGCTATTATTTAACATAGAAAAGAAAAATCTGAAGTGGAGAAAGGGCATCATATTCAATAAATGATGTTGGGATAATTGGCTATCCACATGTAGAAGAATGAAACTAGATCCTCATCTCTCACCTTATACAAAAATCAACTCAAGGTGGATCAAAGACTTAGATCTAATACCTGAAAGCATAAAAATTCTAGAAGATAACATCAGTGCAACTCCTTTAAATGTTAGTTTAGCCAAAGAGTTCATGACCAAGAACCCAAAAGCAAATGCAACAAAAACAAAAATAGCTGGGACCTAATTAAACTAAAAACTTCTGCACAGCAAAAGAAATGATCAGCAGAGTACACAGACAACCCACAGAATGAGAATATACTTTCAAACTATACATCTAATATGGTTTGGCTGTGTGCCCACCCAGATCTCATTTTGAATTCCCATGTAATGTGGTAGGGACCCAGTGGGAGGTAATTGAATCATGGGGGCAAGTCTTTCCTGCTCTGTTCTCTTAATGGTGAACAAGTCTCAGGATATCTGATTGTTTTAAAAGGGGGAATTTCCCTGCACAAGCTCTCTTCTCTTGTCTGCCTCCATGTGAGATATGCCTTCCACCTTCCACCATGACTGTGATGCCTCCCTAGCCACATGGAACTGTAAGTTTAATAAATTTACTTCTTTTGTAAATTGCCCAGTCTCCAGTATGTCTTTATCAGCAGTGTGAAAATGAACTAATACAGTAAATTAGTACCAGTAGATTGGGGTGCTGCTGAAAAGATACCCAAAAATGTGGAAGTGACTTTGGAACTGGGTAATAGGCAGAAGTTGGAACAGTTTGGAAGACTCAGAAGAACACAGGAAAATGTGGGAAAGTTTGGAACTCCCTAGAGATTTGTTGAATGGCTTTAACAAAAAGGCTGATAATTTTCTGAACAATAAAATACAGGCTGAGGGGGTCTCAGATGGAGATGAAAAACTTGTTGGGAACTGAAGCAAAGGTGACTCTTGTTATGTTTTAGCAAAGAGACTAGTGACATTTTGCCCTTGCCCTACAGATTTGTGGTACTTTGAACTTGAGTGAGATGATTTAGGGTACCTGGCAGAATAAATATCTAAGCAGCAAAGTATTCAAAAGTTTATTTGGGTGCTGTTAAAGGCAAACAGCTTTGTAAGGGAAGGAGAGCATAAAAGTTCAGAAAATTTGCAGCCTGAGAATGTGATAGAAAAGAAAATCCCATTTTCTGAGGAGAAATCCAAGCTGGCAGCAGAAATCTGCATAGTTAATGAGGAGCTGAATGTTAATCTGCAAGACTATGGAAAAAATGTCTCCAGGGCATGTCAGAGGTCTTCACAGCAGCCCCTCCCATCACAGGCCTGGAGGCCTAGGAGGAAAAAGTAGTTTTGTGGGGTGGGCCCAGGGTCCCTGTGCTGTGTGCAGCCTAGGGACTTGGTGCCCTACATCCTAGCTGCTCCAGCCCTGACTGAAAGAGGCCAACGTAGGGCTTAGGCCATGACTTGAAAGCCCCAAGCCTTGGCAGCTTCCACGTGGCGTTGAGCCTGCAGATGCACAGAAGTCAACAATTGAAGTTTGGGAACCTTGGCCTGGATTTCAGAAGATGTATGGAAATGCCTGGATGCTCAGGCAGAAGTTTTCTGCAGGGGCAGGGCTCTCGTGAAGAACCTCTGCTAGGGCAATGTGGAAGGGAAATATGGGGTCAGAGTCCCCATGCAGAGTCTCTGCTGGGGCACCACCTAGTGGAGCTGTGAGAAGAGGGCCACTGTCCTCCAGACTCCACCAACAGCTTGCACCGTGCACCTGGAAAAGCCACAGACATACAATGCCAGCCTGTGAAAACAGCCAGGAGAGAGGCTCTAATCTGCAAAGTCAAAGGGGCAGAGCTGCACAACACCATGGGAACCCACCTCTTACATCAGCATGACGTGGATGTGAGACATGGAGTTAAAGGACATCATTTTGGAACTTTAAGGTTTAAAGACTGTCCGATGGGATTTTGAACTTGCATGGGGTCTCTAGTAGCCCCTTTGTGTTGGCCAGTTTCTCCAATTTGGAACAGGTGTATTTATCCAATGGGTGTAACCCCATTGTATTTAGGAAGTAACTAGATTTTGGTTTTACAGGCTCATAGGCAGAAGGGACTTGTCTTGCTCAGATGATACTTTGGAGTTGGACTTTTGAGTTAATGTTGGAATAAGTTAAGTCTTTGGGGAACTGTTGGGAAGGTATGATTGTGTTTTGAAATGTGAGGACATGAAATTTGGGAGGGATCAGGGGTGACATGATATGGTTTGACTGTGTCTCCACCTAGATCTCATCTTGAATTCTAGTTTGCGTAATCCCCACGTGTTGTGGGAGGGACCTGGTGCGAGGTGGTTGAATCATGGTGGCAGTTACTCCCATGCTCCTCTCGTGATGGTGAGTGGCTTCTCGTGAGATCTGATGGTTTTGTAAGGGGCTTCTCCCCCTTTGCTCAGCACTTCTCCTTTCTGCTGCCATGTGAAGATGGTGTTTGTTTTCCCTTCTGCTATGTAAGTTTCCTGAGGCCTCCCCAGCCATGCTGAACTGTGAGTCAATTAAACCTCTTTCCCTTATAAATGACCCAGTCTCAAGTATGTTTTTATTAGCAGCGTGAGAAGGGGCTAATACAACCTGCTACCATTTTGTATCCTTGTAAGTCAATTTTCCACCCACAATTAGTGATGTCCAACATTTGTTTGAGATTCAGTTACTCTTCTGCTCAAAAACCTTCAATTTCTTATCTTCCCTTGGCATACAATAAATCTTGAATTTTATGACAGGCTTCATAGTCCTTCCTAACTTATCAGGCCTCTAGTTACTTTTCTGACATCCTTTACTCCCACTCTTCCACTCTGACTTAACTGCATAACCACATTGCTACTATCAGAACAGAACAAAGGTATTTTCCACCTACAGCTTTTGTAATGGCTGTCCCCTCTGCCTGAAGTGCCTTTTTTCCAGATGTCTTTCTGGCCCCTGTGCTTCATTTGGTCTCTGCTCAACATTTCTTCCTAAGTCCTTCCGTGCCTGTGTCTTCTAGAACAGCAGCCACTTGTATGCTCTTGATCCTCATTTTTTTCTTTATATTTCTTTTTATCACCTAAAATATTTGATTACATTAATGTATAGAAAATAAGCTGTAGAAAGTAAGTACCATGAGGTCTGATATGTTAATTTTATTGCTGAAATCCAAGCATGTAGCAATATGCTTGATGCATAATAGGTCCTGAATAAATATTTTCCAGAATTAATACATGAATCAATTTGATCCATAATGTTATGATACAAATGTTTATTTTCTCATAAATATTTGAATATTAAAATATACATATACATATATATACCTCATAAAATAAATCACAATTCAAACATATATCTTAGTTTATATTTTTTGTTTATAATACGTAATTTTCATTTATTGAAAACAATATTCATAAACAAAGTAATCGATGTTTTTCTAGTTGATATTGCTTTGATCAAGCTATTACAGGGTGTTCATTCATATTCCGAATATTTACATTGAGCAATGGATTGACACAGACATATCAGAGATCGCTATAAATGGAATAAAATTCCCTTTGTAAATATCCTTACCAAAATTTTTGGTTTTTCGAAGACTTGGGATGTTTATTAACATATAACATTTTGATAAAATATAAGTACCTCTAGTTTTGCCTTATCCATTATGAAATAATTAATAATAATGAGCCTAAGCCTTGAGGTAATTCAGAGTGACATTTGCTCAGACCTCACATCAATGATACTAAATGATGCACTCGAAAAACTTAAAAGACTGAATTTCAAAGATAATTTTCACCTTATTCACTCATGTCTTCTAAGTGTTTTATGTCATTGCTGTTATTCTTCCCCATACTCTGAAAAATTACCTCTTAGGTGAATTGCTTACCAGGCTTACCTTTGGTTTAATTATGCACTATTAAAAAGCTTTTGCCTATGTTTAATATAAAGTTCAGTTGTTTCCATAGAAACCTGCTTATTATAATTTCCTATTATCTGTTCTAAAAATATTTTGTTGTAATAAACTGCAACTTTTAAATATCTGTACTTTTTCCATCTTATTTATCTTTAAATACATCAATCACTTGACCTGTACTGTGTTTAATCGAGATTAAATGGGACACATCAAGTTCTTAAACTTAATATGTAATTAATGGTTGCAACAAATATTTCCCTAAGTGGAAATCATCACCTGCATTTGTAATCAGATAGAACATTTTCAAGGAAGTTTCATAAGCATAAAATTTTATAGAAGTGTTTCTATTTTGGTTTTACATAAGAAAAATAGTGATGATAATAATTATGATTCATGGAGGGCTATCTGTGTTACACTGTACTCAGTACTTTATTCCCATTTTATAGATGGTAAAATCAACACTGAAAGTTACGTGTCCAGACTCAGGCCAAAGAACATGTTAGTAGAAGACTCTTGATATAAACCCTTTTGAGAACTTTGGCAATATTATCCCAAAGCCTGAGGTCTTAGCCACAAGTCACCACTCCAGGGCCTGCCAGGGAAAATTAACTAGCCATGAGATGATACCTTAAAGATATTTCCAGGGGAAAAGCAGGAGAGTGAGAGGAGTGTCTGAAAATAGGTTATTTCATTGATCATCACCAGATATCCAGGAGCTGGTAGATATCTTTACCCAGTATATGACTGTAAGCTTCCAGAGTTCATCACACATTGACAAGTATAAACCTTTAGTTGGTGTTTAATAATATTTATTAAATGTTAAATGCATGGATGTCTAGCATTTTAAGCACTTCAACCCTTTGGTTTCATCTTTTGTTGTATTACTTGTCTTTCTAACCTGGGTCTATAGGCATTGCTAAATAGAACTATTAATATACCATAACCTTTCTCTCATGATTCACAAACTATACCACAAAATAGAACTAAAAGGAGTTTTTAAGACACTAATAAAGATAATATTTTAAACATTGACTAAAAATACTATCCCATCAGCATCAGTATCACCCGGGAGTTTGTAAGAAATGCAACTAATAGGGCTCAATACAAGACTGGCCAAATCACTGTCTCAAAGGATAAGGACTAGATATGTATATTTTAACTAAGCTCTTTGGGTTATCCTTAGAAAATCTAAAGTTTGAGAAATACTGCTCTAAACAAATTTTATTCTGAGCCTATTTATTCATGCATATTTATTAATTAATTGTGTCTATAATGTCAAATTATGGCCCTAAATCTTTAAAGAACTATAGAAGATAACTTTTCAAAAAATGGAAGTGCAAAAGCATTTTATTATCTAGCCCCTATCCATATCAGAATAAATGAAGGAACCAGTCAAATGTAAGAGGAACATACTCATGTTGCCTAGTTTCTTCATAATGCCAGTTTACAGCACCTTTATTATTTCTACATGAGCTTCATCGTGTGGCTTAGCGTTTATTTTTTTCTTCTAGTAGTTATCCCAATGATTAAATCATGAATAGAAAAATTAATGCTTTCTCAGAGTTCTCCTATTGCCAAGATTTATTTATAATCGTGATTCCTTTGTCAATTTTAGTTGTTCCTGTTAATCATTTGGCATCATGATTTGGAAATTAGAAGTCAATATGGACAATTGTTACTAGTAATATAGCACAAATCATTCTTTAGTTTAATAACACTATGCTTCCAACAAAATTCTAGAAAATACAAAGGAAAATTCCTGCAAAATTGTATTTTGGAACTGAAGATTTCCCCAATGTATATTTATTTTTTATAAGATAAGTAATTTCACCCTGCCTCTACATCAAGCTTATATTAGAAAAAAAAAGTTTTATGTGCATGTGTGTGTCTGCATATTTCAACACCTGTTTTTTCATAACCCTCAACATAAAAAATATATATATAAGGCTTCATCAAATGACAAAAAGGAAATGATGGTGAAGTAATCACATAATTGATTTTTTGATGTTAAAATCATAAACCTGAAAGTAAATAATGGAATGTTTAAAAATATTTTTCAGAGGAAGAAGGGTACATTTCAATAAGTACCTGTTATGTAAAAATAAAGCATAAACAGTCAATTTGCTCAAGGTTTATTACTAGAGTTCAATATTTACTATAAATTGCACTGTTACCCATATAGTGGTATGACCATAGTCCACTGCAGCCTTGAACTCCTGCATTCAAGTGGTCCTCCTGCCTCAGCCTCCCGAGTAGCTGGGACTACAGGTATGTACCACCATGCCCAGCTTTTTTTGTTGTTGTTTTTTAGTTTTGGGTAGGGATGGAGTCTTACTATATTGCCCAGGCTGGTCTTGAACTCCCAGGCTCAAGCCATTTTTCCACTTAGGCCTCCCAAAGTGCTGGCATTAAAGGTGTAAGCCAATACATCTGGCCCAGAATTTTTATGGGATTTAGAGATCTCATTAACTACTTAGTAAAAACATTCCTACTTCAAGTGCTGCTTCTATCTCTCAGTCCTATTTCATGCCTAAAGCTCCTACACAAGTAAAAATATTGTCATAATTGGAGAAATTATGTTTCATTGATGACATATCAAATAAGTCAATTTGTAAACAAATATCTAAATTAAAGTGCCAATTGATGAAAGAAATAAAATCATAGGCCGGGCGCGGTGGCTCACGCCTGTAATCCCAGCACTTTGGGAGGCCGAGACGGGCGGATCACGAGGTGAGGAGATGGAGACCATTCTGGCTAACACGGTGAAACCCCGTCTCTACTAAAAATACAAAAATTAGCCGGGCGCGGTGGCGGGCGCCTGTTGTCTCAGCTACTCAGGAGGCTGAGGCAGGAGAATGGCGTGAACCTGGGAGGCGGAGCTTGCAGTGAGTGGAGATCGCGCAACTGCACTCCAGCCTGGGCTACAGAGCGAGACTCCGTCTCAAAAAAAAAAAAAAAAAAAAAAAAAAAGAAAGAAAGAAAATCGTAAATTTTAAAAAACAGAATATTTATTTATTAGCAAGATGTTTTCTGTGTCTGTTAATATATTATTTTACTATCTATTGCAAAAGTAAGCTGTAAAAAAGCTAAATTCTGTAATTCTGTCTTAAATGTATACATTATAATACTGTTTTATTGCAAAATAAAAGCTTATGTGATGTTATCTAGATTTCCATAATGTCTTTAACGTATTTAATATTGCTTACTATTGTATTTCAGAAAGAACTCCTTTAAAATCAAATAAATAGACTTCATGTCATTTGTGTTGTGTTTTAAAGAGCATTTGGATAGCACCTACAGCTCATGTCTGCATGGATAACTAGAAATTAATGCAGTGAAGACACAAAAAATAATTAAAATTCACTTAAAGACAATCATGCAGAATTGAGTATGTATGAATGTGTGTATATATATATATGTATGTATATATATGTATATGTGAAACATAAATGTTATAAAATTTAATACCATATGAAAATAATAAGCAGTAAGCAAAACATCTCTGAGAAAGTATATTTAGAGTAGAATTGAAAGAGTAAATAGAAAGATATCAATTCAAATTAATGCTAATCATGCATCTTTATGTTAAAATCTATGTATTTGGTATCTATTGTCTGACTTTTTTTGTTTTTGATGTGTATTTTCTCACGACTTTTTAATCTTTAAATTCTGTCTCATTGCCAGTATGTTAATGCTTGATTTGCCATATTAGGTAAGGAAGTGTGAGATGAAAAAATCGAGATTGGAAGCAAAAACTGTTGACCCTCACATTTCTTCCTGCTGTTATTCCATAGGTCCCATTATCATCTAGTAATTATGAGGCTCTCATCAGAGATTTATATTTCTTATGCTTTGTCTCCTGAAAAAAGTCCTAGGTAAAAACATGTAGCATCTGTAAAGCTTAATGCATAGAAAGTAAACAATATAAACGAAGCAACTATCGACACACTGTACAGAAATTTTATATTTGTGAATCAATTTGCAAATTCCTTCAACTGCAACCATCAGCAGAAATTATATTAAAAATTTAAGCTATTAAATTGCCATATAGGTTAGTCAACATATTTAACATCAGTGACTTAAAACGCTCTCCAATAATATACCACTAAAATTCTCAAAATACTATTTTATTACCTAGTACATTTTATCAAATAAATACTTTAAGAATAACATTTTATAAATGCATTTCATATCAAAGTAATAAAGCTGATTCTCAAAAACTCTATTTTTTAGCAAGAGGTTTTTAAATGCAAATTGATTTCTAAATCACATTGTACTTGTAAAACGTAACAGCATACAAATTCAAATACTACACATGCCTACCTTTTAGAATTATGCTATAAAAATTAAACTGAAAGGCATTCCCAGTCTCAACTATAAGGAAATAACAATAGTAGAAGATGAACTAAAATATATACTGTAATGATAATATAGGAACATATTGCAGTTCTTAATTTTGGTTGTGACAGTTTATAGCTTATTCAATTTGATAAATAAGAGTTTCCTCGCATATTTTATCATTTGAAAATACAGAAAATAAATATATTCATCTTCTTTTTTCCAGAAAGCTGATTAGTACTGTAAGTTGTCAAAGAAGAAAATGTAAAAAATGAAATCAACAAAATTTGCCTGAGAATTGGAATGTGCCCAGAATTAAGTGAGACGTTAAGAGTAGTAAATAAGGACAATTAAATATGTACTACAGCATAATTATGAATAAATTAACTGTTCTTTTGCAAGGACATTCATCAGCCAACTTATATATAAATTGATTTTATTATTATCATACTTGGAATAGCTATAAGCTATTGAAACCTAAATGTCAATACAATTTGGCATGCCGTATATAAAAATAATTGATATCAAATATATTATTGTAGGGTAACATATAAAACTCTTAACACAGATGTACAATTCCCATGCATATTGGAAAATAAGTCATAGATTGGTTTGCCATATTGCAAAAATCTGCACTATTACCTAAATTAAAAAATCAGGACAAGTAAATTGCTATATTAACCTTTTGGAATTACAATTTAATTATTCTCCACACACCAGTTCACATTTATGCAAGCTTTTCTTCTGAATTAATAAGTCGTTTCATTTAATTACTCAAATGGTGTTCAAAGTTCCAATTTTTGCAAGCATACTAATGTCAGTTTATTTTGGAAGAAAATGATATGTTTAATATTCTTCTTTATAAAAGAGATACATATAATTTGACAAAAATCTTTAACAGAGCTAGAGATAAATGAATTATAGTATTTTATAACTTGTCCAGGACATAAGATATGTAATACAGTCATGAGTTACCTATGCATAAAAATTATGCTCTCCAGTCTTAAAACTCATGCTACTTTAATTAAATATTTGAGTAAAATTATTTGTTAAATAACTGCTTGTAACATTACAGTCATATATCACATGTCAAAAGGAGCCTGTTTGAACAGTTTGAATTTTGCCACTCTTTTAGACTTAGATATTATAGTAATTAGTAAGAAATGTATGGCATACCAAGTCCATTTCAACTTGACTATAGTGCCAGTAAGTCTTGGTCTTCAGAAATACTTCCTGCTTGATTATAGACTACCATTTATATTTTCATTGGTCTTGAATGGCATATATACATACATGCACACACAAAGATATGGGACTAAAATGCACAGTCTTCCTCAAACTATGATAGCTGCATCCGGTTTGCTCAGTTGAGGTGTCCATATAAATTGCACTGAAAGAAATGTTTGATGTAGACTTAGACTCACCCACATTTGAATCCTAGTCTGGTAACTACTTACTGGGGGATCTTGGGTAAATCACTATCATTCCCAAGATTCAATATCTGCATTGTAAGATGAATATTAGAATATCCCCTTCATACAGTCATGTAAATTTGAGCTTCATTCACCAGAAGTTTCTTTGTCCTTTGATGACTTCTATAGAATATCCAAGGGTTTATTGTGATTTCTACAAATTGGAGTGGAGGGGAAGGTGGCTTTTTTTTTTTTTTTTTTAACCACAGCCTCAAAATTCCTGGAATCCCACCTCACATGAGTTACTCTCTAGTCTTCTTGCCAGATTTTAAATTCAATCTATTTTTTCTTCATTATCCACAAATGTCATTTGACACATATCTTCATTCAATTTAAAGATAAACTTACTATGGTACTTTGTAATTTAATCTTGGTTACTTTATGAAAATATTTGTGTATGTAAGAAACTTAACAAAAAGATGGAAGAATAGAATTCTTAGTACCAAAAGTTCTTAAACACTCAAAATATCTCACTAGTCCATAAACATTGTGCTTTGTTGTTGTAAATCAGCCTGTTTCAGTCCCCTCTCTCCTATTTTGTATTTTATCTGACTCAGTACTTTTTATTTTCTAAGCAGAAGAGCTATTTTTGTTTGTTCATACATGTACTTTATTTGTATGTATGTAGGTAGGTAGGCAGGTATTTGATGTCTTCTAAACTATAACCTCAAGTACCAGCAGGTACTTCCTGGACTAAACTAAGGCAGTTTTTTTGTTTGTTTGTTTTTTGGTTGTTTTGTAAGTAGACTAACCTTTGGTGCCAGATGTTAAAAATAATTTTTGCAATATCCATACTGATCTCAAAATATATAACTAAGATTCTTATACCAACATTTGACACATAGTCATTGCTGAAAGCAAATTTCCCTCTTTCTCTTTATAAATAACCCAGAAAATATATGAGGCAAAAAAAAAAAAAAAAGGATATCCTATGGCAAAATTCATTTATAAACCGCACCTCTTTTTACCAGTGAATATTCAAGGACAACAAAACATTTGTACTCTGTGAGCCAAAGTTGCATGTAACATAAACATAACAGGCTCTATAAAATTACTTCAAAAATGCATGAAGTTCATTCTCTAAGACTAATGAAAGTAAAAATGTCTTGAAAGACAGAGTGTAAAATGGCTTCCAAATTTTCCCCATTTCCTAATATTCATGCCATTGTGTGATTCCCTCCCCTTAAGTATGGGTGGGACCTATGACTTGCTTCTAACTCATAGAATATGGCAAAGGACAAAGGGGGTGGAATGTCAGATCTATGATTATGCCACTTAAAATCATTACTTGTGTTTTACTAGAAGACTCTCTCTGTTGATGTTCACCCTTCCTGGAATTAATTAAATAAGCTGTACAATTGGAAGGTCCAAGTAGCCAGCAGCTGATTGTGGCTTCCAGCAAGCATGGGACTGAGGATCTCAGAATGATAGTCTTCAATGAACTGAATCCTGCCAACAGCCAGATGAACTTAGATGTAAACCTTTCCTTAGTTGAACTTCAGATGAGACCACAGCCCTAGCCAACAACTTCTTGACTGCAGATTTGTGAAACCTGGATGCAAAAAAACAATTAGGTCATGCCCAGATTTACAACCCACTGAAATACATGGTAAAATTGTGCTGTCTTCAGCTGTGAAATTTGTGGTAGCACTGTTGCATGGCAAAAATGAGATGCATAATATTTCAGTAATATAAATAAAAATAAATATTTTTTCAAATATTTTGTCAAAATATTTGAAAATTTTTGTCAAAATTTTCAAACATATAAAAAGTCAAAGC
>NW_012106297.1:1992880-1995865 GCF_000951045.1 Mandrillus leucophaeus | reverse complement strand
CTCAATTTTGAGCCTCATACAATTTGAGGACAAAATTCTCTTGAGAATTTATTTACACACACCCACACTTGCAACAAAAAGAAAGTGATACAGTGGTTTTTGACCAAGGGTGGCTTTGCTGCCACAGGGTATTTGGCAACATTTAGAGATGTTTTTGATTTTCACCACTCAAGTGGATGGTGCTATTGGCATCTATTAGTAGAGACAAGAGATGTCGCTGCACATTTTACCATGCATAGTTCACCTCCCAGAGCAAAGAATTATCTGGTCTAAAATGTCAAAAGTGCTGAGGCTGAGAAACTCTGAGTTACAAGAAATCTCTAAATTCAGACTTTTATAGAGAAATCATAAATTCTGAAAGGTTTAAAACATCACACTCAGAAATATGGCACCTTGTAAGGTCGAACTTCTATGAAATAAACATGCCATGCAGTCAAGCTGTGGTTATTTACAGTGACTGTAGGCATTGTCTTCTCAACCTTCACACATCAAGTCATTTCAATAAGCCCATACAGGTTTTGTGAGAAGTAATTACAACTAAAAATGATAGCAAAACCATATTCTCAAAGGACAGTGTTGTACAGTAACCTAATGATGCAGATAGAATATCTTTTAGTGCATTTTAAAAGAATTATGAAGAACACTACCAATGACATTATGTTATGTCCTTTAACATATAACACAACATTTTCAATATAAAAGAAATATAGTACCTTTAAATGATGCAAAGAGAAGTCTGCTTATTTAAAAAATTAATTTGAACCCAGGAAAGGAGTGTGCTTACTTGTACCATAATTTACATAAATCCATTTCAAAAAGATACGTTAGTTACATATTTTGACCAGCAATAAATTATACATTTTGAAGAGAATATACTCTTAACACATTCACCTTTGTTTGTACCCTTGAGACAAATATTATTCAGTAAATGTTGGCTTATTAAAAAGGATATACATATAGGATTTTTATACTGACAGATTCAGTAAATGCCACTTGAAATATAAGCCCAATCACTTATTCGACAAATATTTATTGAGCTTACCATTAAACAGGCACTATACTAAGTGTTGAAGGCAAAGCAATGAGTCTTTGATCATATGGATATAACATTATGCTGTCTACATTAAATGATTTTTATACAGCCTTATTAAATACTGGGGCAAAATTAGCTACTACCATCAATTTAATTCATATCAAAATTACATTATGTAGTATTTCTGTATATTTATTGCTAAATTTAAAGGATCACTAAGAAGAGCAAGTTTTCAAATGTATATGTTTCATATTCCAAATGTGACTTTTTTTTTTAGTTCATTATCTAACTTGAAACTTAAAGATATGTATACATATCATACAAAAGAGGGATATTTTAATAAAACAGTTTCATTGCTTCATTGATAATCTTCCATACTTTAAAAAAAAAAGGTACGTTGAACATGTATGTAGAAAGCAATAGATAGTAAATGAATGAAAGCATGGAGATTTCTATATTAAGGTCACTGTTTGATTTCCATCCCACATGCGAATTGAGTAGATGTTGTTACCATCTGTTTACTATTTTTTGGCCAATCTTCAGTGAATTTGTGGTCTCAGACCAGCTCACCTTCCACTAAATCAGGTCATGTTAAAAAAGAAAAAGTGACTGTCATTAAATTGGAACTAATTGAAACCCATGTGGTCTAAGTATCAGGTTGAAAGAGTGTTGGACCATCTTGTTAGATCAGCAGGGCAGCTTACATGTTCCTTTTAAGGTATTCCATAGGAATGTCATAGAATTGCTGCTTAACATCTTTTCAGAAAATAAAAAATGTTTCTTCTGAGAAGAAAAATTTCCATGGCAAAAAGATATACAAATATATTCAAAAGCTTTACAATATAGGTAATGAGGTGCTTGAAGCTCCTTAAAATAGTGCAGTTTATTCTGGCATATGAAGCTATCGTGTATGTCAATATATAACGCACAATTCAGGTTACTAAGGTCGTGATGACCAATCCAGAATCTCTTTCATCCAAGACTTTGTAAACTGGTAGTGGGAATAGATGATTAAATACAGAAAAACTGTGATACAAAGATAAATACAAACATAACTGAGAAGACATAGTATTATGTAGCATTTCCTTTAGTTATTTGCTCTATAAGCATTTTGGAATATATCCTATTTATGTCAACCCTCATTACCAATACATTCATAACAACTTGTTTAGAAAATATTTTTTAGAAATAACAAAATTATATGTTGTGTGTGTGTCTGTGTAAATTGGAAGAAGTAATCACAACCAGAAGTGATAGTTAAATTATGTCTTAAAAATGACTATTCTGTATATACTCATGTATGTGTGTATATGTGTATGTACGAAACAAATCAGTGAAATAACACTATATAGATTTCTCCTCATTCTGTAAGCATTATTACATGTTCTCAATCAATGAAGCAGTGTGGAATATTTCCCAAGATAAAACTGACCAGGACATATTTGGAATGGATGCTGCCATGCGTCACTCAGCTCTCACCTTAGGACTGAAGGATGTCTGGGAGTGTTGCTGGCAAAAAAGGCCTCAATGATTATCTCTCTTAAAAACAGCAAGGTCATATCCAATGGCTACTGTGTCATCGGGATATAAATTCCTGGGATCCTCACCCCAACTTGGGGCAACTCTGAAAGGCTCTCTCTATTTCAAAGCTCCCTGTGGAGATGGCTGAAGCCTCCATCAAGACTGCATCACATAAGACTTTTTCCTTTGCTCCTTCCCTCTTCTACTTCCTCCCCTCCACCCCAAACCGAGTTTCTAGTTTCTAGATTCCGGAAACTAGAAACTCTATAATAAACTGCCTTCAAAGCAATTCCCTTCTCTTTCTGGGGTCTGCTTTTTGGGGAAGCTGCTGTAGTGTTAGTGACTTATACCACCAAGAATCTTCACTGCTTAGTGCTCTTTTATACTCTTCTGCATTGAGTAAGTTCACTGGTTTTGTTATGGGCTCTTAT
>NW_012106297.1:1987625-1990495 GCF_000951045.1 Mandrillus leucophaeus | reverse complement strand
GGCTAGAATGCAGTGGCACAATCTCAGCTCACTGCAACCTCCGCCTCCCAGGTTTAAGCAATTCTTGTGTCTCAGCCATCTGAGTGGCTGAGATTACGGGTACATACCACCATGCCCGGCTAATTTTTATATTATTAGTAGAGACGGAGTCTCTTCATGGGAAGAACTCATGGTTTCAAAGCTAAGCTGGGGTCTGTTAAAAATAAATTTTATTTCTACATTTCTAAATTTTGCTAACCATTGTCGCCTACATACATTTGTTTATTTGTCTGCGTGGATATATTTATTTGTCTGCGTGAAACAAGTTAACTCAATAGTCTGAATTATTTGAGGCATAAAAGTTTTTATTTTGCCCCAGTATCTTTGAAGGATGATTTGTCATTTCCTCATATCACACACTGTAGTACTATTTGTGGCATATTTCATTAATTCCCAGTGAGCCTTGGTAGTTAAACTTGGTCAAATCATTTTAAACCTCTCATCTCATATCAATTCTAAAGATGCGGTTATTATTTTACTCTCATAAGGCCCTAGTTGCTCTAGTGTTTTGGAGCAGAGACAAGAAAGAGAGAAAAGCTTCATGAAATAAAGTCACTCTCCTATCTTTAGGACCTGTTGATGCTTCTATGACAAAACACTAACTGGCCTTTGACACCTTCTGGAAAAGCTTTGGCTCTGAAACACTTGAAGATATATCTATTCCTCCCTGGCCTAAAAGCTTTACTCTTTGGTGTTTGTACAAAAGAAATGAAACACACACACACACACACACACACACACACACCCCATTAGGCAAGAACCTTCAAAAGATGTACACATAACAGTTAAACACAGAGAACAACAAAAATGCACAATGACAGGTAACTGGTTAAGCCACTTGTCTATTAACATAGTAATTGAATATCAACTCCTTCATAGTGGGTTCTTCAGAAGGCGCTGGTGGAGCTCCCCTCAGCACTTTCCTAACGTGAAGAAGCCTTTCCCAACAAATGCTACATTTTCAAAAGCGAAGGAATCACCTTTCTGATCATCCTCTTCTCCTATAGCCCAGTATGTGGGAAGAATGACGAGGGTGATGTTCGGTAGAGTAGAACTGGTTCTACCTCCAAGAAAGCCCTTAGACAGGATGCCTGGTTCCATTTTTTGTTAGCCCCATGGCACTTCTTTTTAGGTTGTGTATCGCTTACCCTAACATTCTCAATTTTGAGCCTCATACAATTTGAGGACAAAATTCTCTTGAGAATTTATTTACACACACCCACACTTGCAACAAAAAGAAAGTGATACAGTGGTTTTTGACCAAGGGTGGCTTTGCTGCCACAGGGTATTTGGCAACATTTAGAGATGTTTTTGATTTTCACCACTCAAGTGGATGGTGCTATTGGCATCTATTAGTAGAGACAAGAGATGTCGCTGCACATTTTACCATGCATAGTTCACCTCCCAGAGCAAAGAATTATCTGGTCTAAAATGTCAAAAGTGCTGAGGCTGAGAAACTCTGAGTTACAAGAAATCTCTAAATTCAGACTTTTATAGAGAAATCATAAATTCTGAAAGGTTTAAAACATCACACTCAGAAATATGGCACCTTGTAAGGTCGAACTTCTATGAAATAAACATGCCATGCAGTCAAGCTGTGGTTATTTACAGTGACTGTAGGCATTGTCTTCTCAACCTTCACACATCAAGTCATTTCAATAAGCCCATACAGGTTTTGTGAGAAGTAATTACAACTAAAAATGATAGCAAAACCATATTCTCAAAGGACAGTGTTGTACAGTAACCTAATGATGCAGATAGAATATCTTTTAGTGCATTTTAAAAGAATTATGAAGAACACTACCAATGACATTATGTTATGTCCTTTAACATATAACACAACATTTTCAATATAAAAGAAATATAGTACCTTTAAATGATGCAAAGAGAAGTCTGCTTATTTAAAAAATTAATTTGAACCCAGGAAAGGAGTGTGCTTACTTGTACCATAATTTACATAAATCCATTTCAAAAAGATACGTTAGTTACATATTTTGACCAGCAATAAATTATACATTTTGAAGAGAATATACTCTTAACACATTCACCTTTGTTTGTACCCTTGAGACAAATATTATTCAGTAAATGTTGGCTTATTAAAAAGGATATACATATAGGATTTTTATACTGACAGATTCAGTAAATGCCACTTGAAATATAAGCCCAATCACTTATTCGACAAATATTTATTGAGCTTACCATTAAACAGGCACTATACTAAGTGTTGAAGGCAAAGCAATGAGTCTTTGATCATATGGATATAACATTATGCTGTCTACATTAAATGATTTTTATACAGCCTTATTAAATACTGGGGCAAAATTAGCTACTACCATCAATTTAATTCATATCAAAATTACATTATGTAGTATTTCTGTATATTTATTGCTAAATTTAAAGGATCACTAAGAAGAGCAAGTTTTCAAATGTATATGTTTCATATTCCAAATGTGACTTTTTTTTTTAGTTCATTATCTAACTTGAAACTTAAAGATATGTATACATATCATACAAAAGAGGGATATTTTAATAAAACAGTTTCATTGCTTCATTGATAATCTTCCATACTTTAAAAAAAAAAGGTACGTTGAACATGTATGTAGAAAGCAATAGATAGTAAATGAATGAAAGCATGGAGATTTCTATATTAAGGTCACTGTTTGATTTCCATCCCACATGCGAATTGAGTAGATGTTGTTACCATCTGTTTACTATTTTTTGGCCAATCTTCAGTGAATTTGTGGTCTCAGACCAGCTCACCTTCCACTAAATCAGGTCATGTTAAAAAAGAAAAAGTGACTGTCATTAAATTGGAACTAATTGAAACCCAT
>NW_012106297.1:1936827-1986340 GCF_000951045.1 Mandrillus leucophaeus | reverse complement strand
GAGTAAGTTCACTGGTTTTGTTATGGGCTCTTATAAGCCATGTATTTTCACATTTTTGGAAAATTGTTTAGATCCATAAGAGCTGATAAAAGTTGTTCCACTGGTCATCATACAGTCACAGAAGAAAAAAATAGTATTACAATGGATACAAAAATAAAGTTTAGTGTCTAGGATCCTTCAATAAAATCTCTGGGTAAGTAGTGACTTAAAGCAAAATGAAAATAAAGAAAAGAGAAGAGAAAAGAATGGAAAATAAAAGGGCGAGAGAAAGAGAGAGAGAAAGGAAGGAAGATAAAAAGAGAGAAAAAAAGAGAGTGGAAGGAAGGAAGGAAGCAAGGAAGGCAGGAAAAAAAAAGGCAACTAGGAATTTATAGGAAGACTTTGACATTATAAAGACCATCACAAACATCAGTGCAGGTAGAAAGAAAGGACTAATACTACCATTATTTATATTAAGGGCTTTGGGCATTTTGATGAGAAAAGAAGAGAGAGTTCAAAGTGCAACAATGGGGCAGGATCACAAGAGGACTGTGTTATTTGAACCTCAAATTGCACTGACTCAGTTAATGGTCCCACATTTCTAGGATTGGATTGCCTGTCTTAAGGAGAATTTCTTTGTGTTTAACAACAACCAAAAAAGAAGCTTGAAATTTGGGACATCATAATCAATATGACAAGGCAATTGCCTTCATAAAATTTAATGAGTCACAAACAAAGTAGTGATCTTATTTCAATACCAACACTTAAGCATTAACTTTTCTTAGAAAGTTATTTCATCTCAAATATGTGCATTCATACATAGTTAAAATGGGGGTAAAAATAATTAAATATATTAAAACTCTTGATATAACACAAGCTACTCAATTTATGAAGCTCTCTTCACTAATGATGGAATTACATGATGCCAAGTTACTGAAAATGTGTTCTTCCAAAAGCACCATCTGGATTCTTGACAGAGTATTGGCAGCTGGAAACTTAGTTCTTAAATTTAACAGTACTCTTGGGCCTCTAATCTGGTTAGTACATCAAAAGCTATGTTAACTAACAAAAAGATTCAGTATGCTTTGGTTATGTAACATTATTTTTTAATTTTATTTTTAGAAAATAAAGTTAATTTTCAAATGCAATGCATGAAATTTTCCAGCACTGATCATATCCTGTTTTAATATTTTTAATTTCTAATGTTTTTATATATAAATCTTAATATATTTAGTATCATTAATTCAATAAACTTTATTTTTCAACTCTCCTAAACCCGTATGATCAGACAGAGACAATTTGACTTTTACTTGGCATTATAAGACCCATACCTAAGACAGTGCCTGAAACTAAGTATTCTATAAACATTATTAAATAAGGCAATCCACTGTTGGTACAGGCCTTTAAAAATCATTTAACAAACAAATTTACAAGAAAAAAACAAACAACCCCATCAAAAAGTGGGCAAAGGATATGAACAGACACTTCTCAAAAGAAGGCATTCATACAGTCAACAGACACATGAAAAAATGCTCGTCATCACTCGCCATCAGAGAAATGCAAATCAAAACCACAATGAGATACCATCTCACACCAGTTAGAATGGCAATCATTAAAAAATCAGGAAACAACAGGTGCTGGAGAGGATGTGGAGAAATAAGAACACTTTTACACTGTTGGTGGGAGTGTAAACTAGTTCAACCATTGTGGAAAACAGTGTGGCAATTCCTCAAGGATCTAGAACTAGAAATACCATTTGACCCATCCTTCCCATTACTGGGTATATACCGAAAGGATTATAAATCATGCTGCTATAAAGACACATGCACACGTATGTTTATTGCTGTACTATTCACAATAGCAAAGACTTGGAATCAACCCAAATGTCCATCAGTGACAGACTGGATTAAGAAAATGTGGCACATATACACCATGGAATACTATGCAGCCATAAAAAAGAATGAGTTCGTGTCCTTTGTAGGGACATGGATGCAGCTGGAAACCATCATTCTTAGCAAACTATCACAAGAACAGAAAACCAAACACCGCATATTCTCACTCATAGGTGGGAACTGAACAATGAGATCACTTGGACACAAAAAGGGGAGCATCACACACAGGGGCCTATTGTGAGGAGGGGAGAAGGGGGAGGGATAGCATTAGGGCATTAGGAGATATACCTAATGTAAATGACGAGTTCATGGGTGCAGCACACCAACCTGGCACATGTATACATGTGTAACAAACCTGCACGTTGTGCAAATGTACCCCAGAACTTAAAAGTATAATAATAATAAAAAAAAATCATTTAACAACCGGAATTTAGAGGCTGTTCCTCAAGATTAGAAGTTCCACTTATTTTTTTCAATGATCTCACAGTTTATCATGCTCTTAGAGATGTGATTGAAATAACTAACCTCAAAAGAGAATTATTGCTTGTACAAATTATAATGTCAACTAATTATATTTCATTTGATGTTGTATATTTTCATTAAACTAAATGTACATATCTACTGTATCACTGTTTAATAAAAAAGCTAAATTACTAATAAAATGTTTAGGCAGTATTGACATAGTTCACCCATGACAGACAAAAGGATAATTAACTTCCTTTGACTCCTAAAGCAAGGTGTGCCTCTCTAGTGGCCATTATTTTGATCTCTTGCCATTTGGCAAGGCAAGGCTGGAAATAGCTTTAATCCTAGCTCCTGTATTCTCTTATAAACCTCGCAACCTATTTATCTCTTCTTTTTAGATATGTTAAGACAATTAATTAAGATTAATTGGGATTAATGCCTTGCTAAAAAGTATTTTTGAATTGTCATAAAGGTTCACGGTTATAAAGAACTAACTTATTATATAACTTATTTTTATTAATTTCATTCTTAAGTGCTAAAACTTAGTTTACAATGTTGAGATATTTTTTAATTTCCCAGGGTACTTTGAATACATCTGCCCTGTAGAGGCTTATTTAAAACCACAAGCTTTTTACAAATACATGGATTCTCATTTAGAAAGAACAGCTTATACTTTTGTTCCCTTTTAAGCTAAAAACATGTGGTAGTTTGGCTTCTTGCCATTTTTGGACTTATCCTAATATTTCTATTAGATCATTAGTTTCCTGTGGGTAGGTACATTGTCTCATTACATTACGCTCTGTAGTACTAAGCAGTATTTCTTACTATCTAACAGTATCAACAAAACATAGAATGGAATTCACTATTTCACCCAAAACATCTGTTGCTTTGATGCATAGAAGAAAAGGGTCTATGATCTTTTCGAAATTGCATTTATCTGATCCCAACAAAACAAACACTGTAGTCAGTTGTACATATATTATGATCCTATTAGAAAAAGGACACTGTTAATAAACAATTTAAATCACTGTGGCATATTGTGCCATCTAATGCTTAGGAAATACATATGTGACAAAGTCCTACTGACACCATCACAAGTTATAGACTGCATTTTAATGTTATTGCCTGGAATGAATGTTCCATAGTACACATATTTTTATCATTCAATAATTTAGATCAATTTATTGATTACGTAAAGTTTATTCTCATATTTAAATAAATCCATGAATACAGATTCTGAAAGATCAAAAGAAAATTAAGATCTAACTTTGTAAGTGGGATTATCAGTTTCAGAATTTCTTTTCTGATCACAGGTACACAACTGAAAAGAAACCAATTTCTGTTTTCTTGCAGAGGATGAGTAAATTGAAATTCATTACTTACTGAAAAGAACAAGCAGCAGCTCAATGAGACCTCTCCATAACAGGCAACCAAATAAGTCAGCGGGTACAATTAAGATCATTGAAATTTCAAGAGACCTGTGTGTATCTTTAAATAAACAAATCAATAAATGGTGCTTATTTTGTGAACTTGAGTTGGTTCTGAGTTGAAATGATCTAAGGTACCAGTTGCCTAACTGTATGTTTTAAACCATTTTATTTCTCTAGTTCAAACTGAGTTACAGATCTATATAAAACTTTGTAATATTTTTATAACCAAAACTCAGTATTATGACATATTAACTAGTGAACTTTCAAGAATATCACTCAAGTTTACATTAAAGCTTATACCAGAAGTCCCACAAAAACAGAAGATGCTACTCTATGACTATTGTAATAATAAAACCTCAAGTGTGTTTGCACTTTAAAGATTTTACTGTGCAACAACAACCAAGCAATTTGTCCGTAAATGACTTACATTCTCAAAGTACAGATACTACAGTAAGCTTCTAACATCTAGTATAATAATAGGCTACATTAGGCCTTTGAAAGCACAGCATAAATTAAGCTGAGAATGTTTCTGACTTTTACCAATGTTTAGTTTTATTGATAATAATTACATTTGGCATTTAATCACATGTTTTGTTAGATATGCCTGTTAAAGGGGATATTTATATATTCAAATACCATTTTAAATATTAAAATAATGTATATTAAAAAAAGATTCAGGTATATTCTTTTCAAAAACTTCCATTATGAAATTAAAGAATAAGACACCTATTTAGCATCATTATAAGGCTGATATATTTATAAATGAGGAAGAGTTAACCTTTTGTAACTTTAGATAAAAGTCTCTTCTTAACTTCATATTGATTTTCTATAGAGCAAAGTAAAATGGAAGTTTAAAGAAACAAGCCTATTAAGTGGCTTCCAGTAATACTGAAATTGAAACAACTTCAAAATCCTTTATAAAGATAGTTGGATTAAAGTCTTGAAATGTTTAGACTGTTAACAACATCAATAAAATAACATATAAATATAAAGTCAAAGAAGAAAATGTCTACTATTAAAGTATGTACAAAAATTCAAATATATAAGTTAATCAGGAATAATTAATTAAATTATACATTCCTTATTGTAAAATAGACATTATCTGTGTAATATACTTGTATCCTCCTTAAAATTTTTATGTTAAAAACTTTAATCATATAAAAAAGAGAGAAGCATATAATAAATAATCATATGCTTGTAATCTAGTACAGATTGTGCTAAGATGAACAATTTGTCTTATTTATTCATCTTTTTTTCTGTAATAATTTAAAATACATTACAGATAGCATATTTCACCCCTAATATTTCAGTGTGCAATTCAAAAAAGAATATTACCTGCAGTATAACTTTCAAAACCAAAAAACTTAAAAATGGTCCTTTAATCTTATATATAATCCATATTTAAATTTCCTCAATTTTCCTAAAATGTCCTTTACAGATGGTTTGTTCTAGTTGGGATCTAATCAAGGACCATGAATTCAATTCCTTGTAATTTTACTTACAACAGTTTTAATTTATAGCAATTGTCTTCTTTTCCCTACCTCAAATACTGCAAAGACCAAGCAAGTTGTCCCTTACAGTATTCCAGTTTCTGGATTTGTTAGACTGTTTCCTCATGCTGTCAGTTAGCAAGCTCTTCTCTTTAGTTCTACATACAGAATTTAGATGTAGAAGACTAATCAAATTCAGAGTAAGCATTTCTGAAAAGTCCAATTTATAGGGTGTAGTGAAACCAGAAAACTATTACTTAGAGGAGGAGGAATAACAAATTGGGGGCTGTGACGGAAGATTCTGTGGTGCAGATAATAGGAGTTTTTTTGCCCATCCCCTCCCCTGCAACACTCAGATGTTAATACATAAAACTATTCACTTTGTAAACATTAATCAAAATGGGAGCTTTTCATTTTAAAAAGTGTATTTTTAAAATATCTTTTTTGAAAAAAAAAGCACATAGTGTTGTGCTTTTATTGCATCATATCATGATATGCATAATGCCTGATTATCTCAATGGCGTTACTAAGAATGATCAGACTACTTTCAACAATCATTTACTGTACATTTAAAAATACCTAAAATATGTTCCTTGTTTTTAACATGAAGGGAGGTTGAATTTTATGAAAAGCTTTTTCTGTATCTACTGAGAAAATCATGTGGTTTTTGTTTTTAGTTCTGTTTATATAATGAGTCAAATTTATTATTTGTTTCATATGCTTCTTGGCTGTTTGCAGGTTTTGTTTTGAGAAGTGTCTGTTCATGTCTTTTGCCCACTTTTTAATGAGATTATTTGCTTTTTTTTTTTTTTTTTTCTTGTTGGGTTGTTTGAGTTTCTTGTAGATTTTGGATATTAGTACTTTGTCAGATGCATAGTTTGCGAATATTTTCTGTCATTCTGTAGATTGTCTGTTTACTCTGTTGATTATTTCCTTTTGTGTGTAGAAGAGCTTTAGTTTTATTAAGTCCCATGGATCTATTTTTGTTTTTGTTACATTTGCTTTTGAGGTCTTAGTCATAAATTCTTTGCCCAGGCCAACATGCTGAATTTTTTTCCTAGAAATGTCTTCTAGATTTTTTATAATTTAAAGTGTTACATTTTAGTATTATAATTTCAGATTTTAAATATACTTCTAAAAATATATTTTAGTAATTAGAAATCTGATCCTCTTTTGATTATTGTGTCCTTAACAGTTGTTGTTCTTCCTGGGCTCATTTAGAATTTTAACTTTATCTTTGGAGCTCAGAAATTTCATTGATTCCAATGAGCATCCTGCTTTTTTTTTTTTTTTTTTTGGCAGACTCTGGCTCTGTCACCCAGGTTGGAGTGCAGTGGGGTGATCTCAGCTCACTGCAACCTCTGCCTCCCAGGTTCAAGAATTGCTTGAGCCAGGGATTCGAAGATTGCAAGGAGCCGAGATCTCGCCACTGCACTCCAGCCTGGAGACAGAGCAAGACTCTGTCTAAAAAAAAAAAAAAAAAAAAAGTATGACCTGGGAATTTTATCAAGTTTATCTTCCAGTTACCTATTTTGTGTTTGAGTTATTATTTAACACTTTCACCAACATTGAAAAATTCACATTCATTTATTCAAAAATATTCATATTTGAATACATAGGGGCTGTATTGGGTGTAATTATACAGAATTTCTAAAGCTGGTTTGTATCCATGCCCTCATGGAGCTTACAGGAATAAAATAAAATACTTTATGCTGTGACAATTGTGATACCCATTCTGATTGCTCATCTGAGAACAAGGAACTTTACTATGATGTAGATATGCAGCTGCAAAGTGATGAAACTATCATGTATTAAAAATACCAAGTACCTGTGTCAAGGTGAAAAAAGCTCACAAAACGATAGGCATTAGTGTGCATGTGCTTGCTAATTGATAAACCTCAGCTGTGTCTTGTATGTGGCACATTTGCTGAGATACTCAGCAAAGCTGTAATTAATTACTGATAAGAAAATTAAGAAAAACATAGCAGAATCCCCAGTTCTATTCTACCTGCTTGTATCCTTTCCTTTCAAATAAACCACATTTCTCAGTGATCTTTGGAAGTGTGATAATGTCATACAATATTAACTTTACAGATAGAGAAAACAATATGAGTAGAATAAAAAAGGAAATGAACTGAAACAGAGAAGTCAGGGATGAAGAAAATGTGTGCAATAGGGAGCAGTAGAAAAAGTAATTAAAAAGGGGAGGGAGTTCTAGAATTTCACTTATCTTGATATTATCACCCACTTCCCCCACCTTTATGCTTTCAACTGCAGGAGTAAGGAGATACTTCAAAGTTTAAGTACAACTGCTATGATTTTTTTTTTCTTGACTTCTATTCCCCATTGTCATAAGGGATTAAGAGGATCCAGGATTTCAAATGCTATACACTGCAATGAAGCACACGACAGTAGAAAGACAAGGTTTATAGTAAAATATAGATCATGATTGTTGCCACTTAAGCCAGCCTTTGTGATGCTTTCAATGGTTCTCACCCGCTCATAATCATGCCTTTGTGTAATCCTCCCTTTACTCCCTTTCCCCTCTTGCTGCCATCAATACACACAGCCTCTTCAATGCAATCTGCTTTAAAGACCTGAAGACTGTTTGCATGGCATCCTAAGTTCATTCCTGATTATATCAGTCTTCACCAAAAATATAAATCTCACAAGTCACCCTCATCCCTTATCAGATATTTGATTCCAAAACCCTTTCACTGTGCACTCTGGAACTTATATTTTTAGAAAAATCTAGATCTTCAATTGTTTCTGTGAATTTTCACTTCTTTATGAGACCTAATTCTTCCCTGAGGATAAGGCTCCTATTGCATCCCCTAAATCAGTGGCTATTTCCTTTTCTACATTCCTTGTCATACTGGAACTGAAAGTACTGCAAGCGCACTTAATTTACAGTGTTTCCACCACTATTCTCTTTAAAAACCCTAGATTTGAAGCTCAGGCCATTAGATTGTGTCACCCACTGTACTTCCTTGTTGCAATCATCTACAGATTTCTGGTTCATTTCTCTTATTGCATCCACATTGTGGATTCTGATTTAGTCCAATACACTGTCATAATTCCTGATACATTTGCAATAATTATATAGGTAATTTTCCCAATATTCTTCTTCCCAATTACTTTGACCTCATGGTATTTCAACCAATTACAAGTATTGTGATACTGCAGCATTTGTTGGTAATCATAACTGATACCCCGCCCCCTCCCCCCGTAAACTCAATTTTATGCTTTCCACTTTTTATCTCCCAACTTGCCAGCTTACATTCTCATTCTTGACCACTCTGATCCAACATTTCTTTTATCTTACAGTTGCCTCTTTCTTTAACCTCTTGGTGTCATAAATAATTACCTCACAGTTTTTCTCTCCTCAAACTTTCACATCATTTTTTTTAAACTAATTTTTTCCCATCAATACACAAATCTGTTTAATTTCCCCTCAAGAAAAAACACTCTTGTTTACCTTACATCACCTTTCCTCCTGTACCCTATCTATGTTTCACTGTTTAGTTTTTGATGATGACGCAGCTCAATAGTTGCCTACACCTTTTCTTTCCACCCACACAAGTCCGCCGATTATATATTCGGGATCACGAATAACTTATCTTTATTCTCAGCCCTCATCTAACTTGACCTATGAGCGGCAGCATTTAACCTAGACTATCCTTTGAACCTCCTTGACCACTTTTGTTGTATTAGATAACCTTCACTCTTGGTTTTCCTCCTGCTTGCTGGCCATTCCCTTTAAGGCTCCATTGTGGTCCCCCTTGTTTGCCTGAGCCTAGCTATTAGAGTGGCCAGGGGCAGTCCATGGACCTCATCCCTATTCTGGTTACTCCTAGTTTCTTGTTGGACTCACAAGTTCATTGGTCTTAAAATCATCTATAAATCCGTAATTCCTATATTTTTATTTCCCCTCGCTAGTCTACTCAAAAAACAACAACCTGAGTGGTTCTTTTAAAAGTAAGTCACATCATGTCACTTTTTTCTCAAAATTTGTAAATGATTTCCGATCACCTCATCCAAGGCCAATAGGCCTAACAATACCCTCTAATATCCTATTGGATCTGGCCTGCCCATTACCTTCTGACATCATCACTGACAAGTGCCCTTGTATTCCCTCTGCTGCAGAACCATGGCCTTTGCTTGTTTCTTATTTACCAAGCAGGGTGTCGCTTCAGGATCACTGCACTTGCTGTTCCTTTTGCCTGGAATGGCCTTTCCTCAGATGTTTCGAGATTTATTCTTCACCTCCTCAAACATTCTGCTGAGAACTTAACCTCTCAATGAAGCTTTTTGTAAATCCTATTTACAAAAAAAAAAGAATCCCGACATACAACACTGTACTAATCCCTATCGATTTTTATACTGCTTTTTCTCCAGAGTAAATTTCACCCTTTTATGTGTATGTATATTTTTGTTTTGTACAGTTTTTGCTCCTCCCACTAAAATATTAACACCCAGAGGTTGAGGGCCTTATTTATTTACACATATATCAGTAGTGCTTAGAGAAATATCCGGCACATAGTATGTGCATGAAAAATATTCACTGAAATTAACTCATGAATAAAGGAAGATTGAATAAAACCATACACATTCTCACTTTTGAGAGAAAGCGATTTTGACTTTCTGTAGTAGCCAATTGGGAAATCTTATAGATTTAAAAAAAAAAAAAATGACATATTAGAGCACTGCTTTAGAAAAGATTAATCAAGATGGCATGACAGCTGAAGGGGCTGGAGAAATAGGAAGCAGTCGGAAAATTTTGCAATAGTGCTAAGTATAGATAAATAGATTGTTAATATATTAAT
The DNA here is from genome assembly GCF_000951045.1 of Mandrillus leucophaeus. Taxonomy (NCBI): domain Eukaryota; kingdom Metazoa; phylum Chordata; class Mammalia; order Primates; family Cercopithecidae; genus Mandrillus; species Mandrillus leucophaeus. Next base: position 1,976,258 of record NW_012106297.1, on the reverse strand, counting down.
ATGTACAGGCAGAAAGGTGCTCAGATACTATTTTAAAATTGTTACTGAGACTTTGGGGGACTATACTAATGTATGGGTCTTAATGGACTTTTTTTTAATTGTGTTCTATTTCTGAGGTCAAAATTCAGAGCAAATGCTTCCTGAAATTTTTATGGAGATTATTATCTCCCTAAATCCCGTATGGTTCAGGGGTTTCAAAGCATTTGATAAAAATATCTACAGATTAGCTTCTTAACAGATCTGCCAATGTAGCACAAAATCTCTGATTTCTACCAGCCTTTGCCCTGCTCAAACTAGCTCTAGTTGACCCTTTTCCTTCCTTTCACCTTTATGGCCTCCGTTTTAATTGGGTTTTCAGCCCTGACAACAGACATCTGGTTCTCAGTCTACCCGTTAATCTGAGGACTGCACTCTTTAAACTGAAAAAGTCTAAAGCTCATCAAAGGGCAGCATTTAGATGAGCCAACAGAAAATCTTTTAGTAAATAAGGACTAGAGGGATTTTATTTAAAAAGATAATAGACCTATCAATTTTCTCAATCATTAATGTACTTTTCCACAAAAATCCAAATACAAGATATGTTATATTGATAAACCAAAACAAATGTATCTTTTAATGTATTCCGGTTTTATTCTTTTATTGAAATTTTTTATTGAACTCTATGTGCCTTTATGTTCTGAATATTTATCATTTGGGATATAAAACTTATGCTCTTACTGGATGGCTAATAAATTTGAGTAAAACTAAAATTAAAAGAATGCTTATTTTATCTTATAATAGTAGCCATAAATAATGTTTAAAAGCTTAATTCCGTTTGTTCCCATATCCAGTCGAGTTATCCCTAAGGCAGATTTTTTCAGAAAGACAGTGGACAAAAATAAAGAAACAAATAGCAATGGGCATTTGTTTTCTATCATGACTTGGGCCTTAAGGAAATATATATAATGCTGGTTCACTGCAAAATTTGTAACAAAATAAAAGTTCTCTAATATCCCATCTTGCCCATCCTACAGCCACTTTTTCATTCAGGCTATGATCTTTATGCTATTGGAAAAATACCATAGTCCATTGCTACCCTGCAGCTTTCCTGTATAGTAAAACCTTCAATGTATGTCAAACTAAAAATTCTAAAATGCGATCATATGATTATATCATTTTCTAGCTTAAAAATCTCTCAGTGGCTCTCTTATATGGATCTAAGAATATGAAAACTCTTTTGTTAAGTACCTGAGTTTCATTCCCAGCTATGTCAGTAAATGCATGGTGAAACCTCTTTGAAAAAAACAAAATGGACCATATGCTGTTTTACACTAACCCACATGCTGTTCTCTCTTACTGGAATGCTCATCTTATTCTAACTTAATTCTTATCATCTTTAAAACAAAGTTTAATGATCAGCTCATTAAGAAAGCTTTCCCTGACCCTTAAGACTAGTGTAGGTTTGCTCCACTGTGCTTTGTCAGGTTCCTGGGAAGACCTCCCTCACAGCACTTCCCTTGCTCTACTCTGTTAAAAATGTTGGCTACTGTTTCTTTCCCTGAAGTATGGCTGTTAGTTTGTTGCCAGATCCTAGCGCAGTAACTGACATATAGTAACCGCTGAATGTGTTTGCTGAGCAATTAAGGGCAGTGTGTTTGTTGATTGAATAAATAAATAAAAATTATTGATGAAAAGTTATGACAAAAATACAATTAACTTGATAATATTAGATGCTTTAAAAATAGTGTCTGGCACATCCTTTTTATTGTTTTTCCATGAATACGGAATGACCTTCCTCTTATTTTTCTTAATGTCTTTCAATATTTTCAATAATTTATCCATAAATACTTTATACATTTTTGCTATTTTTTGCTTTAAAAGTATTATTTTATTTATATTTATGTCTAATAAAAATGGCTGTACTACCATGTTTACATACATACTGGTTTTGGAGGCAGAGTTTGCTAATGAATCACGCTTAAATTTTTTAGGGAACTTGAAAATAATAAAACATTGGTTATAGATAGTGGAATGAGCTATAATTTGTTGTAATTTGCATTTTAGAGAAAGAGCAGCAACCTTTGAAAATAATCAAATTAATTAATAATACTCATCCCTACTGCAAAATAATACAATCAGCCTCTGTACCTGAGTGTTCTACATCTGCAGATTCAACCAACCGCAAGTCAAAAATATTTTGTAAAACCCCAACACAACAGTAAAAATAACAAATCCAAAGAACAACACAGCATAACAACTACTTACATAACATTTACATTGTATTAGGTATTGTAAGTAATCTAGAGGTGATCTAAAGTACACAAGACATTGCACAAAAATTACTTGCAAATACTACACCATTTTTTACAAGAGACATGAGCATCTGTGGATTTTGGTGTCTGTGGGGGTTTTGGAACCAATTCTGTGAGGATATTGAAAGATGATTGTACATATATATACAAAAGTTAGCAATTGTACTGATTTTATTGCTAAGCCATTTGTCTGCCTGACATTCAATACAAAGAGATAAAATATAATCTGACAAATTTTAAGTACTCAATAAATCTTAGTTTATGCATTTGTTCATCGAGTCAATAAATTAGGTGTCTATTATGTTTGAAGCGCTGTTATAAGTGCTGAGAATAGAGTTGTGAATAATAGCACAGACAAAAATTTCTCAAAAACATCTTAAATTTTAATGAGGATACCAAAATAAAGCAAAATAAATAAGCAAAAAATAAGTGCTTTTTTCTATGATGACAAATGGAAAGGATTAAGATGAAGCAGACAGTAGGTTATGGAATGGTTGCCTGAAAGGAGTACCAGTCTTGAAAATAATTTTCAAAATTGGTTATAGAGAGTGGAATGAGCTATATATATTGTTGACATAGAGTAACCACTGAATCTGTTTGTTGAATAATTAAGGGCACTGTGTGTGTTGACTGAAAACATAAATAATTATTGATAAAAACTAAATGACAAAAATTAATTTGATAATATTATGATGCTTTAAAAATAATGTTTTGATTATTTTTAAAATATGGTCGGTGGAGAAGACATTTGAGCAAACTGAGTTGAGCAACATTTGAGTTGAAGGGGAGGAGCCCTTCAGATACCTGGGAAGGAACAATTCATGTAGAATAAACAGTGATGGCAAGGCCGTGAATATGGTGCACTGTGCACAGAAGCAGAATAATGCAGCATTGTGGAGTGGAGTGAGCGTGATGGTTACAGGAGGGAAATTCAGAGAGAAGAGTGAGGGAGGAGGAGACCCAATTGCGTAGGAACTTTTGGATCATTATAATATGTTTGGCTCTTACTTTTAAAAAGATAGGGAACGTTGAAGCAGAGAAGCAACACCACTTTTATTTTATAAGAATCACTCTGCTTACTTGAATAGAAATATTATTGCTAGCACTTGCGTCAATAGGAATATTTACTGTATTAGGGCAGCTATTATCTTATTACAAAAGATAACGTCAGTTGTTTTTATCTTTTCACGGAAAGATTTCTTTGGAATTTTCTACATTTTATTGGCTTCACTTTCTGACTTTCCTTTGCTGCTCATCTTTTTCTCAACCTCCATATAGTGGGATGGGCCAGGGCTTACATTTTATTCCCTCTTCTGGTCCTCTTGTTGCCTCTATCTACACCAGTAATTCTCAACTAGGGGGGTGATTTTTTCCCACCAGGAGATATGTCAAAATGTCTGAAAATGTTTTGGTTGTCATGCTGGAGGGCAAGAGGTGCTACTGGAATTTGGTGGGTAGAGGTGAGGGATGTGCTGGACATCCTACTATGCAGACAGCCCCTCATGACAGAGTTATCTGGCTCAAAATGTCAGTAATGCTGAGACCAAGAAACCCTAGTTTTGCACCTATTTCATTGATGTTTATATCCCGACCCACAAACTTAAATCCCATCAATACCCTAGTGATTTCCTCATTTCTGTCCTCAACTACAACTCTCCCCTGTGTCCTAGGCACATATAACTTATTGCCAAATAGGCAAGCCTAATAGACATCCCAAGCTTAACACATCTAAAACATGATTTCAGATAAACTTCCCCAGAAAAACTGATTCAATCCTAGTGTGCTCATCTCAGTAAATGGCACCATTATCTGTGCAACTGCTTAAACCTTAAACCTAGGAGTCCTTCCTGACTTATTTCCCATTATACTTCATATCCAAAACATTGGTAAGCAAGTCCTATAGGTTCTCCCTTTAGAGTATATTCTGAATCTGCTCATGTCTCACTACTATCAGCACTGCAAACCTCATCTAAGCACCTTCACGTCCTAGAACTAAGACAATAATTTCCCAATTGTCATTTGACTTCTATTCTTCTCCCACGATAGGCAATATCCTCCCCTCTTACCTCCCACCCCACAGTAACCAGGGAGATGCTTTCAAACTATAAACCAGGTCATGTCCTTCACCTGCTGAAGCTCTCCTGGGGCTCCCCATCTTTCTCAGCACAGACCAATGCTTTACCAGCATCTATAAGGCCTTACCTGTTCTGATACCTCCTCATCTAGGACCTAATCGGACATGTTAAGTCTGGCTCACTGCCACCTAGCCACAACTTGTTTTCTTGCTGTTTCCTCATAATACCAAACTTCAGGAAACTTTTACTTGCTGCTTTCCCAGACAGGAGGCCTCTTTCCTGAGACTGTCTAAACATGTCACTCTCACTTTATCCAAGTCTCTCCTCAAATGTCAGGTTAAGAGTTCTCTGAGTCCCTTTTCTAAAATAGAAATCTCCCACCTCTACACCATATGACTTTTTATTTCCTTACCCTGACTCATTTCTCCCCTTAGAATCTATGACTTTCTCAGATCTTATTATATATTTTCTGTTTGCTTCCAATATCCTCAATTAGAATATTGGCTTCCAGAAGCCAGGGACCATGTCTCTTGAAAATATTGTAAAAACCTACAACAATCAGATTTCAGCAAATTATGGTGCTTAATGAATATTTGTCAAAGGAATAAATTAATAAAAAGGTATTGCCTCTAATAATTCCAGCTTGTAAAAACAAGCATTCTGTGGATGCCTTCATTAAATTGTTACTTCTTTTTAATTATCCACAATTTGTATCTAGTGTTTTTGTCTGACTAAATATAATTCCTAGTAATTTCTTTATAGTTCTAATCACTTGAAAACGATCAAATTGAAAATTATAATTTATTCAAGATGAGTCATCTTTCATCTCTCTCTCATGAGACAGGTAGGAGATAAATTCCACAGAGGATATTAGTTACTGTTCTATGACCTTAAATCAGAAACTATATTTTACTACATTTTAACAATAATATTAAATAAGATTAAGTTAAAATATAATTATTCTTTAGCATAAAAAAATGCAAAAATAGTTTAATAAAGAAATTGAACTTTTTAAAGATAGACTATAACATTTTAATCTTATGTAATCCTCACAGGAATCTTTTTTTTTTTTTTTTTTGCGGTAGATACTTAGAATACCACAACTAAGAGTAATAGCAGCTGAAAATTAATTGCAGGCAAGATGAATAGAAATAGTGGCATAAAGAGTTGTGGAGAAAAACATCTTTTTTTATAATTTATTGAATACTGCATGTGATAATAAAATTTTTGAGAGGGTGCCTCACCAACTTCTGCTGCATGAAAATTATGCCATAAAGCAAATTTACAAGGAGAGAACAAGAAGGGCAGTTAGTAAACAGGGCAAGATTCCATGATTCTCCATAGTTGGAACCGTTGATAGACCAATCAGACAGATTTCTCTGCCGGGTTTCAGTTTCCACAGCTTGACAACTGCTGTGTGGAACGGTTTGCCTGAGAAGGGGTGAACCTAGGAAAAGTGAGACCATGAAGATCTGTAAACGATGGATGGATACATACAGATGCAAAAGCGCCCCCAGATATTTTATATCTTCCCGCAGAGGCAATAAAATGATTAAAACATGAATCTGTGTGGGTGAGATCATTGAACTTTTAGACTGAGGTTATCCAAGAAATTGTTAGTGTCTACACACCACCTTCACGCTTATTATTTTATAATGTCATATGATATTTCCTATTAATTAAATATTTTCCTTTATCTTGATTCTGGGAGTGCTCATTTCGGATCACATCAGGAATACTAGATAATAAGAGCATTCCACTGGACAATTTTCTGTCAAAACAATTGCCTGAGAAAATTCATGAAAATTATCACAGGTTGAGATATTACAGTGATCAAAAGCACTTGCATGAAAAAAGAAATGAATCAGTTTCTCAAACGTTACATAAATTGGAAACATTATCTCATATACACTTAAGTTCACTAATAGAGCAGATACCACCATTTCTCTATGTTACTGATAATACTACCCTTAATTTAAAATACAATAGAATTGGTCTGGCTTCGTGGATCACGCCTGTAATCCCAGCACTTTGGGAGGCCACAGCGGCTGGATCACCTGAGGTCAGGAGTTCAAGACCAGCCGGGCCAACATAGTGAACCCCGTCTCTATTACAAATACAAAAAATTAGCTGGGCGTGGTGATGGCACCTGTAATCTCAGCTACTTGGGAGGCTGAGGCAGGAGAATCGCTTGAACTCGGGAGGCAGAGGTTGCAGTGAGCCGAGATCGCACCATTGCACTCCAGACTGGGCAACAAGAGCGAAACTCCATCTCAAAAAAAATAAAATAAAATAGAATTTAGAAAGTAACAGATCTTTAAAAAATCATAATAAAATGTGTAAAATATGCTATCTATTCAGGTTGAAGAAAATGAACTGAGTAAAATGTATTCTTTGCCCATAAGGAGCTCCTGCTTTAATATGGATATATAACTGTAAGGTAGTATCCCTAATCTCACCAATCAAGAATCACTTCTACTTACGAAGACATTACTCCCACTCTTCAGGAAACTGAGAAACATTTGAAATAGGGTGATTCTGAGAGTGATCTTGAAGCTAACTAAGGACAAGCCTTTGCTGAGTGATAATATTAAAAATGATACTGAATCCAAAGATAATCCTTAATGATTATCTGAGAACCAATTAATCTTATTCTGTCTCATTTTAGCTGAATTTGTGTAAACATGGAAGTGTATGAATTTCCAGATAATTTAATATCTATTATTTTCTAGTTAAGTAACTGAAAAAAAAAATCACCGCTTCTTCCCATACCTCTTTGATTATAAATATCACTGTTTCTCAAAGGTGCTTAGATCATCCACTGATGTATACAAATAAGGCAATGAGATCTGCAAAACAAAATGCTCCTATTGGTTCTTCAAAGGCTGATATAGCAGTCCAAAGTCTCAACTGTTCTTTGCTTTGAAAAGTACCTGTCCACCATATCCCCTACCAGTATTTTTGTTTCCCTTAATGCATACTTTAAAACATTTTTTATTGAGTCCTGATCACCCAACAGATTCTAGCTTCAGTTCAGTTCTAAACATATAATATTGAGAAAAAAACTAAATAGAGCAAAACAAAAACCCAGAAACATTACATATTCCCATGAAGTTCACAGTCTACTGGGGACACAAATATTGCTCAAAGAGCTATGTGAATAAATAATAAATAGAAAACAGCAATTCCATTAAGTGACATCAAGAAGAAGAGATTGGGCCCCAAAAGAATAAATTACAGCAGAAATGACTTAGTGATCGCCGTTAAAAATGTGATGAATGAGTGATATTTAATAGTAGGCTTATTTGGTGAAGAAGGAAGACAAAAACATCCTAGGGAAACCTAGAGAAAGAGAAGAATATTTAGAAGGACTATGGTGAAATAATGCAAGACTTGTTTTAAGAAGTTAAACATGCCGATGGGTCTAGAAATCAGAGAGCGAGGGAGAACACAGCAAGGCAGGAGACGTAAGCAGGACGACTCCATGGTGAACCTTGCAGGCCCTCCACAAGAAGGGCTTTTAAAGCAGGACAATCACCTGCTTGGATTGGCATGTTTAGCAAACTCCTTTGAATGCAGTGTGGAGAACGGACAAAAAAGCAGAGCAGAATAGTTTGAGAGTGACCAACTAGGAAGTCCTTATAAGCCAGGTGAAATAATTGGAATGATAGTGGGCACTGAGGGTGGGAAAAGATGTTCAGTTGGAAAACTATAGAAAGTAAAATGTAGAGGATTTTGTGGTGGATCTGATGGTGAGTCGTTAGAGAAGTATTAAGGATGACTTGAATTTTACCCAGAATAATTGTTTACACCATTCAATAAAATCATAAGTTTTGTTTTGGATATGTTAATTTACAGATAAACACAAATTCATTGGCAAGATTTAACATAAATCATATCTTTAGGGGGATAGTCAATGAGGAGCAATGAGAGCTTGTGTCTGAGCTGTGAGAAATCCCAGTCTTTTAATGGTCGAGGTAGGCAGATGGCCTGAAAATGAGGCAAAACAGAAATAGCTAGAGTTGAGAAAGAGCATCCAGGACACCATTAGAAGCCCAGTTAGAAGGTGAGGGAAGAGAGTGTGTCTTAGTTGGTGTGGGTTACAATAGGACACTAACATAGACTGGGTACTTAATAACATAAATTTATTATTTTATAGTTCTAGGGGCTGGAAGTCTGAGATAAGGGTGTAGTATCAGGGTGCCAGATCTGTTGAGGGCCCTCTTTCTGGCTTGCAAATGGCTGCCTTCCCACTATGTCTGCATATGGTAGAAAGAGAGTGATCTCTCTCTCCCTCTTTTTATATAAACACTAATTTCATCACAAGGACCCCAAACTCCTGAATTCATCTAGCCTTAATAACTTGCTAAAGTTATTAGCAAGTGTTATAAGTTATAATAACTCATCTCAAATAACATCACATTGGGGGTTAAAGTTTCAACATATGAATTTGTGGGGGCTGTGAGGGGCACCATTCAGTCCATAGCAGAGTGCTTCAGTGAGAAAATTTCACTATTTTCTTTAATGATGCTGAGGGGTGAGAGAAAATGAAATCTAGCTACATGGAAGTCAGTGATGACCTCAGTAGAAATAACCTTGTTTGAGTGGGTGGGAAATAGGATACGGAAATGGCGATATATGAAGTCTTCTAAAATTTGGTCAGTGTAAGAGAGGACAGGACAGTTTGGTATATGAGTGTCTATTGTGTTTGTAAGCAAATAACTTAAAGATTACTTGGGAATTTAATGGTATTTTGAAGCTTATAAAATCTGGTTCACTTTGAAAAATTCACTCTCTTGAGCTCTTCTTTGGATGAAACATTTTTCCTCATGGCATATTCAGTTTCATAAACCTGTAAAATCTGCCAAACCATCTCGACCTTCTACATTACACCAGCAATCAAAGGACCACAGTTACAGGGGATATGGGTAACAGAGATTTAAAGCATGCAGGTTTAAATGACATGCTGAAACTCTCATAGCCAGTGAATAGAGCTCTGAAATTCACACATTTTTATTTTCTCTGACTTCTATCCTGTATCACACAGTTACCCCTCCGTCCTTTTCTCCAATCTCTCCCCTCCATCACTCTGTCCACCACACTGACCTCCTTGCTGTTCCTTGAGCACTCTAGGTACACCACCGCCACCAGACTTTTGCATCTGCTAGTTTCTCTTCTTGGACTGCCCTTCTTCTAGATGTCTACACACTGCATTCATTAACTTCCTTTAAATTTTTAATCAAAATCCCATATCATGGAGATTTTCTCAATCTACCTTGTCACTCTCATTCATTCTCTGCATTATTTTTTCCACATTTATTACCATGTAGTAGACTACAGCATTTAGCCATTTTGGTTATCATTTATTGTCTGTACTCCACAACTACTATAAAATAAGTTTCATAAAAGCAGAACTTTAAAATTATTTTTTCACTGTATCTCACCATATCTTTCAGCTGCACCTAGCACAGAATGGGTGGTCAATAAAAATACTTTAAATAAATGAATGATTGAAAGGAAAATATCTCTAAAATATACACAGCAGTATTTTGTATCAGGTTTTTACTCCCAATGCCTACAATTTTAACTGGTGGTGGAAAAAAAAAAAAAGTAAAAAATGGCAATACTGTAAAGAAAAGAACACAGCTCAACTATTCATCTTTATTATGAACTGACTTGATTCAGGGACTAATTTAGAACACAGGTTCTTAATTTATATGAAACTTCATAGACCTTTGAGGATGAAATTCAGAGGTCAGCACATTATGAATAAATGTGTATTAAGCAATATGCTTTAAGCATACATAAAGAGAGGAATCTATCAAATTTCTAGCCACAAAAATATTTCTAAATACATTTCATTATGCCAGATACCAGCTCCTCTAAAATAAATAAATAAACCACAACAAACAAAAACAGTAACTTTTCATACTGGCCTGATTTGATGAGAATGTATGTGCCTACTACAAAGAGCCAACCCTTCACAGTTTTAGTAATATTGTGTGCATTTACTTATGAAATTAAAAAAAAAAAATCTCTGATGAAAATAATGACATATATCTTGTTTTAGAAAAATATTAATCCTACTATGGGTAATTTTTAATAGGAAAATTAAAGTTCAATATAAACATTATTTGTTGGTGCATAGAATAAAGTCCCTTCAATATTGGAATTCCACAACTTATTTAGTGTTTGGTGCACATATAAAACTCAAATTGGTCAATATAGCTATTTTAAAATTTGGGACAAATTTGGCATTAGATTGCAAAGAAAAATGTAGCATAGCTGTCTATTTAAAATCTAGTACTGGGATAGTTTACATAATTTTTATTTGGAGCATCATTTATTTCTCTTAGGTTTTTCTAAATTCACAATTATTGTTATGATTACAACGAAGATTAAAACAGTGAACTCCGGAGTACTGGCCAGAATGGAATATTGAGTGAGTGATTTTCAGAGGATTAAGATTCATAACTTAATGGATTTATCTGCTGCAAGCATTTTGGCCTATCATTCTTCATAAGCACACATGATATAAGCTACATTACCTTTCTTAAGTAACATTTAAATAATACATTAAGCTTGGAATCATCAAATTTTTAAAGAAATAAATAGAATATTGGTTTTCATAGTTTACAATTTTTATTTCCAAGGCAGATATAATTGAATGTTGTCTCCAGTGAACTTTCAAGAATGTAAATTAAATGTATAATCGAACAAAGTATTGCACAGTCTAATGAAGCATCACTGTAAGAGGAGAAAGGAGAGCATCAGAGCCAGCTGTTATTAGAGCATCAAATCTGCCGGAGGTTATAGAAGAGCAGGAAGAGCTGTATCCTTCAGAGGAAGCATATGGAAAGCCTGTGGCTGAGGTCAGGAATCATGTTGCAAAGCAACATTGTCAGGACCATCTGTGTCCATATGTTTCAAGAGTATGTCCCTGCAATAAGAGCTCTATAGAAAGGTTCATGGAAATCAAATGGTAAAACTCAGAGACAAAAAAGTCTGCGAAGTATAGCAAACACTAGTCCCCCTTTATCTGCAGGGGGTATGTTCCAAGGCCCCATGGGATGCCTGAAACAGATGATACAGCCAAACCTGATTGCTGTCAATAAGAACAGGTTTCTGTTCATGTCTTCCACCCACAAATTTAATGCCATTTCCATCTTAACTAAGCACTTATCATGCACTGTGGCGGAAACTTTTGCAGTTTGTTGTATAACAGCAAAACTATTAGGAAATCTGTATTCTTTCTTCACAATTTCATGAATTGAAGATTCATTCTTACCATCGATCTTAGCAACTTCAGCATATGATTTTTTTTCTTTCCTTATTAAGAACTTTCACCTTTTCACTTAACAAAAGCACTTTATGACTTTTCTTTGGCATATCGGAATTGCCAGCATCACTACTCTTGTGCTCTGGGACCATTATTAAGTAAAGTAAGGGTTACTCGACTCAAGCTCTGCTATACTGCCACAGTACATCTGATAACTAAGGTGGTTTACTAAGTGGATGAGTTGGACAAAGAGAGGATTCACACCCCAGGCGGGACTGAGCAGGATGGCATGAGATTTAAAACACTACTCAGAATGGCATGCAATTTAAAACATATGAATTGTTTATTTCTGGAATCTTCCATTTAGCATTTTCAGACAGAGAGTGATCTTAAGCAACTGAAATCATGGAAAAATAAAAATAAAAAACCACAGATAAGATGATAGACTACTATATTTGTGAATCTCCATCTTGCAAATAATGGTATGTTACTAGTTGCCTTATGGAGTAAGAACAAATGTATATAAATGAATAAAATTATTGTTTGAACTAAAATTTTTAAAGTTCAGGAGATACTTGTCTATAGGGAATTATATACTATCCACAATACCTTAATTGGGTTTATTTCATTTTATTAGATTCAGGAGATTACATTTTTAGAGTATTGTTCTATTTAATGATTTTCAAACCATAGGTAAATAGGTAAGATAGCTATGGACAAAGTTCAGTAATGCATAACATCAACAACGAGCAAAGGAAGAAGCCCTTTCTGTCTCAACCCCACTTCCATGAGACCTCAAACATGAGTTGTGATTTAGCACCCCTGCTTGATGTTAAAAAACCGAGGCAGTAAGTTTCCTCCATTATAATTTCAAGATTAGCTCATTTATTCAAGGGACAGAGTTTCTGCACACTTGGCCTTCCGGATCTCAGTCACAAAGAGGAGGTAAAAAGTTCTTAGCTCATAAACATTTGCCACAAAGTCTTCCTTTAAAATAGAATAGGGACATGTGAATTTGAGTACAAATATTCTCCCTACACTATAATTTTTCTGAACAAATATAATATTATGTGTCATTATATACTAGTCAACACTAACAATGAGTGTTACAATTTTTTTGGTTGTTGTGCATCAATTAAGAAAGCCAAGAACACTGAATATATTTTATAGAAAGATTTCCAACAAGAATGGTAAGAGTATTATTAAATAAATTGATTCTTGAATATCATTTACCTGGTTGTCTACTTCAGGTACTCTTCCTTGTGTGGGGACTGTGGCATGGCAGTTGACTTGAGGGAAGTAACTGAGCAGTTAATACCTGACCAGTCAAAAATTTACTCCAAACCTGTAAGTATCAAGTGAGCCTCAACTTCAGTCTGTGCATCCGCTTTTCTGAGGATCAAGCCTCTGCTTTTCAAAATTAGCATATATATATATGGTTACTTAATTTATTGGTTTCCTTTTTGCTTACATATTCTATAATTATGTAACTTCAATAAGCAAAAACAGAGATTTCAACTCTTTAAATAAAGTATGGGTGTAAAATATTTTGAACAAATACATTTTTAAAGAGTATCATTTCAAGGATTCAAAACACAAACAAAAAATAGAAAAAGGAAACTAGTTAATTGCTAAGTAATTATTGCTAACATATTCTTCAATTTAAACTGCAATTATAAAATTAAGATTATTATGACCTTGGATTTAGTGAAATAATAAAAATGTAAACATGATCTTTGACCCAAATGGAGAAAATTCTTAGTCTGTACTTTTAAATTATATGCCAGTAACAGTGTGAGTGGTAACTTTGCAAATAAAAATCCTGGTCATGTTATTGCCCAGTTACATTAGACCACCTGAGATATTTAAAATAGCCTGAAGCAGGAAGACGCCAAATTAAGTAATTCATCTTTTGACTAATTGGCTCATGAAACAGACAGACTCAAGCAGGACTTCTTTCATATTAAATATACTAAATGCTTTCCTGATGTCCAAAGCCATTTTGCTCTACATATTTCTGCTCCCTAATTAACTGTCAAAATTATATTTTATTTAAAAAGTATACCTATTGTGGAGGACTCTTATGTTAGAAATTTGTATATTTTCAATGATAATTTTTAAAATGCTCACGATGGTACAATTGCTTTCAAATCTGATCTGTACAATGTTGACTATGTTTAATTCCAACAGGGCTTGTCTACTGTCAAATGGAATCTAAAACTCCGTGTGTCTGCGCGCGCGCGCGCACACGCGCATGTGTATGTGTGTATTTCACCATATATATCCCTGGAAGTACAACTATAGAGATAAGTGTTTGCAGGCATATGTAGGGTAAGAAAGAACAGAAAATGTCATAAACTCAATTTTGATCTATTCTTACTGATTAAGTGTAGTTGGCTATAAACCCTACTATAGTAAAAGAGAGAATTATCACCACAATGATATAACCCCTCACGCCCACTAGGATAGCTATTATTAGAAAGAGAAAAGAAATAAAACAGAAAATACAAAGCATTGGCAAAGACGTGGAGCTATTGAACCCCTCATGCATTGCTGGAGGGAATGTCAAACGGTGCAGCTGCTGCAGAAAACAGCATAAATAACATGGAGCCACCATATGATACAGCAATTCTAATGCTAGGCAATTTTCCCACAGAAGTGAAAGTGGGAACTGGAAGACATTTGTGCATGTTCACAGCACATATTATTCACAATAACCAAAAGGTGGAATTAACCCAAGTGTCTAGTGAAAAATGAATGAATAAACAAAATGCGCTACACACATACCATAGAGTGTGTGCGGTTAATGTTAAACGTCAACTCAATCACTGAAGAATGCAAAGTAATTGTTCTGGGTGTATCTGAGTGTTGCCAGAACAGATTAATATTTGAGTCAATGGACTGAGAGAAGAAGACCCACCATGAGGAAGACCCACCCACGGTGTGGGTGAACACCATCCAATTGGCTGCCAGGGTGGCTAGAAAAAACTGGCAGAAGAAGGTGGACTTGCTGAATCTTCCGACCTTCATCTTTCTCCCATGCTGGATTATTCCTGCTCTGGAACATCAGACTCCAAGTTTTTCGACTTCTGGATTCTCGGACTTACACCAGGATTTTGCCAGAGGCTCTCAGGCCTTCGGCTACAGACTGAAGACTGCACTGTTGGCTTCCCTACTTTTGAGGTTTTGGGAGCTGGACTGGGCCACTACTGGCTTCCTTGCTCCTCAAATTGCAGATTAGCTATTGTGGGACTTCATCTTGTGATCATGTGAGTCAATTCTCCTTAATAAACTCCCTTTTGCCGGGCGCGGTGGCTCACGCCTGTAATCCCAGCACTTTGGGAGGCCGAGGCAGGTTGATCAGGAGGTCAGCAGATGGAGACCATCCTGGCTAACACGGTGAATCCCCGTCTGTACTGAAAAAAAAAAAAAATACAAAAAATTAGCCATGCGTGGTGGTGGGTACCTGTAGTCCCAGCTACTCGGGAAGCTGAGGCAGGAGAATGGCATGAACCCCGGAGGCAGAGCTTACAGTGAGCTGAGATCGCGCCACTGCACTTCAGTGTGGGCAACAGAGTGAGACTCCGTCTCATTAATTAATTAATTAATTAATTAAATAAAATAAAATTAAAAAATAAATAAACTCCCTTTCGTATATACATCTATCCTATTAGTTATGCCCCTCTAGAGAATCTTGGCTAGCAAAGAATGTTATTCAGTCTTAGAAAGGAAGGAAATTCTAGCACATGCTACAGAATGAATAAAACTTGGAAACATTATGCTGAGTGAAATAAGCCAGCCATTAAAGGACAGGTATTCTATGGTTCCTTTTATGAGGTTCCTAGTATAGTCACATTTATAAAAAAAAAAAAAAGAAAGTAGAATAGTGATTATCAGAAAGTAGGTGGAGGTTAGAAAGAGGAGTTAGTGTTTAATGAGTACAGTCTAAGTTGGGGATGATGACAAAGATCTGGATGGTAGTGATAACTGCACAATAATGCCACCAACTGTACACTTAAACTGCTTAAAGTGGTGAATTTTATGTTATGTATATTGTGCCCCAGCTTAAGAACAAAATAAAATAAGTGAGCAGGAAGCTACACTTTGATAACACAGAACATTCAGATTCTGTTTTAAAAATTCTGCAGAAAATAATTCCTTTTCTCTCAGGAATAGGAAAGGTTGTTTTTGTTTTGTTGTGGTTTGTTCCCTTTAGATTACAAACAGTGCTCCAAGATGACATTAACATTTACTAATCTTTTTAGATTCTCTTCTTCCTTGTCGGAAGTTTATGAACATCTCCTTTGTGGCAATAGTTCAAGGCACCAAACAATGCACAACTGAAACATCCTGTTCATTCAAGGAAATGTTTCTGGATGGTTTTCCTTTGCAATGTCATTAACTATCTACTCCCAGATTAGTCTCTGCATGCAAAGCTTTTGCTCTCTTCTTAAAATGTGTCTTCTGATTTGCAAAGTAGATAATTTTACCTGGTTGATATCAGAAATATATTGGATATCTCTTTAAATTTTAGTTTAAAGAACTGAAAAAAATATTCTATGGTAGAAAATCCTTTTCCTGTGTGGGCATATTTTGTTGCCTGCAAGATGAAAAGGAACACCTATTTTTTTTCCTCCAGCACATCTGATTTTTCTACATATTATGAATAACTAAATCTAGGTAAATAAACATGTCCCAGAATAATTGGCTTTATCCTTTGCCCACCAGATAGAACCCACGCTTTTAATTTTCTTTCTTCCTTATTCATCTTTTAATATAAATGTTCAATAGGGGTTTAAATCTTTTTCCCAAGCTTCTCTTTTATTGTGTTTCTAATTACCTAGCCTAATTGCTCCGAGCCTGTAAGAGCTTGTGAATTTTTTAAATGGTTTCCTTTAATTATGATTCTTTAGTGAAGAAAACACTGCTAAACAAAAGTTAAAAACTGAACACTGAATATCTGTTCTACAAAGGTAACAAGAAGAAAATATTCACTTTACAAATATAGCCTAAGAAAATCAATTTTCCTAATGATCTTTTACAGATCACTTGATACTGTGAAAGACTTAAGATTCATGGTGATCAAATTGCTCTGATGGGAAGATTCATCCACCGTATAAATACTATGCTGTATGTACTACTGCCTGTTCCTTCTGTATTTCCATACCTTACGCATGCATATAATATCAGAACACTAAGCAAGGATTCTTGAATATTTCAGATAGACATTTTCTGCCCAGTATATAAATTTAGAATTCTAATTCAAATTTCAAGACAAAAAAATTGTTATCAAGAGCAGAATGGTATGTTGAAGAAACTTCCAGTGTGGGGTTTCTGAGTCCAAAATAGCACAATAAATGAGCATTATTTTAAAGTAATTGAAACCTCACTCAAAACATAGTGTTGTGGGAAAACATTATTTTGTATGCTTGTATTTTTAAACATTTCAATAAATGAAACTACGTATTTTTTAACAAGTATTTTATTTATAGTATAAACAAAACTGTCCCTATAAGTAAGGTATAGGAACGAGAGTTTGGGTGGTCACATTGTGGCATAGGCTGGAAGGATCTGTTTATTTCTAGGAGTGATAACGATACCTGAAGGGTCAAAGAGGCAGGTGAAAAGACATGCATGGCAGTTTTCTTTTAGGGATTGATCTCTGGGAATGGGAGTCCCAAAGGCAGCAGAAAAGCAGACTCGAACCTAAGCAGAAAAAGCAGAATGAAAAAGGCTGGAATTTGATAAAAGAACATCAGAATGAGATTGCTTGAGATGGTACAGGTGGGAAAGCACCATATTACAAATATTGATAAAAGTCTGGAGAAGAGATGTAGACTGGATGGGACTGGCAGCTAATCAAGGTGCAGTGGACAAATTCAATGGTGATAGACCAAAAGGGCTGAGGCTAGGTCAAACTATGAAAACTGTGTCAACCAGTAGAATTATCAAGCAATCAAGGGCCACATAGGTACTGACAAGTAGACACATTAGTGGCAAAAATGTCTACTGACAGGCAGCGATTACATAAACATAGAAATGGTAGGCCATCGAGACTGCCAGTCACTGGAGATTGACTCAAAAATGCCAGACACTGCTTCAGAGGGAACTCTGATTTGATCACTAGCAGGGAAGCTGCTTGACTGAAAGTCACCTTTGTGGGACACAGGGCAGTCAGACTTTTCTCAGCAAGCACAACCTTACCGATGCATAGCTGAAGAGTCTATGGCACTTTTATTCAAAGCAAAAAGCAAAAAACAAAACAACAACAACAACAAAACCCTTACTTTATTAGGGTTGACTCATCTCCATAGTGGTTTGGCAAGGGGCGCATCGGCTGATTTGGCAAGGGGCGCATCGCCTGATTTCAGCACCCATGTGAGTCTTTGTCCTGCTTCCTTGTGCGATGCTTGCCAATTATCCAGGGGTGTTGCAGCATCCCTGCTTGAAACACAGTCGCTAAAAGGTGGGCTATAAATAGGATCAACAAAAGGAAGAGTTTCGTTCTTCTTATTCATTCATGGAAAACTTATTGAACCCCTGGTCTGTTTTCAGTATTGTGCTTGGCTCTGACCCAGACATTACTGAGATAAATTACCACTTCAAAGATAAGCACAAGGGTCCCATGGAAGTTGCAAAAATGAGTGATCAGACATAACTAGCTGTGGTAGAGTAACTCTCCATCTATCTAGCACCATCAGTAAATCTACATATACTTCTATATATAAATACATTACTAAAAAATGAAAATTCCTCTCTTAAAGAATAAAAACTTTTCATGTAAAAAAATTGAGATAGAAATTTTAAAACATGGAAACATAGAGTGTAAACATCCCTATATTTAAACTAAGTATGTTTTAAACTCTTCTTGGTAGTTAGGAATAACGATGAACACAAATTGCTCACTCTAACATACGCTGAGGACCTAGGCTCTGATACTGTCTCAGTTTCTGCTTGACATGTAGATATAAACACCATACTTGGCACTCTTGTGTCTCAGTAGGTGATCTGCAAGTTCCCTTCCAGCTCTGTAGTTGTCTCAGTTTCTACCATCTATTGGTCTGTCTAATGTCTAGATGAAAGCCAACATTTATACAGCACTTACCATGTGACAGGCACTGTTCTTAGCACTTTATGTATGGTAATATACTCAGTCTCCTTAAAAGCCCTATTAAATGGCCACTACCATTATTTCCATTTTACAGTTGAGGAAATTATTGGAGAAGGGGGTTATCTGATAAGTACAAAGTGAAAGAGTAGAGATTTTCACCCAGGTAATCTATCTCCAAAGTCACTGTTTTTATCCAATATGCCACTGCCCACCAAACTTCTTAGACAACAAAAATCATATCCAAATGTTATTCCAAATGGAAGCCTAGTACATGAAGCAAGTCAGTGTTGAGACTTTTCAGCTGAAGAAAGGGTATTGGGGTGGGCAGCACAGAAGACCAGATTCCTTGGCCCTCTTACTTCTCCCGGCAAACTCTCATTCTAAGGAGAAGAGACTTTAAAACTACCGAAATAAATGTTCTCTAATTTTTTTCAAGTGCTAATATTTTGACTCTATAACTTTAGAGGGCACACACATTCACCCTTATTTAAAACATACTTATTATCTTTTATACATGTATATACATCAAGAAAGCAAAACATAATAAATGCTATTTTATTCAAAACATATATTTGCAGATTCTCCTTGTCAGCCTAAAAGATGAATATTAGCCTGTAGGTGTGCTTGCTACATTGTAATTACTTTCTCAGCAGTATATTAATTAGTCAACTCCAGTAGGCTAGAACTCTTTGATGCTAGGTAATGAGATTAATAATAGATTCCTATCAACCCTCCCAAAGCTACAACAGGCATCAAGTACTTCTAATCTGTACTGCCTATACACAGAAATGAAGAGCTCTTTAGAAATTCACAGCTATGTGGGGGCCATAGTGTTCAGAATACCACAATATCTAGTGCTTACAAAAGTAATATCTATGTGAGCAGCATTTCAATATTCTAGTTCACGCCTGGTGTAGAATAGATGGGCTTAAGTTATGTATGAAGTTGCAAGTACTTTCTGTATAGGAGTAATCTGATGCTGGCTGTAGCCTGACGGTGTATAGCTTCTAAGAGACACATGGCCTGGAGGTGAGGAGGCACTAAACACACAGCAGATAGCGTTCCTTGAGGAATATCTACTGCAAAAAAAAATACATATTTCAAGATTTTTTCTCTTAAGGCAGGTATAATTTTCTGACGAGAGGATTCTCTTTTGCATGAGATAATAATAATGAGTCATAGAAATATCTAAAAATTAAAGTGGGCCTATATACTATGCATTTTAATATACAGGCATGTATATAAACACTTAAATCCACACTTATTTCTGTATATAACTTTTCAGACTTGTACAGTTCAGGAATACTGATTTCCTTTATAAAATGTCTTAGTACATGTTTATTTGACCCATGGTGCGTCTTCTACATGCAAAACATCCTGAACATCATATCAGAAGCCCAATGGGCCATCACCTTCTCTTTTTTTTTGAGACAGTCTCACTCTGTCACCCAGGCTGGAGTGCAGTGGCATGATCTCAGCTCACTGCAATCTCTGCCTGCCGGGTTCAAGTGATTCACGATTCTCCTACCTCAGCTTCCCAAGTGGCCGAGATTACAGGTATAAGTCACCATGCCCAGCTAATTTTTGTATTTTTGGTAGAGACAGGGTTTCACCATGTTGCCAGGATGGTCTCCAACTCCTGACTTCAAGTGATCGGCCTTCCTCAGCCTTCCAAAATATTGGGATTACAGGTATGAGCCACAGCGCCTGGCCAGGGCCACTGCCTCCTATGGCTCCTCTCTGAGGAAAGACCTCTACAGGAATTGAACTCCCACATACTGCATTATGTCTCATGGCTGCTTGGAGCATAGGCATTATAAGTATGAGTTTAAATTTTTCCCCTTTCCTTTTCTTACCAACATATGAGGAGTGACATTATATTATGTTCTATAGTTTTACTTTCAGCTATATCCACATAGCATTTCTGGGTAAATATTTGTGCAAGATTATATGAATTAACCAGTATTCATATATATACAAATATAGAAGCATATGTGTAATATATATATACATACACACGACATATAAGTGTGTGCATATATATTATATGATGTGTAATAAATATACATTTATATTTGTGTGTATTTTTTTAAATAATAAATACACATTATATAATATGCAGACACACTTGTATGTCATGTTTATGAAAATGTATTCACATCATATAGTATATAATATTATATATAATATTGTATATATAACATTGTATATATAAATATATAATATACAATTACATATATAATACTGTATATAATATTGTATATATAACATTGTATATAATATACAATAATATGTACAATGTATAATGTGTATATTATTTATGTAATATTGTATTTTTATATATTTTTATATATTATACTATATAATATTATATAATAATGTAATATTACATTATACTATATATTACATATAATATACAATATATGATGTGTGTATATTATTTTCATAAATAAATACACACTTTGTTTATGAAAAGTGATGTTATTCCAGATGTTTTGTCAAATTGACATTTTTAGGCCTAATGTTCCCAAAGATTTTAGTGTGTTACGGATTTTCTTTCTTGTAAAATAAAAAGAGATAAATATAACAAATTTGGGAATATGAACTATTGTTTTCAAGTATGTTACAGCAAGATTTCTAAGAAACTTCATCAAAATGATAAAATTCACCTTTGCACCAAAAGAAACGTGTTGTTTGTTGAGCTCCATAGAGAAACGTTTCTGTACACACTGTTAACACTGACGTTATAGATTAGAGGGAGGTCTGCCCATTGAGACTCTCTCAAAGAAGCAAAAGCCTTCTTTAAAGAAGAGGTCATGACTGGACCTCTTCAATGTTTGTTACTTCTCTCCCAGGAGAGGCTATAAGAAGATTCAGAATATTCCCCTGCTCAGAACTAAGTGCTTATATGGTTCTAGGAAAAGCTTGGTGTGGGTACACGGCAGGATCAAAAAGCCTGTCTACACAGGCATTTGAAAGAATTCATCTCCAATGGAGGTAATTGAAGCCAGTGTGATAATATCTGAATGTTGTACAAGTTTTTATATTTAAATATAAATGATCAATAAATAACTCTTTATTGGATCTTTAAGTTCTTTGATGTTCCAAAATGTTAGCATTATTGCTTGTTATTACAGAAAAACAAGCAAAAACTTGGAGTTAGACCAGGGAACAAACTAACACTTGGTTTTGGTCAGCACCTAATGCATAGTTACAGGTTCAAGATGTTCTGGAATTCTTTTTAAATTGCCTTGACTCTAACCAGAGACTCTGAATCATGAGAAATGCATGAGAATAGATAGACTGCAGAATACATGTGGCTTAGCATATGAGTTGATGTGAGGTGTGAGGAGTGTGAGTGTGTGTGACTGCAAGTAAGCATGCGAGTGAGTTTGAGCGTGTGTGTGTGTGTGTGTGTGTGTACATGTGTAGATAGTGGAGTTGGAATAATGAAAACCAAAACTCTTTTTAGAAGAGATGGCTTATGCTACCTTCCCTTTCTTCTGCCTCCTCCCTTTGACATCGTGGTCACATTATTGTACTGAAATATTAGATTAATATAGTTAAGTTAATGAGAAAAAATGAGGCCTCTATTTTTCAGACTTGATTTCTTAGTATTTTCTACATGTCTTACTAGGTTAATTTATTATTGAAATTTAAATTTTGTTTTGTAAATTGACAATATTAAGTGCACTACAGTGTTCTAAATGCCTTTCTGGGTTACCAACTGTTAGAAAAAGGATTTAAGAAACTTTCCAAACAGTAATATTTAAAGTGCAGTCTTACATGTATAGGTTTTCTTTCAGACCACACTTCTGAATTAAACAGACAAGGATCCTCTTTAATTGTAGTTGTCATCTAAGTAAGATGTTATTTTTTTCATAAAGATTTGTTTTTTGAATTCTCTGCATAAAAAGTGATTACTGATATGAAGCATACTCTTTAATATAGCAAAAAGACATTGATTTGTGTGACTAAATGCATGTTTACCAAATATACAGTGCTTTGCCTGGAATTCCAAGGACATATTATAAGGTTCTAGCACAATTTCACGGTCAGGAAGAGTCCCTACCCCTCCCCGCCATCACTTTATGCTTATTGATGGCTTGTATTTGTTAGTTAGATTTGATTATTTGCTTTAAGGTTAAGTTAAGAAAATTTTTGTATTGTTGTATTGTACAGCCTTAAATACATAACCTTGCTGTGTCAATCAGAGCTCTGCAGAGAGAACTCTGCAGAAGGATGGGTAGGTGGGTGGGTAGGTAGGTAGATAGAAAGATAGATAGATAGATAGATAGATAGATAGATAGATAGATAGATAGATAGATAGATAGGAGGTTTATTGGGGAAATTGTCTCACATGATTACGGAGGCTGAGAAGCAGCTCAACTTACTGTCTGCAAGCTGGAGAATTCAGAAAGTCAGTAGAGTGGCTCAATCTGAGTCTGAAAGCCTCAGAACCAGGGAAGCTGGTGATGAAAGTCTCAGTCCATGGCCAAAAGCCTGACAACCTGGGACTGCTAGTGCAAGTCCCAGAATCCAAAGACCAGAGAATCTGGATGGAGTTCTGAGGTCCAAGGGCAGGAGAAGAGCATTCCAGTTGTAGAAGAGATAATAAACTAATTTGCCTTTTTTTTTCTGTCTTTTTGTTCTATTTGGGCTCTCAGCCAATTTGGATGTTGCCTGCCCACATTGGATGAAGGTGGATCTTCCTTACTCAGTTAATTGATTCAAATGCCAATCTCTTCTAGAAACACCTTCACAGAATTCTCTTTCTTAAAATAAAAGTTAATACCTTTTAGAATATTGGTATTCTGAAAACAATTTGGAAAATTCTTGTAAAAGGCTTTGTTACCTGTTGAAATACAAATAAAATAACACATTGAGTTGTATACATATACAGCTTATAAATTCAATATAAATTAAATACATATAAATTTAATTTATTCAATCTTTTCCTGAGAGATTTCAGATAAGGGAGAGCCGAAAGGACTTGAGGACACTGGTGTTCGTAGAAGTTCAACCTTAGCCTAGTAGACAGTTTTGTTTAGTCACTGTCTGGGGCAAAAAAAAATGGTAAGAACATATTTTAAATCTAGGTACAAAGCATTCTAATCTCAACTGAGACTATGGATGGTTGAAGCACATTTGAACAGATAATTGTCTTAATGAGACCAAAGAATTCAGTGGTTTTCTCTATGTGGTTTATTAATATTTATATTGGCCATTTTTATATATACTAACATTTATACAATAGTTATATAATAGATGTATAATAAATTGTAAAATGGATAAAAAATTTAAGGTAAAATTCAAAGACTTTTAAATTCAAGACTTTTAGAGTGGGGGATAATCCAGCATGACTGGTCTCCTTATAAGAAAAAGAGCTTGGAACACAGACAGAGAGATGACCCTGTAACAACATGGTGAAAAGGTAGCCACCTACAAGCCAAGAAGAGAGGCCTCAGAAGAAACCAAACCTACTAACACCTTGATCTTCATTTTCTAGCCACTAGAATTGTGAGAAAATAACTTACTGTTAAAGCTACACTGTGTGTGGTATTTTATTATGGTAGCTTTAGCAAACGAATAGAGTGGTTATACAAGATATTTTCTATTCTTCCCTCTAAACCCAATCTCTACTCTTCTCCTGCACCGAAGACCAATGAACCCTGATCAGTAGCTTCTACCAACAATGACTTCTCCATCCTCTGGCTTCAAGCTGGGCTCAGTGAAAGTGAGGCATCAGTAGAGACTCTGCCTTCAGTCAAGAAAGTGAGACATAGGCAATATTTTCCTGGCTCTTCTGATCTAGATGTCTTCAGGTATCTGAATCCCCTTAAAAGCCCCAGCTCCTAAACAGCAGCCCTCAACTATAGCTTCAAGTACTAGCTACGCGTTTCTGTAACCTCCCTCCACTTGACCCTTCAAGTCTAATTCTGGTAAGATTAATGTCTGTTTTTACCTCTCCTTGAGGTGCTTCTTTGTACCTGGAATGCATCTTTGCACATAACGGCTTTGGCAGTCCTCAGTTACCCCATTTGAACCTGCCAGCTACTTCTTCCAGGACACTTAGGCAGCAGATTAGTGGACGTAAAGGAAACATTCTGCTCTTAGCAAGACCAAATCAAAAAGTCAATATTACTTGATTTGAATAAATACTTTATGATAGTACATTGTGTCTTTGTCCTATTCCTTTATATTAAATCTGATAGTACCTTAAATATATGGTACAATCAATGAGTGATTAGTGAGTAACTCTCTTCCAATACCTTTTAAAGATGTTCATCTGCTAGAGTGGATGCTTTTAATCTCCTAAATGTAATTGCAGGTTGCTCTAAGGAATTAGAGAGGAAGAATTAACATTAGCATTCCTTAATTCACATGATCTCAAAATGTTTTCTCACTCAACCTCACCCCATTTATTTCTCTTTATCTCACAGAAAGCTTAAAGGCATTCACAAATCAAGAAACTAGGAAAGGTAAAAATTTTGGCTCAGTATACCTACTGCATATTAAATATCATTAAATAACTCATTTATATTGAAAACAGTCTCTTAAAATTAAAACTGTTAAAGTTATTACATCACAAATGATATAAAATAATTATTTAACATACTCTAATATATCAATAAATTATCAATTTTAATCTTGTGTGATTTCTTCATCACATATCAAGATTTTTGAAGTTTTATGTTTTTCTTATGCAACTTATCAATATATTGTGCTAAATATTTTTTAAATTTATGATAATTGTACCTCTGCTACCCACTAGACTTTAAAGGAAAGCATTGTTTTCAGATTTCTCAATATTAGATGAGTTGTTACATAAAAAAAAGAAATGATACGTAAGAGAATTATCTGAAAATATTTTTGTTTCATTAGTTTTAGCATAGTCTTGCAAAAATTTTCATGAGAAACTTGCATTTATTTAATTATAACATTGTATAACATACTCAAACTTTGTTTATTAATTAACTATTAATGGAAGAAGAAAGAGAAGGGAATATATGTATGTAAAATGATGAGGTAACATTATTTTAAAAGATTTAAATAAAACAAGCAACACTGTAAATTAACATGATCAATTGAAGTTTATGTCACATATGTTTATTTTAACATTGATCTATTCAATTAAAATTAATCTACAACCATTAACTGCCCTTTTATAGTATAGACACCCACATCCATTAAATATCCATAAATTTTTTTGGGAAGCAGGAGAGTGAAGCTGTTAAATGTCAGGCTTTGGAGAGAGTCAGCGTCAGGTTCAAATTGAAGTTCTGACACTTACAGGCTATGTGAACTTTGGCAACCTCTTCATGTGTCATGTTTCTCATCAGTAAAAAGAAGAGAATAGTACCAGTCAGGTAGATTTGTTTAAGGATTAAATTTAATGACATAATACCTGTGCTAGACACTATGTTCGGGATATTTTACTTAAAACTAGAGACACCATTAATCTCAGTACTCCAGTCAAGAGTTTCACTGAACTTCCTGTACAGCTTGCAGCTGTTCTCTGCAACTAGAAACAGTGTTTAATGTGTACTATATATTACTTTTACTGTTTCATTTTCCTAATCAGGATGTTAATATACATTTAATTTATAAAATTCAGACACTACACACATTCTACATGTGTGTGTGTATACATACTCTATTCTTCACAATTCCACCCTTTCATTATCCTCAGAAGAAATCTATCAAAGTACAAGCAGATTGCTCTCTTTGTTTTTTCTATATGTCTACTGGCTTATATTTTGTTATTTTTCACACTAACAAGATCATACTGTGCATTTGGTTGTAAGCTGACTCTTAACTGCAACTCCCTGAACTGAATTCCACTCATTTTGACATCCATTTAAGCATATTTTCACATCTGGGAATTAGGTTTTATTTTAGAAACACTGAAAAATAATGCAAAACATTACTGACATTTTCTTAAGAAATGGAGGTATCTGCAAAGCACTACTCCTCATTTCCAATGCTACCTCTTCTCTCTTCCTTTCTCTCCCTCCTGCAGTTTCTGCAGGCCCCAGGGTTTAGCTAACCCCACGACATTCACAAGTCTCCCTGTTACCTAAAACTCTGTTCTTTCCTTGAAGAAATTTGGCTTTCTTTTGACTAATGTCAGACAAAAAATTTCCTCTAGATTCTCCTCAAAACATCTACATAGAGTTAAATGAGGGTAGGAGAACTGTATTTTTGGGGGGTGGTTTATGGTATTACTTTCTAAGACACTTTTTGACTTAAAGGGATTTCTAGGGTATTGTATTAACCAAATCTCAGCAAGAAAAAGACAGCATACTCAGAAGGTCTAACTGAGGCACCAGGGTCTTTCTTCTCCTGCTTTGGTTCACTGCCCGACTCTGCAATTCACCAGTGAGCAAGCCTTTTCAGCTGTGCTGCTTCGTGCCACATTGCTGAATTCCGCCAAGTCTCTGCCAAGTCTCTGTTACAAGTTTAACTGACCTATGTAGGAAGTTTTGATCATACGCATTTAGGAGCAGGCATATAGAATTAGACCCTCATTAAAGGGGCTCAGGGACATGTGTCTCATCCAAGACCTACTGTGTGTCTTAGACTAAATCATATGTCTTGATTTCAGCATAAGCTGTGACCTGACGTTAGGCCCTGGTGAAAGACCCTTTCTCTGTGACCAGTTGGTCTCACCTGTGTCACCAGGCACAGGCACTAGACCTTGTTTTATAGAGTGTTCTGTCCAATATAAGACCCACTAGACAGTTTGTGTGAAGGATGAATAGTTTCAATTTGAAGAGCACTCATGATTTGTAGATTTGAGTTACTGAGCCCCACAAAAGTCCTGCTGCTGCCTATGCCACTGTTTCTAGAAAACATCCTGATCCTCAGGGTTATAGGGAGGAAACACTGATGGAACCTCTGTGGCACAACCAAGGAGTTAAATATTGCCCTGTGGAGTCCCTTAACTCTGATGATACTGATTTGAGGCTCTCTGAAGGAAGAAATTTATAAATAATATCAGGGCAAAAGGAACTACTCAAAGTGTATCTGATAACCAAAAATAGACAGCAAGAAAGCAAGCAAGAAAGAAAAGGAGAATGAAAAAGGAAGACAGAAAGAGGAGAGTGGAAGAATAAAAAATATATATATAGAAACCTGGATATAGGGAAAGGAGTATATTTAAAAAAAAAAAAAAAACAGAGATCTACATTCTCACTGAATTAGAAATCCAAAATTTACTGAACAAATGTAAACAACAAAGGACAAAAGGATGACCATTGGCTTGTAAACATCTGCTAAACAGATTCTGAATTAACTTTAACATCTACTGAAATGCACCCGCTGACAGATCTTTATGACCATAATCATTACTGGAGTACACATTATAGTCATACCTGAGATTCCACTAAAGTTAAACAAAATACCATCTATAATTTTAGAAGAGTAATTGTATATAAAATAGAAGGCAAAAATATGTTACCATAATAATTGGAACTATTTTCTTGCCTAAATTTTCATGATCATAGCACCTATAGCCCTAAAATATTACACAGTGGGTGCAGACAGTATGATTCATAAGTAATAAATTAAAACTAAAGAAAGTCTTTGACACTAGCATGTTGACTTCATATAATCAGACCCATCAACCTACTTCCTTGCTCCAGTTAAAATAGTTAATACAATTCAATGAAAATTAAAACAAAGTTTTTAAGAATTAAAATTCATCGTACAAGAACTATTTAGAAAATAGGTGTTTATCCCCACTGTTCCTCCATTTAACAACCCCTCTGTCCTGTTTCTTTTTTCTTTTTTGCGGGGGAGAAGGGGACAGAGTTTCGCTCTTGTTGCCCATGTTGGAGGGCAAGGGTGCAATCTCGGCTCACTGCAACCTCTGCCTTCTGGGTTCAAGCTATTCTCCTGTCTCAGCTTCCCAAGTAGCTGGGATTACAGGTGTATGCCACCACATCTGGCTAATTTTTGTATTTTAGTACAGATGGAGTTTCATCATATTGGTCAGCCTGATCTTGAACTCCTGACCTCAGGTGATCCACCCGCCTTGGCCTCCCAAAGTGCTGGGATTACAGGCATGAGCCACTGCACCCAGCCTGTCCTGTTTCTTTAATTGAAAAGAATGAACAGTGGTCTCATTGTGGATTAATGCAATTTTAATTCTGTGATCCCACCCATGAAAGTCCCCATACTCAATATTATTGAAATTCAAAATTACTAACTCCATCCAACCAGCAACTGGTGAAAAATTTTTGCTATGATAGATGTGGCTAATTTGTTCCATTCAGTGGCCATTTTAACAGCTTTACAGATGCAGCTTGCCTTCGCCTCTGAAAGGACATTCACCTGGCTAACCATAGGGTATATCAACAGTCTTGGCATCTCACACAGTCTTTGTAGGTGAAGACCTTAACTGCATGTGACTTTCTTTAGAAGCACAGGGATGAAATTACCTTAATGACATCATCTTCTGAGGATATTCATTTGACATACTCATTCAGGATATACAAATGCTCACAAACAGTGGGTCAGCCATTTTCTCACAAGTAGTACAAGACCTTGCCCCTTTAGCTAAATTTGTGAAAACTACTTGGTAAAATAAAGGACCACTCCATCTATGACACTCAAGAAATAGCTGTTAATCACCTCACTTGACATCTATTAGGTCTTTGGGGGTTCTAGAGGCAACATATTCCTTATTTACATATTTCATGTAAGTCAGTTTGTGCTGGTGCTTGCAAATCAGCCCACATTGAATAGGAACACCTCCAAAAAAGGAATATATGATCTTTCCAAATTGTAGTACAACAGACAATCCCATTAGTGTTCCCAGAGATACCTTTACTTTAGGAATTTTAACCACTTCCTGTCATTCCTCCTGGAGACTCTGTACCACTGATGATGGTCATAAATTGCCTCTGGACTTCTGAAGCATGAAACTGTTCTCCTTTGCCCTGAATTAGACACTCTTAGAACATAAATTTCTGGAAAAATACTGGGCTTTCCTGAAAATACAGACTTTCACAGACCCTGAGCCTAGGCTGACCCACTTTACCTATCTCCCTGTTAGCCTTGGGTCATGGAAGCAGTATCTCCGCAAGCTCAGCATGATGGAACAAAACCTGGAATCTCCAGCATACAACACATGTAGTAAGTGGTGCCTCTCTGTGCTTAGCACCCTGTAATATGCTGTGGTGCAAAAGAAGACTGCCAATTTTCTTAATCCTTTGACAATATGAAGAGTCCTTTGAGTTAAACTTAGTGAACAGTGTTTTAGTCTGTTCTCTGTTATTATAACAGAATCCCACAGACTGAGTAATTTATAAAAATAGAGGATTTTTCAGTTCACAGTTTAGGAAGCTGGGAGGCCTAAGAGCATGACGCTAGTATCTGGTGAGGGCCTTTCTGCTGCAACAGGACGTGGCAGGAGGCGTCTCATAGGAGGAGGGCAAAAGCATGCCAGTTCAGGTCTTCCTTCCTCTTATAAAGGCAACAGTCTCATCATGGGGTCCTGACCTTGATGATCTTAGCTAATTCTAATTATCTCCCAAAGACCCCACTTCCAAATACCATCAACATATGATTTTGGAGATTAAATACATGATACATAAAATTTGGAATACATATTCAAACCATAGTATTTTACCTCTTAACTTGTGCCAGCAACCACTCAAAGTCCAAAGTTCAGAGTCTTATCTACATCAGACACAGGTGAGACTCAAGGCATGATTCTTCTTATGACAAATTTACTACAGTTGTCAGCCTGTAAAATGAAAACAAGGCATCCACTCCCAGAATGCAATGATGAGATAGACATAGGGTAGCCATTTCCATTCCAACATGGAGAAATAGACAGGAAAGTAGTAACAGGCCCCAAGTAAGTCCAAAACCCAACAGGAAAAACAACATTAGGTCTTAAAGCTCCAGAATAATCTTCTTTGACTCCACGTTCTACAACACAGCATTTATATGGACTAATCCTTTGGATTCTTCCAGCCTTTAACCACTACCCAGTTCCAAAGTTGCTTCCATATTTTCACGTATTTATTATGGCAACAGCTTCATTTCTTGGTACGAATGTTCTTAGCCATTTTTTCTGTTGCTATAATAGCATACCTGAGATAGAATATTTCGTCAAGAAAATACATTTATTTCTCACAGTTCTAGAGGCTGAGAGGTCCAAGGTTGAGAGGCCATATCTAGTCAGACATTCTTACTGTGTCATAACATGGTGGAAGATATCACATGGCAAGAAAAAGGAAGCATGTAAGAGTCCTCCTTCTCTTCTTATAAGGCCTCAGTCTTATAGGATTAGGGCCCCACACCATGACCTCATTTAACCTTAATCACCGCATATAAAGTTATCTTTGGATATAATTCCATTGGGGATTATATTTCCAATGCAAGAACTTTAAGGGGACACTTTCAAACCATATCGAGGGGCAATGAGAGTTCATACACTGTATTGGTGGCATCCTTACTATGCTTACTGGATGGCTGCTCCTGTGTATTCTCCAGTAAAGAACAGACATAGAGATGAGCACAATGAAACAAATATTAGGCTGTCATCATAGCACTGATGTCCTGGACAAAAAGCAGCCCCATCTGCACATTTTTACTTACTTTTGGGCCATTGCCAATGATCTCACTACCTGGTCTGGCTAACGGCAACAGTAACAATTCTCTGTCCAAGGTTGCCCAATTTGGGGTAAAAAAAACTCTAGTACTTTTATGCATCATAGATACTCTAATATAAATGAATGTTACATATATCTATATACATATTAAATTATTATCCACACCTTATCATGACACTACTCATCCTCCTTGGAGTTTCAGGTATTACTGGTAGCAACTGAGGCCCTCATTTCACTTTCCAGAATACACAGTGCTGGGCTCTTGACTGAAGCACTGAACAGAACTTTCACCTTTCTTACTGACCTCAGTCTACAGACCGTATAAGCTTGCTTACTTATAAAGTTAATACTCAGCTAAACAATACAGGGTACATTTTAGTCATCAATCAAAAATCAGAAGTGAATGATAATAGTCTGATTCCAATTTTTGATGTCAGACTTGCTATCATTTAAGTCTCACCATTCCCTCTTCTGTTCTGCTACTAAACATGTTGGCAAGTTAGTAAAAAATCCTACGTGCTCCTTCTTTAAACACCTGTGTAAATTTATCACTGTGCAAGACCCTGTCTGAATGAGAACTCTTACTGCATCCCCATTACCTAAATACCACTGTAAACTTAAGTCAGTCTCTCTTCTCTGCTCTCTCAAGCCATGCTCAGACCAGTTTTGAGGCCTGTCCTTCTCTCCCCAGAAAGCCTCACTATTTATATAATAAATGTTTTTGTACCCTCTTGATGTGTGTGTAGTACCATCAGTATTGACATCCAAACCAAATTTGGGGTAGGAATATATCCTGTTTCTTTGGAGAGACTACAACAATCTTCTTGTTTCATTTTTATGAAGACAGTATGATATAGTAAAACAACATTGATTTTAAAGTTAAACAAACATGGATTTTTATTACTGACTACTAATTCTTAGGTAGGTAACCTTTGAGCAAGCTGCTTAATATGTTTCAGGTTGTTTATGAGACAAACATTTCCAAGATCAGAGAATGTAGAGCTGATTTCAGATGCATACTCATGTAAATAAGGGAGGACCAAAACATTTTCCCACTTAAATGTTTTTTTGTTGTTGTTGTTCATTCATTCTGGAGCCTGCATGCAAACATGTTCAAATTCCCAACACCAGGTTAAGAAAGAGATTCCATAGACCTAATAGTCTTATTTCATGTGCCTATCAACCTTGAAAGAACTTTTCTCACTTTGGCCCTTATACTATTTTCTTCATTCTCCTTCCTTATTGTCATGGCTAATTAATAGCTTCCATCCTTTCTTTTCAGTACCCAAACCCAATATATACCTTCCTTAACTTTTCTAACACTAGTTTTTAAAAAGTGTTCAACTCTGTTGACCTATGTAGGTAGGCTACAGAACAACTTATAGAGGCTGAGTATAATTTGCACAAGTTAGCAAAGAAATCATTCTCTAGTGGTGGGAGAAAGAAGCTTTCTATTGATATGATATGGAGAAATGTCAAATCCTGTAAACATCTCTTTGGTAACAATCAAGAGGGAAGACAAACTGATTGGTTAAGAGGTAAGACTGCATTTCAACCTCTGTACATCTGTTTATTAGCTAAGACTTAGGGTTATTTATTTAATTCTTTTAAGCCTGGATTTCCTCATCTATAAAATAGAGAATATATTGCAACAACTTAGGAGTAATTTGATCATTAAATGAAATAAAATACTGAAAGTATTCAGCACAATATCTTATATAATATGAAGAAAATAAATATAGTTTGTCATTACTACTCAGTGAATGAATAAAAACACCCCTTGAAGAGAAATTCCCTGTGTCCTCCTCTAGATTTCCTGCTAGGATACTCTATCTGAATAATAAAATTACAGATTCTTCCATACACACAAATAGATTGCATCAGAAATACAGAATGAAAGTTATTTTTCCTTCTCTTATTAGGTGAAGTACAGCCTTTCTATGCATAGGCAGTGTGTAGGAAAGATTTTATGCAGTAGGAAAATAAAATATCTTGGAATATTCAAAATAGTAGTATTTAAGAATCATTAGTATGACCATAACATGTAGTATGAGGACTAGCTTTAAAAACATGCCTACAAATGCATTGATACGTCTCACTTTAAGAGACAAAGAAGAATTTCCCTCTCTTTGGGTATGGAGTGGATTTAGTGATTTGGTTCTACTGAACAGAATATAGCAGAAGTGATGGTATATTACTACTGAAATTAGTTTATACAAACATTGTTGCTTCAGTCTTGGGGTCACTCAGATCACTTGCTCTGGGGACATAAACTGCCAGGTCATGTCAGGCAGCCTTTCAAGAGGCCCGTGTGTGAAAAACTGAAGTGTGTTCCAAGTAGGCCCCGACTGAAACCTGAAAACCACCATTTCAATGAGGTTGGAAGGGTGTCCTTCAATAGTTGAGTCTTCAAATGAGACAACAGCCCTGACTGACAGGTTTACTACAACTTCATGAAAGACCATGAACTACAGGCATCTAAATTAGCTGCTCCCTGATTCCTGGTCCACAGAAACTATGAAATAATAAATCCTTAAGTCTATGTTGTTTTAATCTGCTAAGATTTACAGATGGTTTTTTGCATAGCATTAGATAACTAAAATAGATGGACTTGAGGTTGCTGTATTAATTCAAGTGTAATAAAGCAAGGAATTAGAACAAATAAAGTTAATGAGAATGGATAGAGAATACCTTTAATGAGAGGTTAGAAATAATCAGCATGCATTATAGTCATTATCAGAAAAGGTTATTAGTAAACAAATTAATTTTAGCATCTAATTAGATGAAGCAGAGGTATGAAGGCTAAAGTTTTCAGCCTAGGAAAAGAAAAAAAAGGCAATGATATAAATTGCTGACTCAATTTGATTTTAAAGAATCACAGCAGTTCTCACATTTGCGTTGTGCCGAATATATGGCTCTAATGATATGGGCAACGACTTCAATAATTTGCAAGAACACAGCACAGAGCCAATTACGACCATAAATTTGTGAACAAATATGCTAATAAATTTTTTGTGTGGACTTATAGATAAGCGACATTTTCAAGGATTTACTAAGATAATCTTTTGTATATTTTTAACGACAAAAATTCTAGATATTAGATTACAAAGGTTTTGCCATGTGTGTAAATTATAGACAATTTGAAGTTTAGTGGCTATAGCGTAAAGATTTAGGTTTTATCAGAACATGTATGGTAACTTGACACCATAAAACCATAAAATGAACCATAAAACTTTTAAAGGAGTAACTTCTAATGAGGGAAGAAATAATCAGTTCATAAATTTTATGGTTCTGCAATTGTTTTGGTTGATGGAGCAGGCTAAAGTTTAAAACTGAGGGCTCATGACATCTGAAAAAATGAGAAATTGCAATTAGTGTTGGTTAAAGGATCAATGTTAACATATACAAACATAAAATGTACACATTCCAAAATAGAGTCACCATATTTTTCTATACTGGATAGACCATAAACTATGGAACTTAATGTTTGCTCCTACAGAGAGACTATTGTAAAATTTTCCCATATACCTATAGTTTCATTTTCTAAATAGAGATTTCAACAACCCATATGCTGGAGACCGTCCAGCTTTTAGGGGTCATAAGCCTTGTGCACAAAGAATTGAAGATTTTCTTAAGGTAACCCTGCATTCCATGACAAATAATAAATGCACCAAAGAAAATATCCATTTATTTACATAGAGTTGTCTATTTTTCTGCTTTATTGAGGAATAATTGGTAATTAAAAATTGTATATAAAGTGTACAACTTGATTTGATATGTACCTACATTGTAAAATAGTCACCACAATCAAGTTAACCTCACATGGCTACCAGTTACCATCTCCTTTCTCTTGTAGCAAGAACACACAAGCAAATTTGCAAATTTCTTAGCAAATGTGACATATATGATTGGAGTATTATTAACTATAGTCACAGTGTTGTACATTCGATTTCAAAACTTGTTTGTTTTGAATACTGAAACTTTGTGCCCCTTGATCAACATCTTCCCATATTCCCCTCTGCCTAACTCTTGGTGACCACCCTTGTCTGCCTCTGTGAGTCTGACTATTTAAATTCCACATGTAAGTGAGGTCATCCAGTATTTGTCTTTCTGCAACAAGTTCATGCCACTTAGCATCATGTCCTCCAAACTCATCCAGGTTGTTCCAAATGGCAGGATTTCCCTTTTTTTAAATGCTGAGTAATATTTAAGCATGTAAGTGTGGGTGTGTGTGCATGTGTGTATGTAGTATTAGTCAGGGTTGGCTAGAAGGACAGAACTAATGGGATATATGTATATATGAGAGGAAGTTTATTAAGGAGAATTGACTCACACAGTCATAAGGTAAAGTCTCACAATAGGTCGTCTGCAAGCTGAGGAGCCAGGAAGCCAGTGGTGGATTAGCCTGAGTCCCCAAACCTCAAAAGTAGGGAAGCTGACAGTTCAGCTTTCAGTCTGTGGACAAAGGCCTGAGAGCCCCTGGCAAACCACTGGTATAAGCCCAAGAGTCCAAAAGCTGAAGAACTTGGAGTCTGATGTTTGAAGGCAAGAAGCATCCAGCACGGGAGAAAGACGGAGGCGGGAAGACTCAGCAAGTCTGCTCTTCCATCTTCTCCTGTCTGCTTTATTCTAGTTGCACTGGCAGCTGATTAGATGGCTCTCATCCAGATTGAGGGTGGGTCTGCCTCTCCCAGTTCACTGACTCAAATGTTAATCTCCTTTGCCAACACCCTCACAGACACACCCAGGAACAATAAATTTGCATCCTTCAATCCAATCAAATGTACACTCAATATTAACCATCATATTATATATATACACACACACGTATGTAATTATATACATATATAATTTCCTTATACTTTCATCCATTGACAGATATATAGGTTATTTCCATATATTAGCTATTGCGAGTAATGCTGAAGTTAACACAGGAGTGCATACATATCTTCAAGATAATTACTCCATTCCCATTAGATATATACCCACAAGTAGTATTTATAGACCACAATAATTTTGTTTTTAATTTTTTGAGGCATCTCTATACTGTTTTTGTGAAGGCTGTAACAATTTACATTTCTACCAACAGTGTATAAGGATTCCATTTTCTCTAAATCTTCAGCATAACTTCTTATCTTTTACCATTTTTGATAATAGCCATTCTAACAAGTGTGAGGTTTTGTGCATGGGAACCCTTATACACTTTGGGGAGGAATGTAAATTGTTTTAGCCTTTACAAAAAATAGTATGACGGTTCCTCAAAAAGTTAAAAATAAACCTATTATGGTTTTAATTTGGATTTTCCTGATAGTGAAGCTAAGAACCTTTTCATATATCTATTGGCCATTTTTTATTTATTCTTTTGAGAAATGTTTATACTTTTTTTTTTTTTTTTTTTTTTTGGAAATAGGGTCTCACTCCATCACCCAGGCTGGAACACGGTTCACTGCAGCCTTGATCTCACAAGCACAAGTGATCCTCCTACCTCAGCCTCCCCAGTAGCTGGGACTACAGGCATGCACCACCATGCGCAGCTAATTTTTAAAATTTTTTGTAGAGATAAAGTTTTGCCATATTGCCCAAGCTGGTCTTGAAATCCTTGGTTCAAGCAATCCACCTGCCTTGGGCTTCCAAAGTGCTAGGATTATAGGAGTGAGCCACCCCAACCAACCTCTTCTGCCTGTTTTTTTAAAATGTTATTTATTTAGCAGTTGATTTGTATGAGATCCTTATATATTTTGGATATTAACTCCCTATCAGATATATGGTTTGCAAATATTTTCTTCCATTATGTAGGTTGTATTTTTACTCTGTTGATTGCTTCTGTTGCTGTGAAGAAGCTCTTTAGTTTACCATAGTCTCATCTATTTTTGCTTTAATTGCCCATGCTCTTGGTATCATATCTGAAAATCATTGCCCAGAATTAAAAATATTTTAGCTATGTTTTCTTCTAATACTTTTATGATTTCACGTCTTATGTTTGTTCATGATCCATTTTGAGATGACTTTTGTATATGGTGTGAGTTCAAGTTTCAATTTCACTATTCTGCCTATGGATATCCAGTTTTGGCAACACCATTAAAGAGACTATTGTGTCCCCATTATGTGCTCTTAGCATCCTGCCAAAGATCAGTTAGCTGTAGATGTATGAATTTATTTCTGAGCTCTCTATTCTTTTCCATTGTTCTACATTTCTCTTTTTATGCCAGTACTATACTTTCTTAATTATTGTAGCTTTGTTATATATTTTGAAATCGGTAAATGTCATGTCCCCAACTTTGTTGTTCTTTCTCAGAAATGCTTTGGCTATTTGGGAATTTTAGGGGTTCCATATGAATTTGGGTTTTTCTTTTTCTATTTCTGGGAAAACGCCATTGAGATTTTGATAGAAATTGCATTGAGTCTGTAGATTGCTTTGGATAGCATGAACATTTTAGGAATATTAATTCTTCAAATCCATGAACACAGAATACAGACTATCTTTCTATTTATCTCTGTTTTGTTTAATTTTCTTCATCAGTGTTTTACAGTTCACTGAAGACTTGTTTTCAGTGTACAAGTCTTCCACCTTCTTAATTATTTCTAAGTATTTTATTCTTTTTGCTGCTATTGTAAATGGGATTGTTTTATTAATTTTCTGTAAAAATAGTTCATTGTGACACAAATGACTAACTATTGTATGTTAATTTTCTATCCTGAAAACTTATGGATTCATTTATTAGTTCTAAGAGTCTTTTCATTGAGACTTTAGGTTTTTCTAAGACTTCATTATATTATCTGCAAACAGAGATAATTGTACTTCTTTTCTAATTTTGATATCTCCTTTTTCTTGTCTAATTGCTCTGGCTAGAATTTTCAGTACTATGCTGTAAAGAAGTGGACAGAGTAGGCATCCTTGCCTAGCACTGAATCTTAGAGGCACAGCTTTTAGGTTTTCCCCATTAATTAGCCGTAGCCTTTTCATATTGAATAATCAAAAACCTCCCAACAAAGAAAAGCCCAGGACCAGATGGTTTCACTGGTGAATTCTACTAAACATTCAGAGAAGAATTAATATGATCTCTTCATATGCTCTTCCAAAAATTAAAGAGGAGAAAATGTTTTCAAATTCATGTTATGGGGCTAGCAGCACCTTGATAATAAAACCAGAAAAAGGCATCACACGGAAACAAAAACAAAAGCAATATCTGATAGAGAACTTGTATAAGGTACTGGAAAGGCTTACCTAAGACTTCAAAAATTATAAAATGTGCTACTCTATTATTTATTTTTGAACTTATATTTCTCATAAAGAAATATGATTAAATTTCTCCAATGACAAGCATAGTTTTACTTGCCATTTTGGACAGCCAGGTATACCTTCGGTTCTGGTGGTGGGGGGAAATTCTAAATCACATGTTAAGGGAAGAAAATGTCAAAATATATAAGAAATTGTGGCAGCTACTGAACAACGATAAATCAGTTTGAGTCCTTGGAGTATGTGGCAAAAAAATAAAGAATCTCTGGAAAGTTGATGGATTCAGCTTTCTCTTCTTCAGAGCAGATAAATATCTATGTTATCTTAAACACGATCTTAAGATACTATGAAATGCAATGTTATCATGTGTAAAACAAAGATATTAAGAATATTAACCTCAAAGAAGTATTTAGAATATTAAAAGTGATGGTATATTTTAAGCACATATCATAGAATCTAGCAGTCAGCATAGTACTGGCATAACTCATATATGTAATGTTACCTATTTTATTATTATCACCATTATTAGTAGTATAATTTGTTAAGCAGAAGACTTTAGACAAATTACATTCAGAAGTTCATTTGAGCAAAGAATAATTCATGAATTGGGCAACATTCAGAACCAGGAGCATTTCAGGGAGCTCCAGGCAGCAGTGTGAGTACTGAGCTCATATAAGGAAGACACAGAAGCAAAGTAGAGAAGTCACGTGATTGGACTTTATTAATTTTCTTTATATTATGTAACAGTTGCAGTAGTAATAAAAACAGAGTATTAATAGTGGAGGTGAGTTCATATTTTATATGTGCAA
>NW_012106297.1:1933566-1936777 GCF_000951045.1 Mandrillus leucophaeus | reverse complement strand
AAATATATAAGAAATTGTGGCAGCTACTGAACAACGATAAATCAGTTTGAGTCCTTGGAGTATGTGGCAAAAAAATAAAGAATCTCTGGAAAGTTGATGGATTCAGCTTTCTCTTCTTCAGAGCAGATAAATATCTATGTTATCTTAAACACGATCTTAAGATACTATGAAATGCAATGTTATCATCTGTAAAACAAAGATATTAAGAATATTAACCTCAAAGAAGTATTTAGAATATTAAAAGTGATGGTATATTTTAAGCACATATCATAGAATCTAGCAGTCAGGATAGTACTGGCATAACTCATATATGTAATGTTACCTATTTTATTATTATCACCATTATTAGTAGTATAATTTGTTAAGCAGAAGACTTTAGACAAATTACATTCAGAAGTTCATTTGAGCAAAGAATAATTCATGAATTGGGCAACATTCAGAACCAGGAGCATTTCAGAGAGCTCCAGGCAGCAGTGTGAGTACTGAGCTCATATAAGGAAGACACAGAAGCAAAGTAGAGAAGTCACGTGATTGGACTTTATTAATTTTCCTTATATTATGTAACAGTTGCAGTAGTAATAAAAACAGAGTATTAATAGTGGAGGTGAGTTCATATTTTATATGTGCAAAACATGGTGTTAGCCTTTTTTGGACATGGTATAATGAGGCATTTTTCTTATTTGGGCATGATATGATGAGTTGGCTACTTGTAATTGGCTGAATCGTGGCTGTTTGCTTTACTCCTAAGTTTGATTTTAGTTTATCTACATACTAAGTTAAGTTGCAGTTTATCATGTAGGAACTGAGAATACAAAGGAAGCCTCAAGTAAAATTTAAGTTAATTTAACCAATCAGTACTGTCATGGTCATCATAGTACAAAATAGGTAGTATTTTTTATTTTGAATTCACAAAGAAGCTGAGGTGTTGAAAGTTTAAACAATTTGCTTATATTCCCATAGCTAGGCAGTGACAGAATTGTGATATAAATTTTCAGTTTTCCTGACACACAACTCATGCTCTTTCAATACACCATAATACTTCTATCTCTCGTTTCAGAGGCAGAGTAGAATCCATCAATTGCTCAGTATTGCACAGCTTACCTGTGTTGATAGTGAGGTTGTCAAAATAGATATAAATTGCTGCGATAGTTATCATTTTAAATAGATAAATTTTTAAACTACCGTGAAGAGTGACCATAAAATTAAGGTGGGATTGTGTATAAGATCTATCTATCTGCCTATCTATCTATATATTACACACGGATATGTTATTATATCCATATGTATATAAGAGTCAACATGAATGACAAGCAAGATATGCCAATTGTTGCACTGACAAAATAGACAGTATTATGAAAGCTTAAAAATCCAGAAGAGGTATTTATAATAGCCTTTTTCACCATCTGTCTCACAAGTGTCAGACTTGCTTAAGTGTCTGACATACACAGCTGGTGATAGGCTGCTGTGATCCATCTGTATATATGCCACACGCTAGTTGTTTGACTGATACTAATTTGAGGTGCTTATATTCTAAAAATATTCATGCATCAGTTAACAAGTATTTATTCACTGATATGTGTATGTGAGTATGTTCAAATATCTCATATTTTTAAGCTTATTTCTACCTCCCAAAGATATAAATTCAGCTGATCTCTATCTTCCTAAAATATATGTCTTTTAAAAATACTGTCAAAAATTAAGACCATGTTACCATTACTCCAAATAGTGAGAGTAGACTGATTATTGAGGGAGTATCACTATTAACTTTGAACCCCATTTAACTCTGAGGATTTGGTCAAAAAAGACAATTTTGTTTAGGTAGAATAGCAAGAGATTTGGCCTTGTACTGCTTAAAGCATTTTAAAACCTAATAATAATAAAGCCATGATATGCTCAATGAACGTTAAACAAGAAGATAAGAATAAAATAAGATAATGGGTAGTAAAGAAATGAATATGTGTATTTAACTTTGATGAAGTTGAGTATATAAAAGAGTGTTGGTATGGTTTGGCTGTGTCCCCACCCAAATCTCATCTTGAATCCCCATATGTTGTGGGGGAGACCTGCTAGGAGGTAACTGAATCATGGGGGCCAAGTGTTTCCCATGTTCTTCTCATGATAGTGAATAAGTCTCAGGAGATCTGATGGTTTTAAAAAGACTTGACAAGCCTGCACAAACTTGATCATTTCTTGCCTGCTGCCATCCACGTAAGATGTGACTTGCTCCTCCTTGCCTTCCGCCATGCTTGTGGGGCTTCCCCAGCCATGTGGAATTATATGTCCAATTAAACTTCGTTCTTTTGTAAATTGCTCAGTCTTGGGTATGTCTTTATCAGCAGCATAAAAAGGAACTAATACAGTAAATTGGTACTGGGAGTGGGACGCTGCCATAGATACTCAAAAATGTGGAAGGTAAGAGGCAGGGGTTGGAGGGCTCAGAAGAAGACAGGAAAATGTGGGAAAGTTTTCACCTTCCTGGTGAAATGGCTTTGCCCAAAATTCTGATAGAGAAATGGATACTATAATCCAGGCTGAGGTGGTCTCAGATGTAATTAAGGAACATGTTGGAAACTACAGCAAAAATATGATTCTTATTATGATTTAGCAAAAATCCTGGTAGCATTTTGCCGCTGGCCTAGAGATTTGTGGAACTTTGAACTTAAGAAAGCTGATTTAGAATATCTGGTGGAAGAAATTTCTAAGCAGCAGAGCATTCAAGTTGTGACTTGGGTGCTATTAAAAGCATTCAGTTTTAAAAAGGAAACAGAGGGTAAAAGTGTTTTAAAATTGCAGCCTGACAATATGATAGAAAAGAAAATCCTATTTTCTGAGGAGAAATTCAGTCTGGCTGCAGAAATTTGCATAAGTAATAAGGAGCTAAATGATAATCCCAAAGACAATCATGAAAATATCTCCAGGGCATGTCAGAGGTCTTCATGGCAGTCCCTCCTATCACAGGTCAGGAGGCCTAGGAGGAAAAAGTAGTTTTGTGGGCTGGGCCTAGGGTCCCTGAGCTGTGAGCAGCTTAGGGACTTGGTGCCCTGCATCCCAGCCAGTCTATCCATGGCTGAAAAATGCCAATATAGAGCTCAGACCGTGGCTTCAGATGGTGAAAGCCCCAGGCCTTGGCAGCTTCCACATGGTATTGAGCCTGTGGACACACAGAGGTCAAGAATTGAGGTTTGGGAACCTCCACCTTGATTTCGGAAGT
>NW_012106297.1:1925631-1933516 GCF_000951045.1 Mandrillus leucophaeus | reverse complement strand
GATAGTTATCATTTTAAATAGATAAATTTTTAAACTACCGTGAAGAGTGACCATAAAATTAAGGTGGGATTGTGTATAAGATCTATCTATCTGCCTATCTATCTATATATTACACACGGATATGTTATTATATCCATATGTATATAAGAGTCAACATGAATGACAAGCAAGATATGCCAATTGTTGCGCTGACAAAATAGACAGTATTATGAAAGCTTAAAAATCCAGAAGAGGTATTTATAATAGCCTTTTTCACCATCTGTCTCACAAGTGTCAGACTTGCTTAAGTGTCTGACATACACAGCTGGTGATAGGCTGCTGTGATCCATCTGTATATATGCCACACGCTAGTTGTTTGACTGATACTAATTTGAGGTGCTTATGTTCTAAAAATATTCATGCATCAGTTAACAAGTATTTATTCACTGATATGTGTATGTGAGTATGTTCAAATATCTCATATTTTTAAGCTTATTTCTACCTCCCAAAGATATAAATTCAGCTGATCTCTATCTTCCTAAAATATATGTCTTTTAAAAATACTGTCAAAAATTAAGACCATGTTACCATTACTCCAAATAGTGAGAGTAGACTGATTATTGAGGGAGTATCACTATTAACTTTGAACCCCATTTAACTCTGAGGATTTGGTCAAAAAAGACAATTTTGTTTAGGTAGAATAGCAAGAGATTTGGCCTTGTACTGCTTAAAGCATTTTAAAACCTAATAATAATAAAGCCATGATATGCTCAATGAACGTTAAACAAGAAGATAAGAATAAAATAAGATAATGGGTAGTAAAGAAATGAATATGTGTATTTAACTTTGATGAAGTTGAGTATATAAAAGAGTGTTGGTATGGTTTGGCTGTGTCCCCACCCAAATCTCATCTTGAATCCCCATATGTTGTGGGGGAGACCTGCTAGGAGGTAACTGAATCATGGGGGCCAAGTGTTTCCCATGTTCTTCTCATGAT
This sequence comes from Mandrillus leucophaeus, assembly GCF_000951045.1. Classification (NCBI taxonomy): domain Eukaryota; kingdom Metazoa; phylum Chordata; class Mammalia; order Primates; family Cercopithecidae; genus Mandrillus; species Mandrillus leucophaeus. Next base: position 1,932,540 of record NW_012106297.1, on the reverse strand, counting down.
AGTGAATAAGTCTCAGGAGATCTGATGGTTTTAAAAAGACTTGACAAGCCTGCACAAACTTGATCATTTCTTGCCTGCTGCCATCCACGTAAGATGTGACTTGCTCCTCCTTGCCTTCCGCCATGCTTGTGGGGCTTCCCCAGCCATGTGGAATTATATGTCCAATTAAACTTCGTTCTTTTGTAAATTGCTCAGTCTTGGGTATGTCTTTATCAGCAGCATAAAAAGGAACTAATACAGTAAATTGGTACTGGGAGTGGGACGCTGCCATAGATACTCAAAAATGTGGAAGGTAAGAGGCAGGGGTTGGAGGGCTCAGAAGAAGACAGGAAAATGTGGGAAAGTTTTCACCTTCCTGGTGAAATGGCTTTGCCCAAAATTCTGATAGAGAAATGGATACTATAATCCAGGCTGAGGTGGTCTCAGATGTAATTAAGGAACATGTTGGAAACTACAGCAAAAATATGATTCTTATTATGATTTAGCAAAAATCCTGGTAGCATTTTGCCGCTGGCCTAGAGATTTGTGGAACTTTGAACTTAAGAAAGCTGATTTAGAATATCTGGTGGAAGAAATTTCTAAGCAGCAGAGCATTCAAGTTGTGACTTGGGTGCTATTAAAAGCATTCAGTTTTAAAAAGGAAACAGAGGGTAAAAGTGTTTTAAAATTGCAGCCTGACAATATGATAGAAAAGAAAATCCTATTTTCTGAGGAGAAATTCAGTCTGGCTGCAGAAATTTGCATAAGTAATAAGGAGCTAAATGATAATCCCAAAGACAATCATGAAAATATCTCCAGGGCATGTCAGAGGTCTTCATGGCAGTCCCTCCTATCACAGGTCAGGAGGCCTAGGAGGAAAAAGTAGTTTTGTGGGCTGGGCCTAGGGTCCCTGAGCTGTGAGCAGCTTAGGGACTTGGTGCCCTGCATCCCAGCCAGTCTATCCATGGCTGAAAAATGCCAATATAGAGCTCAGACCGTGGCTTCAGATGGTGAAAGCCCCAGGCCTTGGCAGCTTCCACATGGTATTGAGCCTGTGGACACACAGAGGTCAAGAATTGAGGTTTGGGAACCTCCACCTTGATTTCGGAAGTTGTATGGAAACATCTGGATGCCCAGGCAGAAATTGACTGCAGGGATGGGCTCTGATGGAGAACCTCTGCTAGGGGAGTGCAGAAGGGAAATGTGGATCAGAGCCCACACACAGAATCCCTACTGGGGCACCGCCTAGTGGAGCTGTGAGAAGAGGGCCACAGTCATCCAGATCCCAGAATGGTAGATCTAGCAACAGCTTGCACCATGCACCTGGAAAAGCCACAGACACTCAACACTATCCAGTGAAAGCAGCCGGTGGGAGGCTGTAGCCTACAAAGTCACAGGGGTGGAGCTGCCCAAGACCATGGGAACCCACTTCTTACATCAGCATGACCTGGATGTGAAACATGGAGTCAAAGGAGATCATTTTGGAGCTTTAAGATTTGACTGCCCTGTTGAATTTTAGTTTGGATGGACCCTGTAGCCCCTTTGCTTTGGTCAGTATCTCCCATTTGGAATAGTTGTATTTACCCAATGTCTGTTCCCCCACTGTATCTAAGAAATAACTAGCTTGCTTTTGATTTTACAGGCTCATAGACGGAAGGGAGTTGCCTTCTCTCAGATGAGACTTTGGACTCTGGATTTCTGAGTTAATGCCGAAATGAGTTAAGACTTCAGAAGGCTGTTGGGAAGGCATGGTTGGTTTTGAAATGTGAGGACATGGGATTTGGGAGGGGCCATGGACAAAATGATATGGTTTGGCTGTGTCCCCACCCAAATCTCATCTTGAATTCTCACATGTTGTGGGAGAAACCTGGTGGGAGGTAATTGAATCATGGGGGCAGGTCTTTCCCATGCTGTTCCCATAATAGCAAAAAACCTCTCATGAGATCTGATGGTTTTAAAAAGAGGCGTTCCCCTGTACAAACTCTTTCATATTTTGCCTGCCACCATCCATGTAAGATGAATGACTTGCTCTTCCTTTCCTTCCCCCATGATTGAGAGGCTTCCCCAGCTACATGGAACTGTATGTCCAGTTAAACCTCTCTCCTTAGTAAATTTCTCACTCTCAAGTATGTCTTTATCAGCAGCCTGAAAATGGACTAAATACAAGTGCCAGTAGGAGAATGAAACGTATTAGAATTTGAGGCTTGATTCTCACTGCTTATAGTATGTTTCTAAATACTGCAAACAAAATTTGCTCATTTGTAAAATAGTAAAGATAAACTTCCAGTTGGATTATTAGATTCATTGAAGTAACACAAGTAATTCACCAAACACCATGTTTTGTACATACAAAATATGAACTAACTACTACTACTGCTCCAACTTTTGTTATTACTACTGCAATTATTACATAATTTAAGGAAAATTAATCGTGTGTGATGGAAAATTAAACATAACAAAGTCAATTAGAGGTTGATTAAAGAGTTTAATGTAAATAAAATGGAACTAGAAGATATGGCTGTTGTAATCTATAAAGCAATAAGAAAAGTGACCAAAAAGTTAATTGATTTCCAGGTATAAAATACAAAGCATGTTCACATTGAGAATCATCAAAAACTAAATAAAAAAAAACAAATTTGAATCTCTAAAATTTATTTGCAACAATAAAATAAATTATGAATATCCTTAATATAGAGAGATTTTTCAACCAACAAGTAAAACACTAAAACTTCCATGTGAAAAATAGCAATATTCCATAAACAGAAAATGTATAGAAACATTAAAAATAGTTGTTGAATACATAAAAATGTTTAACCTTATTAATAAATTAAGGCAGTCAGATTAGCACAACAATAAGAACTTATTTTCATTTATCAATTAGAAACTATTGTCAAATGATAATATACTTAGTGTACAGTAGGTTAGGTTGTTCAATACCTAAAGAACGGGAGTATAAATTTGGCAATATATATCAATAAATCTAAAAATGTTAGTAATTTAACTTCTAGTCATCTATCTTAATTTAATAACCAGCAATTCAGATAAATGTCTGTGTCTAAAGTATTGATCTCAGTATTTTCTATATCAAAAATTAGAAACAAGTCAAATATCCCTGAATATAACATTAATCTAACACATCATATCATTTTATTTAAATTTATATTATTATATTAGTCCATTACAAAATACAACTACTCATAAAGCATGAAAAATTATAATTGAAAAAAAGGTTACAATACAAAATTGCAAGAAAGAATCATAAGACTAAAGGTGGTATTAACACCTATTTTTCCACTTATGGCAGGACCCATTTCCCCCAGCTCAACTTCCACTCACAACCTTGTGATTCACTGGCACTCTGCAGAAGTAGTTGATGATGCAAATGCCAAAGATCATAGGCCCTGGCCTTGGGGAGAGCCATGCAGAGGAACTCTGCAGAATACCTGGAGGGCAGAGTTAAGGCCTGCCAGTGCCCAGTCAGCACCACCTCTCACTCCAGTCTCTGTCAGTCTTGCCTCCACAAACTCTTCTCTGGCTCTCAGCAGTCTAGACTTAGTCTGTGTCTTCAGCTTTAGTGGCTTATTTTTGCCTTCACTAGGAGCTGAACCTCACTGCTTACAGCAGGCACTGGGTACCTCACGAGGCCACTCCAGCCCACCACTTCTTTCATCAGTACTCAATGTGGAATTACAGGTGATTTTTATTTCCTTACGTTATATTTATATAGTATACTCTTTATAATGATCCCAAAACTGTGTTTATAATTAGATTATAATTGAACAAAATGTTGGCTTAAGTCCATAGAAACTATTTTGTCAATGCTGGAATGTTATACGGACTCTATATATTAAAAGTACATTTAAAAAATGACATAAAAATAAATGAAAAAAAATTTATGTGGAGGATTTCTTAATGTCCAAGCCTGACCCCTAAATGAATGACACTGTCCAGCCCTAGTGGAATGAGTGGTCAAAAGGCAATAGGACAAGGACAGGTATTTATGTCCTCATTTGTTTCCAGTGAGAGGCAATTAATCTCCAGCTTGAATGAAGTGAGAAAACTGATTTTCTTACAAAGGTTAAAATGAAAGAAAATTTTTGACTAGTTTTTTTGTTTCTATAAGCCAACATAATGAATTGTTTGATTCTAATATGCTGCATAGCAATTATACATAGTGACAAACTGTTTTTTGAGATTGGTTCCAGGTGCTGCACCTGATGAATAATAGAGGAATGCCGAGAAAAATGAACAGTTTTCATTTTTCATATGGGTTATGTGAACTAAATGATTAGAACATCTTAAATCCAATGCACTGTGCTCACTCTCACTAGCACTCTCTCTCTCTGTTTCTCTCTCTCTCTTTCTCTCTCACACATATACATATATACACATAGAGAGTACAATTAAGGCAGTGCAGTTATGACACATTTTCCTTTTTCCAAGAAGACATGTGTATTCAATAAAAACAAAAAGAAGCAATTTTAAAGATGTCATTTTTTTAAAAGGTGACAGTAAATGACTCATTCTTTTTCAGCAAAGAAAATAATTGCATTAGTGGGAGAAAAATGAAGGGCTCTAAAAGTTTATAGTAATTGAAAACAAAAAAGGGACGCTGTGACCTGAAGAAACTGCTATATCAGCAACAATAAAAGCCCTTCATAGATTCCATTCCAAGATGGCCAAATAGGAACAGCTCCAGTATGCATCTCCCAGTGTGACTGATGCAGAAGACAGGTGATTTCTGCATTTCCAACTGAGGTATTTGCTTCATCTCACTGGGACTGGTTGGAAAGTGAGTGCAGCCCACAGAGGGTGAGCCAAAGCAGGGTGAGGGATCGCCTCACCCAGGAAGTGCAAGGGGTTGGGGGATTTCCCTTTCCTAGCTAAGGGAAGCCATGACAGAGTGTACTGGGAAAATTGGGACACTGCCACCTAAACACCATGCTTTTCCAAAGGTCTTAGCATATGACACACCAGGAGATTATATCCCGCACCTGGCTCAGTGGGTCCCATGCCCACAGTGCCTTGCTCACTGCTAGTCCAAGATTGAACTGGGAGGCAGCAAATCTGGCTGGGGGAGGGGTGTCAGACATCGTTGAGGCTTGTAGGTAGGTAAACAAAGTGGCCAGAAAGCTCGAACTGGGTGGAGCCCACCGCAGCTCAACGAGGCCTGCCTGCCTCATTGGCTCCACCTCTGGGGGGAGGGCATAGCTGAGCAAAAGGCAGCAGAAACTTCTGCAGACTTAAAACATCCAAGTCTGACAGCACTGAAGAGAGCAGTGGTTCTCCCAGCGCAGTATTTGAGCTCTGAGAACGGACAGACTGACCCCTCAAGTGGGTCACTAACCCCCATATACCCTAACTGGGAGACCCCTCCTAGTAGGGGCCAACTGACACCTCATACAACCAGGTGCCCCTCGGAGACAAAGTTTCCAGAGGAAGGATCAGGCAGCCATATTTGCTGTTCTGCAATATTTGCTGTTCTGCAGCCTCCGCTGGTGATACCTAGGCAAACAGGGTCTGGAGTGGACCTCCAGCAAACTCGCAAACAGGGTCTGGATTGAACCTCCAGCAAACTCCAATAGACCTGCAGCTGAGGGACCTGACTGTTAGAAGGAAAACTAACAAATGGAAAGGAATAGCATCAACATTAACAAAAAGGACATCCACACCAAAACCCCATCTGTAGGTCACCATCATCAAAGACCAAAGGTAGATAAAACCACAAAGATGGGGAGAAACCAGAGCAGAAAAGTCAGAGCGCCACTTCTCCTCCAAAGGATCACAGCTGAATGCAGAATGACTTTGATGAGTTGACAGAAGTGGGCTTCAGAAAGTCAGTAATAACACACTTCTCAGAGCTAAAGGAGGATGTTTGAACCCATCACAAGGAAGCTGAAAACCTTGAAAAATGATTAGACAAATGGCTAACTAGAATAAACAGTGTAGAGAAGACCTTAAATGACTTGATGGAACTGAAAACCTTGGCACGAAAACTACGTGATGCATGCTTAAGCCTCAGTAGCCAATTCAATCAAGTAGAAGAAAGGGTAACAGTAATTGAAGATCAAATTAATTAAAAGAAGCATGAAGAGAACTTTAGAGGAAAAAAGAGTAAAAAGAAAGGAACAAAGCCTCCAAGAAATATGGGACTATGTGAAAAGACCAAATCTACGTTTGATTGGTGTACCTGAAAGTGACAGGGAGAATGGAACCAAGCTGGAAAACACTTCAGGATATTATCCAGGAGAACTTCCCCAACCCAGCAAGGCAGGCCAACTTTCAAATAGGAAATACAGAGAACACCACAAAGATACTCCTCGAGAAGACTAACCCCAAGCCACATAATTGTCAGATTAACCAGAGTTGAAATGAACGAAAAAATGCTAAGGGCAGCCAGAGAGAAAGGTCGGGTTACCCACAAAGGGAAGCCCATCAGACTAACAGCAGATCTCTTGGCAGAAACCCTACAAGCCAGAATAGAGTGGAGGCCAATATTCAACATATTTAAAGAAAAGAATTTTCAACCCAGAACTTCATATCCAGCCAAACTAAGCTTCATAAGTGAAGGAGAAATAAAATCCTTTACAGACAAGCGAAAGCTGAGAGATTTTGTCACCACCAGGCCTGCCTTACAAGAGCTCCTGAAGGAAGCACTAAACGTGGAAAGGAACAACTGGTACCAGCCACTGCAAAAACATGCCAAATTGTAAACACTATCAATGCTAGGAAGAAACTGCATCAAGTAACAGGCAAAATAACCAGTTAACATCACAATGACAGGATCAAATTCACATATAACCATATTAACCTTAAATGTAAATGGGCTAAGTGCCCCAATTAAAAGACACAGATTGGCAAATTAGATAAGAGTCAAGACCCATCAGTGTGCTGTATTCAGAAGACCCATCTCAGGTGCAGAGACACACA
>NW_012106297.1:1919915-1922331 GCF_000951045.1 Mandrillus leucophaeus | reverse complement strand
GGGGAACATCACACACTGGGGCCTGTTGTGGGGTGTGGGGCTGGGGGAGGTATAGCATTAGGAGAAATACCTAATGTAAATGATGAGTTAATGGGTGCAGCAAACCAGCATGGCACATGTATACCTATGTAACAAACCTGCACGTTGTGTACATGTACCCTAGAACTTAAAGTATAACAACAAAAAAAACCTTCATAGATAATATGACAGTTACATGATAGAGATTTTTACATATGCATACATACACACAGACACTATATATACACACACATGCATATACATGTGTATGTCTGTCTATATACATATATTTGATATATATGTACATATAAATGATATATATGTATGCATATATGTATGAGTATGTATATATGTATATACATGTCTTCCTACATCAGGGTTAATAAATAGCAACCAGACAGAGAACTATATGAAATGCATCATTTTATAAACCCTAGGGAGGATATTAGTATGATGTAGGAGCTAGCTCTCCTTATGTATATGGAGAATTAATAAAGATAGATAATATTTTGTCTCATTTTAGTGCATCATTCACCCTTCATCACAGGAAGAAATTATCATATTACTTTTTCCAAACTAATTGAAAACTCTCATTGGTAAAGTTTAAGGAAGAAGCCAATACTAAGCTATTAATTTTATGTAAAACATATTGTTTATCTTATGAAATGTAATGAAAAGTTAGAAGAGAGAGAAAGGAAAAGGAAGGTTTCTTGTGTCTCCGTGACTCTTCATTTATTCATTCTTATATTCAGCAAGTACTCATGGAGCTCCTGCGACATACTTGGTACTCTTTTAGGCCCTGTGATATATGCATAGGAAACAAAGCATCCAGAAGTAGCTATGCTCCTCCACTCTGCTTCCTCTGCACAAATATACAAAACTCATAAGAAATTAACTCACGTATATAGACATGGCATTTCATTGTTTTAAAAAATTTTATTGTCATTCAATTTATAATCTAAATCTTTTTACTACTCCACACCACTTAGCCACCTAGTGTCAGAATACCAAATATGGATCATATTGAGCACAATGAAAACTTTATTTTGGGGGCCAGTGGAGGAGATAATGAAGTTGTTTTAGCCTTCATAGCTGTCCAAAAAAAGTTCTGAATATGAAAGATTCAGTAATAAGGCATTCAATGAAGTTTAAAACATCTTCATGTTTCTTTATTTTTTTTCTTTTTAAAATGATAATTCTTCCTAAACAAAGGAACGGACTGACAAGTGATCATAAAAAACCGTTTAAAGTCCTTGATGTGATTTAGATTTGCGTATCCACCCAAATCTCATGTTGAATTGGAAGAAGGTCCTGGTGGGAGGTGATTGGATCACGGGGGCACGTTTCCCCGTTGCTGTTCTCATGACAGTGAGTGGGTTTTCGCGAGATCTGATGGTTTAAAAGTGTGTGGCACTTCCCCCTTTGCTCTTTCCTTCTCCTGCTGCCATGTAAAGAAGATGTTTGCTTCCCCTTTGCCTTCTGCGATGACTGTAAGTTTCCAAGTCATGGCTTCCCAGTCATGCTTCCTGTTAAACCTGTGGAACTGTGAGTCAATTGAACCTCTTTTCTTCCTAAATTATCCAGTCTCAGGTAGTTCTTTGCAGCCGTGTAAGAATGGACTAATACAGTTATTAAAGAAATAGTTACTCTAGAATATATGTGCTTCAGACATTTAAAACTAAAGTAGGAACATCTTGTCCACTGGCAAATATTTGATGCCACTGGGAATGCTTTTGTTGTTTTATTGAAAGCTAATGTTATTTTAGTAAAGTATTTGAACCATGGCTCAAGATAACCAAGGCTCTTTTGTTTAGGTTTATATTCATTTACAAATATATGTATTTTTTATTCTTGTATCTCAGCGATCGTTCAGATTCTTGAAAAGTAGAGCAAAAAGAGCAGAATAAAATCCTGTCTTTTACTTAGGAAAGACAAATAATAAACAGAATAGCAAGTATTATTTCAAACAAGAGTAAATGATATTGAAATAGGCAGATAATACTGCGACAGGGACATTTGAGCAGAGATCTGAAGGATTTAGGGTCTGTCTGAAAAAGACCATTATGAGAAGGGGGAGAGCAAATGCAAAGTCGTGAGTCTAGAGGGTCCCTGATTTGTTTCAAATACAGTGGAGACGCCCATGTGGCTGCAGCAGAAAGAACAAAGGTAAAATTGTGAGAGATGAGTCAAAGCAGCAGATATTAAGGGTGAGGTTCAAATCATATGTAGCTTTTTGTCATTAGAAGAATTTTGGCTTTTATGCTGAGTAAAATGGGGACTTGCCAGAGTGTTTCAGGTGGAGGGACATGATCAGACTGTTTTAGAAGAATCACTTGGAGTTCTGTGCTGAAAATACACTGTGTCTATGGATAGAGGATATTAGTCTGCAATTCATAGG
>NW_012106297.1:1917747-1918155 GCF_000951045.1 Mandrillus leucophaeus | reverse complement strand
TCCCCTCCCTATGTCCATGTGTTCTCATTGTTCAACTCCCACTTATGAGTGAGAACATGCAGTGTTTGGTGTTCTCTTCTTGTGCCAGTTAGCTTTTTTTGAAGAATTTGATGGGTGAATTCTAAAATACATATAGAAAATCAAAGGGACTTGAGACAGAAAAAACAGTCTTGAAAAAAAGAAAAAGTTGTAGAACTTAGACCATCAAATTTCAAATTTTGTTCTAAAGTTGCAGTAAGCAGTTTACAGGCAGATCAGTAGAATATAAAGAATAGAAAGTCCAGTAATAGAAGCATACATTATATGATTTATAGATTACTAAGCAAGTTACCAACTCAACTAATAGGGAAACACGTCTTTTTAAATTGTGGTAAGCTATACAGAATATAAAATTGACTCTTTTAACCT
>NW_012106297.1:1913371-1917697 GCF_000951045.1 Mandrillus leucophaeus | reverse complement strand
GTTTTCGCGAGATCTGATGGTTTAAAAGTGTGTGGCACTTCCCCCTTTGCTCTTTCCTTCTCCTGCTGCCATGTAAAGAAGATGTTTGCTTCCCCTTTGCCTTCTGCGATGACTGTAAGTTTCCAAGTCATGGCTTCCCAGTCATGCTTCCTGTTAAACCTGTGGAACTGTGAGTCAATTGAACTTCTTTTCTTCCTAAATTATCCAGTCTCAGGTAGTTCTTTGCAGCCGTGTAAGAATGGACTAATACAGTTATTAAAGAAATAGTTACTCTAGAATATATGTGCTTCAGACATTTAAAACTAAAGTAGGAACATCTTGTCCACTGGCAAATATTTGATGCCACTGGGAATGCTTTTGTTGTTTTATTGAAAGCTAATGTTATTTTAGTAAAGTATTTGAACCATGGCTCAAGATAACCAAGGCTCTTTTGTTTAGGTTTATATTCATTTACAAATATATGTATTTTTTATTCTTGTATCTCAGCGATCGTTCAGATTCTTGAAAAGTAGAGCAAAAAGAGCAGAATAAAATCCTGTCTTTTACTTAGGAAAGACAAATAATAAACAGAATAGCAAGTATTATTTCAAACAAGAGTAAATGATATTGAAATAGGCAGATAATACTGCGACAGGGACATTTGAGCAGAGATCTGAAGGATTTAGGGTCTGTCTGAAAAAGACCATTATGAGAAGGGGGAGAGCAAATGCAAAGTCGTGAGTCTAGAGGGTCCCTGATTTGTTTCAAATACAGTGGAGACGCCCATGTGGCTGCAGCAGAAAGAACAAAGGTAAAATTGTGAGAGATGAGTCAAAGCAGCAGATATTAAGGGTGAGGTTCAAATCATATGTAGCTTTTTGTCATTAGAAGAATTTTGGCTTTTATGCTGAGTAAAATGGGGACTTGCCAGAGTGTTTCAGGTGGAGGGACATGATCAGACTGTTTTAGAAGAATCACTTGGAGTTCTGTGCTGAAAATACACTGTGTCTATGGATAGAGGATATTAGTCTGCAATTCATAGGTTTATAGATGACATTTAAAGGTGTGAAGTAGATTTAATCCTATTATGTCTAGTTATAATGTAGAAAGTCTCAAGTAACTGTTGTTTTTAGGCTAACAACAAAGCACACTGGAACTACATAGTGATTTTCCCCTTAATTTCTTTTATCAATCAAAGAGCTAAAAATGCATAGAGATTATAACTATTTTAGTTTGACTTAATTAGAGAGATGAAAATGCACAGAAATCTAACAAAACTGTATTTCAAAAAGGTACGAGCATTTTTTAGGAGAGAAGAGACAGACACACAGCTACTTTCATCCATGTTGAAGCATTGTGAAGAGAGAGAATCCAAAATAGACAGAAGTTAGTGATTAAATATGGGCCACATTTTCTCCAAGATTAGTAACCATTGCAAAGATGTTTACCCTCAATACATTTACTCAACATTGTACCAAAATTCCTAGGCAGTATGATATAAGTAAAAGAAATACTACATAGAAAGATTGGAAAGAAAGAAAAAGTAAAACCATTTTTATTTTCATACATAATTGAGTATGTAGGAAACTATGAAATATATGAAAAATTCAAATTAATACATGCATTGGGAAGGTTGCAAGATAAAATGTCAGTATAAAAATCAATTGTATTTTTATATACTGGTCACAAAATATAGAGAAAAACAAAAAATGATACAATTTACATTAATATCTAAAAATATAAAATGCCAAGAAGTAAATCTAAACAAAAATGGAGTGTAGTAAGACGACTACTGTGAAAATTACAAAATGCAGTTGAGAGAAATTTAAGAAGACCTAAACAAATGGAAAAAATATGTTCATGAATAGGCAAACTTTCTTTTTTCCAAATTGATTTTTAAATTCAGCACAGTCTCAGTATAAATCCAGTTAACTTTTTTTTCTTTTAAATTTGTATTTATTTATTTATTTATTTATTTATTTTTATTATTATACTTTAAGTTCTGGGGTACATGTGCACAATGTACTGGTTTGGTTCATAGGTATACATGTGCCATGTTGGTTCTGTCTCTTATACACATCTAGATGTGTATAAGAGACAGGGCTCAAGCTATCCACCCACTTCGGTCTCCCAAAGTGCTGAGATTACTGGCGTGAGCTGCTGCACCCTCACTGTTTTAACCATTTCTAAGCATAAAATTTAGTGGCATAGATAGTCACTATCCACTTCCACAACTTTTTTATCATCCCAAACTGAAACTTTGTACTGACTACAAAACAAATGCCCATTAACCCCTTCCCCCCATTTATTCCCCAGTAACCACTATTCTATTTTCTGTTTCTCTGGATTTAACATTTGACTCTTCTAGGTATTTTATGTAAGTGGGATTATGCAATATTTGTCCTTTGTGTCTGGTTAATTTCACTTACAATAATTCTTTTCAGTTCCATTGATGTAGCATTTATCAGATTTTCATTCCTTTTTAAGGCTTAATAATATTCTATTGTATGTATGTACCGTGTTTTGTATATTCATTCATCTATCAGTGGGCACTTGGGTTAGTTCCATCTTTTGGTTATTGTGAATAATTTTGCAATAAATATGGGTGCACAAATATCTGTTGGAGACCCTGCTTTCAATTATTTCAGGTATATACACAGAAATGAAATTGCTGGGCTATGTGGGAACTCTATGTTTAATTAATTAATTATTATTATTATTTTTTGAGACGGAGTCTCGCACTGTCACCCAGGCTGGAGTGCAGTGGCTCAATCTCAGCTCACTGCAAGTTCTGCTTCCCAGATTCATTCCATTCTCCTGCCTTAGCCTCCTGAGTAGTTGGGGCTACAGGTGCCCGCTACCACGCCTGGCTAATTTTTTATTTTTTTAATTTTTTTTTAATTTTTAGTAGAGACGGGGTTTCACCGTGTTCGCCAGGATGGTCTCGATCTCCTGACCTCGTGGTCTGCCCGCCTTAGTCTCCCAAAGTGCTTGGATTACAGGCATAAGTCATGGCTATGTTTAATTTTTTAAGGAAATATCATATTGTTTTGTACAGAGACTTCACCATTTGACACTGCCACCAGCAAAATACAAGGGTTGCAATTTCTCCATATCCAATGACAACAGTTGTTATTTCTTATTATTTTCTTTTAGTAATAGCCATAATAATGTGTTAGTTAGGTTGGGCCTCCATAACAAAATACCACAGACTGCATGTTTTAAACAACAGAAACTTATTTTCTCACAGTTCTGGAAGCTGGGTAATTCAGTTTCAGGTAAGGTCTCTCCTTGGCTTGTAGAAAACCAGCTTCTCACTGCGTTCTTTCACATGGTTTAGAAAGCATGTCTTTAACACATGAAAACACAAACCTTGATTTTTATCTCACTTTATACAAAAAATTTAATTTATATAGACCATAGACCTGAATGTAAAAACTTGCAAATAACTTCTCAGAAAATCAAAGAATAATATTTAAGTAATTTTGGATAGCCTAACATAACTTATGCAGGACACGAAAAACTAACTATAAGAAGGAGAAACTTAAATTCCAAAATTAAAAAATATATTCTGCCTGGCAAAATGACTACTAATAAAATTAAAAGGCAAGTCAATGTTCGAGAAATTTATTCAAAATATATAGTAGAAAAAGCACCTGTACCCAAATCATGTGAAGAGCTTTTAGAAGTCAACAGTAAAAAGACAACTCAATAAAACATGAACAAATATCTTCAATAGGTACTTCTCTAAAAAGATTTTAACAGACACTAGAATGAGTAAAATTAAAATGACAAATAATGAAACATTTTGGCAAGGATATGGAGCAACTGATCACACATTGCTGGTGGTATTATAAAATGGTTCAACAATTTTGGAGAATAGTTTGAAAGTTTGCTGTAAAATTTGTTATATCTACACTATAGCCTAGCTTTTTTTGTCCTAGATACTTATTCAAGATAAATAAAAATATGTCTACAAAACAATTTGGAAAATAATATCTGCAGCAGCCTTATTAATAAGAATATCTAATTGGAAATAATACAAATTTCCATCAACAAGAGAATCAATAATTAAAATGCAACATATTTCTGAAATTTAATACTGAGTTATCAGATTGATACCTATTGATACCTGCTACAATATGCATGATTCTCAAAAACATTAAAGTGGTTGGGCGCCGTGGCTCACGCCTGTAATCCTAGCACTTTGGGAGGCGGAGGCGGGCAGATCACGAGGTCAGGAGATTGAGAACTTCCTGGCTAACACAGTGAAACTCCGTCTCTAGTAAAAATACAAAAAATTAACCAGGCGTGGTGGTGGTGGGCACCTGTAGTCCCAGCTACTCC
>NW_012106297.1:1887673-1912881 GCF_000951045.1 Mandrillus leucophaeus | reverse complement strand
AGCAATTATAAATTCTGTACATTATACTAAAACACAACTGTCTGAGGACTCAGAGAAGCAAATCAAATTAGGCAGAGTTGGAGGAAAGTTAAAATTTGGGGAATTTATTTGATTGAAATGAATTTTCCATATGTACAGCTTTATCATGAGAGATACCACAGCTGTGGCTACAGCACGGAATTTCTCCAAATCTTCCTAGCCAGAGGAATCAGGGGAAGAAACCTGGGGGAACTGGGAGTTCCCGGTAGAGTGAGGGGAGAATTTCTAGAATGAAGAGAACTGGAGGAAAAGAATCTCAGATTTGGTGCTATGATTTAGCCACTATGTATCTGGCTAAATCCTGAACTATTCATCTTATGGGAAGATGGATATTCCAGTTGAAGTCTGAGCCATTGCCTACCCTAGTAATGGCAGAGTAAACAAACTAAGAAATTAATCATTTGCCAAAACAAAAACAGTAGCACACTTTAAAGGAATATAAGTGAATCCATATTTACTATTACATAACATGATGTCTGAGATACAATAACAAAAATTTTAAATCGTAAAGAGTTGGAAAAAAGCAACCTGTTCTCAAGGGAAAAGACAACAATAGATTCCAACTAATAGACGACCCACATGTTGAAATTATCAAGCAAGGACTATCAAGCAGATATTATAATGATGCTCAACGATGGAAAAGCAAATGTACTAGTATTAAATTTAAAATATGGAAATCTTCGGGAAAATATGCATGTAAATATGAAAGTAAACTAAATACAAATTTTAGAACTTAAAAATGTTGGAACTAAAGAAAAATACATATTATGGTCTTAAGAAAACAAGGGATGTGACAGAGAAAATAACTAATGAATCTGAAGATAAATTAATAGAAATAATTCAAGTAGAAAAAAAAGAGAGCAAGATATATTAAAATTTAACAAACTCCAGGAACCTGTTGAACAATGATCTAATTGTTCAAAATGTCTAATATATGTGTACTTGGAGAGTCAGAAGGAAAGGAAAAGGTAAATGTAGCAAAAATAAATTATTTGAAGAAATCATGGAATAAATTTACAGATTCAAGAAGCTCAGCTAACCCTAAATAGAATAAATACAAACAAAGACGTGTCTAGGTGTAGAGGCAACACTGATGCAAACATATGGAGTTTCTATCAGGAACCACAGAAGCCAGAAGTCAGAGGATGCAGAAAAAAAAAAAAAATTGAAAATGTCATGCTCATTTATGATTAAAACTCTAAGCAAACAAGGAATAGAGGGGAGCTTCCATAACTTGATAGAGGACGTCTACAAAATATACAATAATTAATATTGAACAACTTCCCCACCCCAAGATTTGGAACAAGGCAGAAAGGTCTGATGTCACTTGTTCTATTCAATATCTTATTAGAAGTCCTAGCCACTATAATAATGCAAGAAAAAAAAAGTTAAAACAATAAAAATTTAGGAAGGAAAATATTCTCTGTATGTGGATGACAGAATTGTTTAGATAGCAAATCTTAAGGAGTCTACCAAAAACAAACAAATAAAAAGTGTTACAATTAATATGTGAATTTAACAAGATCATGGGATACAAGTTTAATATAAAAAAGAATTACTTTATGTATAAGAATTAAGCAATCACGAAATAAAATTTTAATGTACCTGTTTTTCATTAGCTACAAAAGCATAAAATAACTAGGAACTAATTTAACAGTTTTGCAAAATCTTTTTACTGAACACTACAGAGCTCTACTTAGAGAAATTAAAGAAGACCTAGATAGTCTGTGTTCATCAACTGCAATACAGTATTGTTAAGATGTCAATTCTTTGCAAATTATCTATCAATAAAATCAAGTGCCAATCAAAAATCAAATATAATTTTGTGAATGAAGTTGACAAATTTATTCTAAAATTTATGTGAAAATTCAATTTAGATTACCAAAACAAGTTTAAAATTAAAAAAGAAAGTTGAAAGACAAGCTACCTGATTTTAAGATTTAAATTAAACCTATAGTAATCAAGAGACTATGGAATTAGTGAAATGATAGGCATAGAGATCAGTGGAATATTTAAAAAAGAACTCAGAAATAAACCCACATATACACAGTATTGAAGATATATATCTCCAGAAACATATATATACACACATAAATATATATATACACACATATATATGTGTGTGTGTGTGTGTGTGTATGTGTGTGTATTTCCCCCTAAGGATTACCCCTATATCTCCAGAAATTAGAGAAAAATTAGCTGAGAAATTTGGAAAATGTGAAAAAAAATATAAATCTGCAAGCATTAAGCTTACATAAAGATAAAATTTGAAGAACTCTACTAACATCAAATCAAGAGAAAGAACAGAAAACACTAACACATGGTTGTTAAGTTTAAGACCAACATTTGCATGAACTGGGTCCAGAGCGTGTAGGAAAGAGGCAGTCACAATGTTTGTAACAGTCGCCATGTTTTATTTGTGGGTCTGTCGTCCCATCTACTCATAATGGTGAATCATTGCAAATAAAATAACTGTTGATAAATTTAAATACGTGGTATGCTTTTTGAAAGTATATACCTATGAGTGGTGTTTCCAAGAAGTTACATGTTTTGGGAGAAGAATAAGTCTTTAAATTGGCAATTTCAGCAAGTCATTTTGTATAATGCAGTAAACTTGCTAGGAGATCCAAATGTTACATTATTCAAATGCTATCCAATAAAGCCTGCTGGTGTTTTCAGTGTTTGAATATCCATTATAAGCTATAATTCTTTATCAATACTATAAAAGAAAATATTGCAAACACAAGAAGATGTTATTATGGAATACTTCGTCAATACTTTTAGAAACTGTCTTAAATTCTGAATCATCAAAGCAATATTACTTTTTATGGCAAAGCTAAATAAAGGCAAGCAGAAAGCACTTCCATAAACTAAAATAGAAAGAAGCTTATGTGTTGGTGACAATTTTCCATTGATCTCTCATGTGTCCACATGTCAAGATAATAGCTCTTTTGTTCCAAATAGTATTTTTAAGTTTTTAAATACACAAGTGTCAGGGAAGATAGAGATACCTCTCCACAAAGGATTTGCCTACATCTCAGGATATTAACTATAAAAATGTCTCTCACCTCCTTCGTTGGTGCATATGTGATTATACTCCAGGGTAATACAATTAATGCCTCTCTCTGAAGGAAAGAATAGGCAGATTTGCCAATGGCCTCCTATATAACAATCAAGCCTTTCTAATATCAGTGATTCTCTCTCCTAACATACTCCATTGTGTATACAGACAACAGCCACCCCTCATCACATCACATCATCCTCTAACAAAGGAACTAGGGTAACTGACACAGCAATGCTTCTCTGGCTTCTGCTATTGCTCTGAATAACAAGCTGTCTTTTATCTCTGACCCAGGATTCTCGTGTCTTCTGACATATATGAAGCAGTGCCAAGCTACCTTGTTAGATGCAAGCACTGCAAAACCTCAGACCTTTTACATTTCCTCAAAATATAAACATGTATCCTAAAATTTTAACTTGAAAGTTGTTTTAGATTTTTTTTAGAAGAAGAGAATTTGAAAAGAAGACTGAGAAAGAATAGCCAATGAAGTAGGGGTTCCACCAAAAGATAGTGGTTCCATATAAAATCAAGTTAAATGAGTTACACTCTGTAGAATGTTGCTGGCAAACAAATAAAATGCGGGAGGAGATTTGACCATCAAATGTATTAGCATAGGAGCCATTAGCAACTTTAGCAAGAGCTCTTTCAGTGGAGTGGTAGAAATGAAAGTCTATCCAGGGTGTGTTCCAGAGAGAAGAGCAGAGAGGAGCTGAGATGGCAAGTATAGATATCCTCATTTTAGAAGAAGGAGAACAAGAGTCAGGAAACTTAGAAAAAAATACCCTTAAAACCTCACTGGTAAGGAATGATGCTGAGATTATCTGCTACTGTTGACTCCCATTCTCTTTCCATTATAATATGTAGCCTACCATACAGAAAGTCAGAGCTGTCAGGGTCTTAATTTTCTTGACAGATGAGAATTTAGAAGTCATTTGTGAATTAATGGCACTATTCTGAATCATGATTGAGATGGACTCTACATTGGCCAGCTATACTTTTATGTAAATGAAGATATATTAGATTTAAAATGATGGCTAGGTGATTTAGATTTCAATTGACTCTGAGAATTTAGGGTTTATTGCCCAGGGAAAACTCTAATTCTCATATATTATGATTGACTGATTGCTCTTTTGTTATGGGAATATAATTTTATTTTAGTCAGGTTTTACAATGGAATTTAGCTTTTTTCTTATTATTTTTTTAAATGTATGGTAGTATCTATTTTGGTCCTTGCATAAATTTTGTGCCAGAATGGCCATCTCAAACCACACAGCTGCTCTCAAATTTCAGTGAATTTTGATTAATGCAACATCTGCCCTGTCTGTCTTCTGCTTGCCCATGTATTAATACCCAGCTTTGTATGGCTCCAAAAGTCTCTCAAGCATAGAATAAATAAGTTCCAACGACTTAGAACCTTCTGCTTCAGCTGATTGTAAAAGTTTTTTTTGTTGTTGATTTTTTCTCTTTTTTGGCTAGTTTAAAATTTCTCCTGTTCTCTCAGAACAGGCCAAATAATCAATGGTTAAAATATATATTTCAAAAAGGTTAGTGTTTCTATTTCTCCCCAAGAAACATAAGCTTCCTGTTTTAGGAAAAAATAACTGGTTTTGAAACCATTTATAGCTAGATATTACAATAGGAGTTTTATGTCAGCTCATTAAAATGGTTTCCATTTCACAGGGAGCTGAAATACACTATTCTGAAGTTATTCTAAAAATCAGAGTTACAAATTTTAATTGTATTATATTACATTTTGCTAAGTATATAATTTTACTACATACTTTAAAACAATTCAAAGCTAAAAATATTTATAAAATATGATTTTCCTTAATGAGATTTCTATCCAAAGAGGCACAAAGCAAAAGAATAAAGAACACTGCTAACTTTAATCTTCTACAAGACAGATTCCATGTGAGCATTATATTTTAAAAAATCAATCAGAAAAATAAATATTGCTGGGTCAGAATAATTTAAGGACATACTAATTTCAGCCTTAACTTTGTTTTTCCATCATATATCCTCTTGCTTATTCTAAGAATTTTGCTGCAGGCCAAGAGCCAAGTTATCAATAGACTACATGGCAATCTGGTTTTTCTCTTTCAATTTTCTCTCTAACTTTATAGGACTATATGAGACTAGAGAGGTAAGTGGTCAAGGCATCCAGGAAAAGAGAAAATCTCTCTGATTTTCAGAGAAAGAGTTCTGTAGGTGGATGGTATGGCTCATGTCTTTTCATTTCCCTAGGTTGGCAGCATATCCTCCTGGTGGGGAGAAGTTTGTATGTAGCACCAAGGCAGTATGATCCCTAGGTATAAGGGTCCCCAGCCTCAGCAAAAAATCATGGAATATGAGAAACTGACAAACTTCAATCTCAAAGATAAGTCTTAGGCAAGAAGTATGTCAGCATGGGAGATCATATCATCTTGGATGCTCTAAAAAAGTTCCTGCAATGACAAATTGAATTTCACTAGCCAGGAGATATAATGGCTTAGAGTCTGATATAATCAGATTTCAAGAAGATAAATATTATGACATTTCCTATATGAAGTGTCTCTAACATGTTAAGTATAATATTGAAAACTGTTATTAAATTACAAGTTAAATTTCACACATGAAACTTTGTATGCAATAACAGATCAAATATTTTATTCTCATTTCATATAACCTTCACAATAATCACATGAATAGAGATAATCATTCTCCATTTAAAAACTTTATAAAATTATACTCAAAAAGCTAGATTGCTTATCTAAGAGGGAAAGAATGATATTCAAATTCTGTCCAATTCCTGTCTTTCCACTATATACTACAGTTTCAAGAAGATACTTTTATTTTAGGAAGTAACCAGTATATCACTTCCTCACAAGGGACTTCTATTAGAGTAATAATGCTAACTTTTCTTTGAATATTTCATTCTATCTTGCCTCTAAGAGGAGGCCGAGGGGTCCTTTTAGACTTTGTTTCTGAGTCAATCAACCTGCCTATAGAACACACACGTTTTGTGCTACCCTTTCTCTTAAGTTAAAGGAAACGACTGTTTGAAGGTCTTATGGTTTCTCAGCTCTGACTGAGACCAAATGGGCAACTTAATTCTTGAGTCCAGAGTTGGAAAGACCATGCACATCCTATCAAGGTTGTTGGGTTTTTTTTCCAGTAATATAACTCATATTTTTATCTCTTTATTTTGAAAACTTGTGCTCATTTTTCAATTTTTTCCAAACTTATAAAGGTAGAAAGGTCTTTGTTGGTCCCCATCAAAGTCTACCTTCTGTGCTTGAGTAGCAACTTTCAAATTCCTGTACTTAAATTCACTCAGTAGCTCTTCATGTGGACTCATTTGGCTGAAAATGGTAGCAATCCAAGTCAATCTAAAGTTGATTAGGAGAAAAAGGATAATGAATAAGATCAGAAGATAGTTTAGGGTGCAAGCAGGTATCGGGAACACTGAAATCATGAACTTGAATCTTCTGGTCTTTTATCTGGGTTTATTTTTATGTTGCCTTCGTTACTTTCCCCACATGGTGAGTAACATGACCATAATGCTCCCGATGCTTAATTTTTTGTTTGTTTGTTTTTTTTTTTTGAGATGGAGGCTTGCGCTGTCGCCAGGCTGCAGCGCAGTGGCACGATCTCGGCTCACTGCAACCTCTGCCTCCCGGGTTCACACCATTCTCCTGCCTCAGCCTTCCAAGTAGCTGGGACTACAGGCATGTATCACCACACCCAGCTAATTTTTGTATTTTTGGTAGAGACAGGGTTTCAGTATGTTGGCCTCGATCTCTCGAACTTGTGTTCCACCAGCCTCGGCCTCCCAAAGTGCTGGGATTACAAGCGTAAGCCACCATGCCAGGTCAATGCTTAATTCTTTACTTCTGACTTATAGGACTCATAACTGCAGACATAGTTGCTATCTATACTCATTAAGATGTTCAGAAAAAAATCCCAGAGAAAAATGCTGACTATTCCAATTTCATTCAGATACTAGACTGAACTAAGTGACTAGGGCAGTTAAATTTTATAAGAATATGACCATGCCAATGGTGGCAGTCATATAAATCAGGGAAAAATAGACAATGCAAGGGTAAGTCATGCTGGTTGCTCTGCCTGACATAATCTTCCCATGTATGTGCATTTCTTTCTCCTGCTCTCTCTCATTTTATTCAGGTCTTTTCTCTGCTCATTTCACATCAAAGAGGCTTCCCTGACTACTCTAACTGAAACAACACCTCTCCCTCTCTGGGTGTTTACTCTGCATTACCTTTCAAATATAATACACCCAGCATAGAACTAACATATAATGACTGCTCAACAAATATTTGTTGAACAAATTGATGGAACAAGATATAAAAGGAAGAGAAAGACTTGGAGGGGAGGATCACAGCATCACAAGTAGCTTTCTCTTGTACTTCCTAATCAGGTTCCTCTATAACTTTGTCACATTCAGAATGCAACATTGTCTCAACTTCTCTGCAAAGAAACCAGTTTTCTTCACTTTCTCAGTGAAATATTTTAAAATTAAAATATTTGCTTCTGTGATTTTGCCACCGCACTTGAAATGCTATCTTTAATAAATATGAAGATATATTTAAATAAGATATTAGTCATTTGGATTGATACATGGAATTTTATTAAGAATCAAAGTTGTATTCCTAGGTATTTTATTCTCTTTGTAGCAATTGTGAATGGGTGTTCACTCATGATTTGGCTCTCTGTTTTTCTGTTATTGGTGTATAGAAATGCTTGTGATGTTTGCACATTGATTTTGTATCCTGAGACTTTGCTGAAGTTGCTTATCAGCTTAAGGAGATTTTGGGCTGAGACAATGGGGCTTTCTAAATATATACAATCATGTCATCTGCAAATAGAGACGATCTGAATTCCTCTCTTCCTATTTGAATACCCTTTATTTCTTTCTTTTTTTTTTTTTTTTTTTTTTTTTTTTTTTTTTTTTTTTTTTTTTTTTTTTTTTTTTTTTGAGACTGAGTCTCACTCTATTGCCCAGGCTGGAGTGCAGTGGCATGATCTCCGCTCACTGCAACCTCCACCTCCCTGGTTCAAGTGATTCTCATGCCTCAGCCTCCCAAGTAGCTGGGATTACAGGTATGTGCCACCACACCCAGCTAATTTTTGTATTTTTAGTAGAGGCAGGGTTTCACCATGTTGGCCAGGCTGGTCTCAAACTCCTGACCTAGGTGATCCACCCACCTCAGCCTCCCAAAGTGCTGGGATTACAGGCATGAGCCACCACACCCAGCCGAATACCCTTTATTTCTTTCTCTTGTCTGATTGTTATGGCTAGAACTTCCAATACTATGTTGAATAGGAGTGGTGAGAGAGGGCATCCTTGTCTTGTGCTGGTTTTCAAAGGGAATGCTTCCATCTTTTGCCCATTCAGTATGATATTGGCTGTCGGTTTGTCATAAATAGCTCTTGTTATTTTGAGATATGTTCCATCAATACCTAGTTTATTGAGTGTTTTTAGCATTAAGGGGTGTTGAATCTTACCGAAGGCCTTTTCTGCATCTATTGGGATAATTATGTGGTTTTTGTCATTGGTTCTGTTCATGTTATGGATTACATTTATTGATTTGTGTATGTTGAACCAGCCTTGCATCCCAGAGATGAAGCCAACTGGATAAGCTTTTTAATGTGTCATCATCCTCAGTAAACTAACACAGGAACAGAAAACCAAACACCTCATGTTCTCACTAATAAGTGAGAGTTGAACAATGAAAACACATGGACATAGGAAGGGAAACATCACACACCAGGGCCTGTAGGGAGGTGTGGGGCAAAGGGAGGGATAGCACTAGGATAAACAGCTAATGCATCTGGGGGTGGAAACCTAGATGACGGGTTGATGGGTGCAGAAGCCGCCATGGCACATGTATACCTATGTAACAAACCTGCACGTTCTCCACATGCATCCCAGAACTTAAAGTATAACTTAAAAAAGGATCAAGTGGTTATTGAATATGGATGATATTGTTTAAATAATTAATATTCCAATTATTAAAAGTAATTTACCTGAAAAATTAAACTCATTTTTTCTTTTTCTTCCAAAGACATGAAAAGGCACTTTATTGCCCTAAATCAACTAAAACATGAGGGTAAATTTTAGGTTCTCTTGCCACCAAAAGAAAACACGAGTAACTGTGAGATGAAGGGTATGTTAATTTAGTTGGTTTTCATGCCCATTTTTTTGTGTATGAGCATGTCAAAATATCATATTACGCAACTTAAATATATGCTATAAAAACATATAACATCTCCAAAGGCAGAAGCATAGGATACATATACAAGAGAGGAAGGTGGTAACACTGTTGCTGTTGTTGCTAACAATTGATGATGACAGTAATGATTATTTGCTGCTGTTGCTAGCGATCAATGATGATGATGGCAGTAATGATTATGACTAGTTTATTTACAATTTCAATTGAGACTGTCTGAAAAACTTAGAAAATGTATTTGCTATATATAAGTTGTAATTGGTTATCCACAATGATTTAATAAAAATGTTACTTAGGTTTTCCTCTTTTCTTTGGAGTGAGGCAGGGAGGGACATTAAAATCTTTTAAACGAATAAGGTTTCAAGAAGCAAAAGGTGTTTTAGAGAGTGGAGTATTTCTTCAATCTTGGCAGCATCAATTAAATGTCATCATGAAAAACATTAATCCAAATTCTTTTTTTTTTTTTTTTTAGCATCAGCAGTTTTCCAGCTTGTGTTACTGCCTATTCAAATGAAGCTCTATCAATCTTTTAATTCATTCCCCTCTTCTGTGCCTTTGACATAGGACTGCTGTCACAGAATTATCTTTTTGTTAGAAATAAAAATAAAACACACAAGAAAGATATATAGAAAGGTGACTTCCTGTGTAGCTTTTTGAATTAAAATTTTCATGCTCCAGGTGTGTTCTGAATATTTTCACAAGTAAACAAAATTCTTCCACAGTTGTCATTCCTAAATGTCCACATAGAGACTTCAATCCTTTCACACAGATGAGTTTGGAATATCAAGCCTTTTGCTTCACATATTGTTTCTAAAACATGTCAGGTAGTGGCGGGTCCTGGCTAAAGCAGGTTATGACTGTTATGGCGATGCTGCAGAGAAGGAGGACCAAAAAGAAGATGGGGGCAGAAAACTGCCTACCACACAACAGCATGGGGCTAACGGGTCAGGAGTCAGGACTCAAAGATTTACTGGCTGTGTCACGTGGCTCTTCACTGACCCAGAAAGGCTTGAAGTAACACTGAAATGAGGGGTGAGTGAGGCAACACAGAGGGAGCAGTTTGCAGGTGTAAAGGAGCCCTACTAATGTTATTTAGCAATCACAAACATAGTGCTTGTTCTAGGACAGGCACTGCTTTCAGCTTTATGTGGAAATCTTGCGGCATTATCTACTGGGTACTATTATTTCCATTCTTCAGAAGGAGAAACTGCAGAGGTTATGGAATGTGCTTGTGGTTACACAGCTGTGGCTTTGGGATTCAGTTTAGCTTCAGAGTCACTTCTCGTTAAGACAGGCACTATGCTATAGTGTCTCCCATTGTTGTTAACTGTGGCTTCAAGCTGTAGAGCCTCACAGTTTTCTAATCTGAGAAACGAGGGTGTTCTATTATGTTATTTCCAAGGGCTCTTTCAAATGTAACAGTAAATAACTCAAAGCCAGTGTGGTGGCCCAGGAGGGCTTCACTTTCAAGCTTGCCAGGTTTAGAAGAATCTAGAGAATGGCGTAGTATCAGGACATGGAATCTGTCCTGCGTAAAGATTCCCTGATCTGCAAATCTCATTATTTCATGGATTTGAAGGCTCTGCTTGCCTCCTTGAATGACTTTGCATCCCTCTCATTTGCTGAGAGTTATGACAATATTGGATTACTGGTGGAATCAAGAGCATCACGTACTACAAACACACTCTTCCAGACCAATGGCTTTATTGAGGGAGTGATGGAGGAGGTGCTGTGAAGGAAGGCAGACCTCATTCTCTCCTACCATCCACCAATTTTCAGAACTATAAGGCACATAACTTAGAAAACCTGGAAAGAGCTCCTGGTAATCCAGGATCTGGAGAACGAAGTTGGTATGTATTTTCCTCACATAGCCTGTGATTAATTTTTTTATTCCTTCTCTATAGAATGCAATGCAGGGATTCTGCAACTGGTTGGCTAAAGAGCTTGGAGCTTGGACCTCCAGGCTGTTGCATCCTTTCAAAGCTTCCAACTACTCTGCAGAGAGAACCCACCGAAGACCTGGACAAAGTCATGTCTGCAGTGAAAAAAAGTTGTGAATATTTCTTTTACTTCTTTGTCTGCTGGGATTGATGATGATAAACAAACATGGCTCAGTCTCAATTATACTCAGAAGACTTTGATGCAGGTAGTGGCTTTTCTCTCCCAGAACATAAAATGGCATCAAAAGACTGACATTTTGGACTGGAGAAGCCTTTGCTTCCACATAGTGGAATGGGATGGTTGTGCATACTGGATGAATCTATCTCCCTGACAACCAATGACAGAGCAAATCAAAAGCCACTTAAAACTATCACATGTGTGCTTAGTTCTTAGAGTAGGGAGGACCTTAGAGTTCTAAAGTCAAAGTCATGGCCCTGTGTGCTGGTTCTGGGAGCAGCGTTCTGCAGAGTATGGAAGCTGATCTTTACCTCCCAGGTGGGATGTCTCATCATAATATTCTGAATGCTGCTTCCTAAGGAAGAAATGTCATCCTTTATGAACTCAGCAACACTGAATAAGGCTCTCTTTCTGACATTTGAGATACACTGGGTGCTTACTTGAAGAGTAAGATTAATATTATCCTTCAGAGACAAGCAAGGACCCTCTTTTTATGTAGTATAACACAGACAGGAACATGAGGATAACACAATCTACAAATCGATTGGGCCTTTTCAGAAGAGTGTCTTAAAAGTTATTATAATTTCTGGTTTGTTACACTGGTTCGCCACATGTTTCGTAGCTCATAAGGTAAAAACTGAAATATAACTACCATGTTAAAAGAATAAATATCTATTATAAACTCTAGGAAAGCCTGATTAAAATCTATTCACTTAAAAAATACATCATGAACTGGTGAATATTTTCATCATTCCAGCTTTTAAAATGTGTGCTATAGATGTATTAAATGCTTCTGCAATTTAATCCAGGGTATATGATTAGGAGTTCGGTACCAAAACATACACCAGTCTTGATAGACCTGCACTTTCCTTTGTATTTTTTCAAGCTCTATATGATGTCAGTATGTCAATTATCCTTTAAGAAAGTTTCTCAGCCAGGCATGGTGGCTCACACCTGTAATCCCAGCACTTTGGGTGGCCGAGTTGGGCAAATCATAAGGCAGGAGTTCAAGACCAGCCCGATCAGAATAGTGAAACCTCGTCTCTACTAAAAATACAAAAATTAGCCAAGCATGGTGGCCCATGCCTGTAATCCCAGCTACTCAGGAGACTGAGGCAGGAGAATTGCTTGAACCCAGGAGGCAGAGGTTGCAGTGAGCCGAGATTGCGCCACTACACTCCAGCCTGGGTGACAAAGCGAGACTCCATCTCAAAAAAAAAAAAAAAAAAAAAAAAAAAGAGAAAGAAAGAAAAAGAAAGAAAGAAAAAGAAAACAAGTTTCTCAATCCATTTCCTTTTCCTGAACTTTTCAATCTTATACTACTAGGAAATATTTCATATACTTCAGCAAGTGCTAATTCTGTAGACAGTGGGTGTCTATTTCTCCATTTGTGTCAGGCCTGTGACTTAAAGATTGAATTTTCCTTAAGTAGTAATGAAGAAGAGTACGATTAGGTGAGTTGGCACAATTTGAATACTGAAAAAAGTCCTCTAACAGTACAAAGTATTCCCGTTTTTTTTTTTTTTAACCACCCAGGACTCCAAACCTTGGTTTTGTTTTAGTACAGGAAATCAGAAATATCTAGAAGAGATTTACGGGCAAAAGGGAGAATTTTCAGAGCTATATATTGATTCATTCATTTGTTATATTCATTCATATGTATATTAATTCATTCTATTTATTGACTACTGTAACACACAAGGTTAAATTCTATAGGGGAGGAATAAAAAAATTAATAAACTATCATGTCAGTCTCAAGAGTACTAATAAATAGGTTATACACAATTGGGAAAGTTGAATTTTAGAATCTGTTATATAGTTTCTAAAAAGATACATTATGGGACCAAATGAAATACTTAGTCCAGACAGATCAGAAAGGGAGAAAGAGAAGTATGTGATATGCATAGCAAGCATGGAAGGGTTTAGTGTAATTGGATGGATAAGAGTGGAAGAGGTCAACATCTTGGACTAAATGTGTTAAAAAAAATGTAAGGCAGTACTAAAGTTTAGACAAAATCTAGAGCAGTCTGTAAAAGGAATACCAGTTGACTAGGTAGGAGTTCTTAGAAATTGTGGCAAGATGAGCTAAGAAAATTTAAAGAAAAGCAATTATGGTTACATAAATACAGCAGGAGTCAACAATGTGCCCATTAACATGACAACTGGAAAACAAGAATCAAGAGCTACTTGGAGATCCAAATAGTTTTGATAATGATTTTCAGCAGAAGCGTGGTATTAAATACAAAGTTTGGTATCAGGGAAGGACTCAAAGTTCTAGGTAACAAGACTGGCTTGAATAAGTCGCAGCTGAACTCCTAAATATGGTAAGGAATCAGGCTGATTATCATCATGCACACTGAAATGCAAGAGAATAAAATAGGAGAAAGATGGTAGTGAAAAATAAAAATGAATCTCAGTCACTTAAGTGTGATAAATAGTTGGAAATAAATACAAATAAAGATCATTGATGCTAAGCAATCTGGATATGAGTGGTGCTAACTTTCCTGTTCTCTGGTACACGACTAAGGCTGGTATATATCCCAGCTCTTAAGATAAAGCTGATCTTTTCCATGACAGTCCAAGCTTCAGCTATAGGGAATCAAGGAAAGTTGAAACCATGAAATAACAGAGTTCCATCAAAGAGGATCTATAAAAAAACATGGGTTATGCCTTCCCAACATGTATTATCTAGCCCCTCCCCACAACTTTTCCCATTCTAACCAAATCCTAATTTTGATGCAAGATATACTCCTCTGCTGTGTGACTCCAGAGAAGTTGAACTCATTCTCAACTCTAGGAATAGTTCTGAATTAGTTGCAGCCAATCAATGGCTGGCAATCCCCAGAATTGATCCAAAGGATCCAATACAATCTATGTTGGACCAATCAGACTAGATTAAGGACTTACATTCCATCCCTGGGAGATATATATTTTTTCTCTTTGTCATGACCAAGAAAGAATGCCTATTGGAGCTACCTGAAGGCCACAAGGATGAATCAAATATTCAAAATAGTAAAATGGTAATATGAGAAAATAAATTACTTAGTAACATCATTGAGTCATTGTAAATAAACTTACTCAAGCTCTGAACTTTTAGACTTGGGTCATAATAAATATCTTTATTACTTAATTCAGTTTGTTTTTAATATATATTCTTACTATTTAATGTCATTTGTGTTCGGGTTTTCTATTCTTGCAGTCAAAAGCATGCTCATTGATTTTCCAGGTTCATTGGTGAGTCAAGTGGTTAATAGTAAATAGAAATAATGTACACCATTTATCTTCTCTTCCTGAATCTAAGATTCCCCTTCTCATCCAACACTATTTGTTTCACCCTGTTTGATCAGCTCATCAACTTTTGAAAATGTTCCCTTCAGATTTTACAACAATTTTTCCTAATCTAGTTAAATGCTCACAAATATAATTGCCTTTGAGGCCACATTAAGTAATGAAATGTGTGGCATTTGCCAAAGGTAAGAGAATAGACTATGCTTTCAACTTCAGGTTGAATTTGGGGGGCCACAGGCAGCACTTTTCAAATGAAAAAAAAAAAAACCTGATAGAATAGAATACGATAGATCAATCAGAACATACACCAATAATGTAGTAAGCATTAAATACTCTGTGTGTGTGTGTGTGTGTGTGTGTGTGTGTGTGTGTTTAACAGAGAGAGGGTTTGAGTAGCAATGCAAAATGTGTCTCTTATTATAGAGACACATGCACATATATGTTTATTGCAGCATTATTCACAAGAGCAAAGACATGGAATCAACCCAAATGCCTACCAATGATAGACTGGATAAATAAAATGTGGTACATTTATATTATGAAATACTATGCAGCCATAAAAGGGAACAAGATCATGCCCTTTACAGGGACATGGATGGAGTTGGAAGCCATTATTCTTAGCAAACTAATGCAGAAACAGAAAATCAAACACTGTATGTTCTCATTTATAAGTGGGAGCTGAATGATGAGAACACATGGACAGCCGGCAGAGAACAACACACACTGGCACCTGTTGAAAGGGGGTTAGGGGAGTGGAGAGTGTCAGGAAGAACAGCTAATGGATGCTGGGCTTAATGCCTAGGTAATGAGTTGATCTGTGCAGCAAACCACCATGACACACATTTAGCTATGTAACAAACCAAAATGTCTTGCACATGTACCCCTGAACTTAGAAGTTGAAGAAAGAAAAAAAATATGTTTCAAACTGGACACTTTCACAATTTGAAAAATACTGAAGCAGATAATATGCTCAATTTAAAACCATCACATTGAAAACAAATACACAAAACACTATCCTAGGGAAAAAAAAATTTAATGCAGGTGCAACTCAGCCTAGATATAACCATCTTGTAACTCCAAGTGGAATTCTGCATGTATAATACTAATATTTATTTATTCACTTATTTATGAGATGGAACTCACTCTGTCATCCAGGCTGGAGTGCAGTGGTTCATTCTCAGCCCACTGCAACCTCCACCTCCTGGGTTCAAGCGATTATCCTGCCTCAGCTTCCCAAGTAGCTGGGATTACAGGCATGCACTACCATGCCTGGCTAATTTTTGTATTTTTAGTAGAGACGACTTTCACCATGTTGGCCAGGCTGGTCTTGAACTCCTGAACTCAGGTGATCTTCCCACCTCAGCCTCCCAAAGTGCTGGGAATACAGGCGTGAGCCACTGCACCGAACCACTGATTTCTGTTTTAATTAAAGGTGATCAAGAATATATAATTTGGGATTGAATTACACTGAACTTAGCAGTATTCATTAAATTTCCACCACAACTTGAACTTACTGAGATAATTATACCTCTATTACCAAATCACCTTTATTTATATGGCTCCATTTTTTACTTTTTCCTTAAATATTTTTCAGATCTTATCACCAGGTCACGACTTGATAATCTTCGATAAAATCCTGTCTTGTCAAATATGGAATATCAGATTGTTTTTACTACTTTAAAAGTAAGATAGCTGTCAAAAATGCGTTAAGATATTTTGAAGGCCACATTATGTACCAAAAGTTCCTGATTTCCTGAATTATTTCCTTTCAGTGAATATACCCTGTTTCTTGCCCACAGGTAACCTGAAAACAGATACCTTTTTTTTTTCCTTTAAAAGAAAACAATGTGCATTGAAAATGTTTATCTAATATGCATTTTATAACCATAAAAAATCTGTAAATTCCCAAACTAAGCTCTAATGAACATAATTCATGAATTTTATTTCCAATAGCATTTTAAATCAAATATTTGAAATATCTAATATAATAAAAATCAATTTATACTAGAAAATTTCAAAAATAGTCTCTGAATCCGCTCCCTTACTAAATGAGAAGATACTTGTAGCCTAGTAAGAAAATATCTTTCTTTTGTTTTATTATAAAATCTTAAAAATTAGAAGAAACAACGTACTTGAGAAATGGAATCATGAACTCATCATACCAAAGTGTTTCTTTTATTTTCATGACAATTTTTTTTTTTTTTTGCCTTCTCATTTTAGTAGGGTCTATTTTCTCCATTTGTAATTCTCAAGAGACATTGGTTTCATTTTTGTATATGTACACACAAACACCCTTACATATAAATACCAAACTTAGAAGACTCAAACAGTTAGATAAATTTAAGAAACTAAAAGAATGGAAAAAAGACCAGTTACCACATTTTACAAATGCTCTTCTGAACACCTTCTCTGACCATTCACCTCTGTATACTATCCCAAATGCCTCATGCCGCTTGGTCTACAAGGTCTTCCTCTGGAATTCTGAAGCAATCAATGCTAATATTGTCATGAAGATGGATCCTGTTATCACCATTTTGGAGTCAGCATGGTGGCTCACGCCTCTAATCTCAGAACTTTGGGAGGCTGGTGGGGAGGCTGATCACCTGAGGTCAGGAATTCAAGACCATCCTAGCCAACATGGTAAAATCCAATCTCTACTAAAAATACAAAAAAATTAGCCAGGTGTGGTGTCGTGTGCCTGTAGTTCCAGCTATTTGGGAGGCTGAGGCAGGAGAATTGCTTGAACCTGGGAGGTAGAGGTTGCAGTGAGCTGAGATTGCACCATTGTACTCCAGCCTGGGTGACAAGAGCAAAAATCTGTCTCAAAAATAAAATAAAATAAAATAAAATAAAATAAAATAAATAAATTTGCTTGGACTTGAAGCTTTTCTTAAAAAATTATCTTTGTTTTTCTCACATTTATTTTTTTGATGCTGGAGGTTCCTTGAGTGATGAGGCTATTTTATTAATCTCTTGATAATAATGCTTCTGTTTCATCTGGCTGAGACATATTGCCATGGTTTTCTATTTCTCGAGAACATGTGAAATCTGGGAAATACCTCATTCCCTGCACTGATTATTCTGGCTCTAATTTTTGTTCCAGCCTACTGCTTCCATCTTCTTTTTTTTTTTTCTTCTCATGCGTTTTCTGTTCTTTTCTTCCTCCTAAACTTTCTTTACTCTTTTTCAGGCTCATCTTTCATTTTCATTAGAATGAGAAGTGCTTGGAGAGTAAATTCTTTACCGTTCCAGTTTTTTATTTGAATTTGCTTCCTCCTTTTATGGCAGCAAAGAGAGTCAATATAAGCTTTGTAGTTTTTCGTCTGCATCTTTAGTCTAATTTTCAATCACTTTTAGTTCTGAGGTCTCTGCTGGCTTTACAATTTTTATCAATCCTTTAAGTCTCTATAGTTTCGTCAGTTCAAAGTGCTCAAAATTTCTTCTGAGACATACCATTTAATGAATGAATTTCTCTATTTTACTTCTGACATGAACACATCTAAAGAAGCCTGAGATGGTGATTCTGATAGAACTTTGCTTGAGGCTTCAGATTTCAGCATCATTTAACTTTGCAACCAATGATGCAAAGGTCTCTGGCTTCTCATCAATCTTCCCAGCCTTTATAATTTGATTCAGATACTTCTCAATCAGGTCAGCTGAATGAAAGAATATGTCATCATCACTCTCATAAAAGTCTTCATCTTCTCAGTTCCGGACTTTCTTTTTCTGATATACTGCCTCCTGATGCAGTGGGAATCTCACAGTACAGAGAAACCAACAAGCTTCCGCTGACCACTGCATCTTTGCTTCCTTTTTTCTCTCCTAAGTGAATGGCTTCAACCTGGTGTTGTTTTCCAGATGAATCAAACCTCATCCTGCAGAACCAAGACCTGTCTCTGTCCCGATTCATCAAATTCATATTCTGATTTTTCTCTTCCTTGGTTTTAAAAAAAGTAGAGGGGGTGCTTTGTTTGGTTATTGATATAAAAGACCTCCCTTTTCTGTGAAAACTCTTAGACAGTAAAGTTCTCTTCGGCTTCAGCTTTCACAATATCTTCTCTCATTCTTCATGCACAGTCCATCTCATCGTTTTTACTTGTATTTGTTTTCCTTCTAGTGGTATCCATTTCTTCTTCTAAGTCTTCTACTCACATCTTCTCCAACATCTTTCATTGCTGCTTGTCTAGTTCCTTCAATTGCGCTACTGTTCACTTGGATTCAGTCTTTTAGTCTTCTTCTGGTACATGCAGGTAAAGTGCTAGCATTGCCTCCCAAGCAAAGAGCATGACCCTCATGGACCCAACAATACGTGCATTGTGGGATACCAGTTTTGTGGAGAGAAGGTGTCATCCATGGGTGTTTCACAGATCACAGAGGCAGTGGCAAGTCCTTGAAAATAGCATTACCTTTCAGGGCCAGACACATACTGCAGCTAGATGGTGCCTCAAAAAGTCAGTGACTCATCCTTTTCAATCTATGGGGTCTAAGGATGATCCTTCTCTTCAGAGTGTCCAGGCTATAGGGAGTGATGGATATGCAGCCAGGAAAAGAAACTGCTGCGGGTGGGAAGATGCGGCTGCTCCTCTTCTAGGTTCTACTCTCCCCCACCATCTTGCTAGACATCAGGTTTCCAGGAATCAGGGTATAGCAGCACCACGGGCCTTCTTTACCTCCTCAGCTTTTGAGCAACTGGTAGCCCTGTGCCTTCCCCTGCACCACCTGGACACCCACCAGACTGGCTTCTTGAAGTCACCATGGTGTGTTTTGATGCCAGAGAATATATCTGAGAAGAGAGATCATAACTGATTTTTGATTCTTCAGTTCTCTCAAAAACAACAGAAATAAAAACATCAAAATCAGAGCTTATGTTCATTTGGCAGTGTCATGCAAGACATACATATAGTATTTTTTTCCAAGGATGGAGTTTGATTTGAATTTTTCAGATTATTTCATATGTAATATTCCAGACTGGAAATCATTTGGCCCTTAAAACTCTTTTTGTGTAGCATTTACCCTTTGTAATGGGATTAAGACATTTAAATAAAGCTGGCATGTTGGGCTTTAATACAAAGTAAGGGCTATGAGGCAGAAAAATAATTAAGTATTCTTTATTTATATTTTATACAAGTGATACCAATCACATTCATTAACATAAAATATAATCTTAAAAAGGTAAATAGTTATTTAAACTTGATATATGAGAACAAAAGTGTGATCTTTTCTATTGACATTGTTGGTATGAGAAGACGAGGTCTTCTCCCAGCCCCTATATGGGAAACTAGTACTATGAAGCTGTCTCTTAAGTTAAAATGTAGTAAGTTAACATGATTTATTATTAGTTTCTATGTAGGGGAAAGCTAGCTATGAGGTTTTATCAGAAGCATTAGTCTTAAACTCATTCTGATGGCTATTCCAAAAAATTAACCGTGTTTTCAATTTTTGCTCACAGCCTATACAACCCGTGAGAAATCAGAGGCAGAGACACTAAGGAGATCTACCTTAAGCTTAGACAGGATTTTGTCGGCACTTTCCCTTGCTCAGTAACACTCTTTTATACCCACTTCACAATGAGGCAAATGTCACATACAAATTCTGAGCAATTGAGCCTCCCAGAACAGCAGATGGGTGAAGGAAGTGTCCTCGGATGATGTCCCTCCCTGAAGCCGGTGGGAACAGCCTGCCGCTATGGGGCTGTGTGTGCCTGTGAGAATGCATGCATGACCAAGTGTGCTGCAGTGGCTCTGTGATAATGGGGATCTCCGCCATGTAACTCCACAAGCTCAGGTTTGCAGGACTCAGCCAGGAGGCCAGGAATCTATCTCTGCTCACTCGCACTCATACAGGTTAACAGTGTTTGCAATGCAGTATCTTTCTCCTTAGATACAGTACCCTGTGAGTGTACCACCTGAGCTCCTTCAATAGCAGTCTTCAGAGTGATGGATGGGGACTTTACATTATTTTAAGCATATACAGTAGAGCCATTTCATTCTTCCTCCACTGGCCATCCCACAAATTACTGTCTGAGTGCTTTAGTACGTTAGTGTAAAACCAGAGCTTGGAACATTGTCGTAATTTGCTGTCTCTTAGGCAAAGTGTGGCAGAAGCCCATCCAAATAGGAAACAGGAGACCTAGGTTTTGTCTCCACTCTGCTAGAACTTGCAGTTCATCCTTGGAAAAGTTATTTCAATTTTTTGTGCTAGTTGAGAAAATTAGGCTCAATGATCTCTAAGTGTCCTTTCAACTCTGAGATTCTGTAGTGGGAACAGCTCATTGTTGACACAAATAGGATTTCTATAACTCAAGAGTTGTTTTATGTGGAATGAAGCTAGAGTTTTGCAATGCTTTCATTTCTAATATTTCTTTAGACCTTATTTGGTTTATTTGGTCTAATGTTCTTAACTACGTTGTATTGCCAATATGTTTTCTGTATAGAAGTAAATTATCCTGAGTTTTTATCTGTATGACATCAAAGATATTTGACTGAAATTCTAACTATGCTGACTGATGGGGTCAAGTGACAGGTGAGTTTTCTCCTAGACTCTTGGAGTCTACAAGGGCTAGATCAAGAAAACTCAAGGTAGGGGCACCAGCGCATCTCTACACCAAGGTTGTACCAAGCACCCGCCATTATTCCTGGGCACATTTCATAGTGCACAGGTGGATGGGGGAACTGGATGGTGGCACACACAAAGCACAAACGAAGAACACACTTTTTGTTATATTTAGATGCGATCCTTCACATGTGAATTACGTATGAGGAGGAAACATAGCATAAACTGAGTAATATATGTACATTAAAGTTTTACTTTATTTGTGAGTAAATATGCAGAGAGGTATATAGAAGACTGAATGGGAGAAAATAATAAAAGATTTTTACTTGTAGAAAAGAGTAGCTGTGCAAATAAAAATAGTTTAGCCAACATGAATCTGAGTCAGTTCATTTTAATATCAATTAGATAGATGATAAGTAGGTAGATAGATGAAATAATTTTGGCTACTAACCAGCTTTAGAATAAAAATATACTCTTTTTATTATTTTGATCAGGTTTAAATTTGAACTAAAAACAGGCTATGATTTTTTTAATTGAAATTTCATTCTTGACTAGTATACATAAGTGTATGTTTAATAGATTATTGCAGTGGCTAGTAAGGACCAACTAATTCTTTCACCTGGCATAGCTTTTTCTTGAGTAATTATTTTATGATTAGTACTAATTTATAGTAATGAAATGTCTTCCTAGTGAAAGAAATACTGAATAATGTATTGACAAATAGCAAATGTTGAATAAACAATTGAGTATAATTTGAAAGCAATAATTAAATTCATGTTAGTTTGACTCTGACAGTGAAATACATTGTGTACAAAATTTTTGGAATACATGGTGTTTTTTACAGAAAAATTATACATTTGTATTCCAAACACACAGATAGAAATACTCCAAGTGTATGATAAAAACAGTATGTTTTTCTGCTGATTTAATATATGTTTAGGATCTATGAAACTAATTAGGTGAACATTTCAAACATTCAGTCTAGTTAATGTTATTAAATATTGTACAGCTTAAAAATATATTCCATGTTTGAACAACTAATGATGATAATACTGTTCAACATTAGAATGTCACAAGTCAGGGCATGACTAAAGTATGGAACTAACTAGAAAGTTGATTCTGCCCTAGATTTCTTTTAGCACTGATAGTCAGAAGTAGGTTACTTTTACCAGATCCTATCATTTCAACCTATGGATCTCTTATTAAGATATTTGTATTATTATAGATAAAAATACATATCTATGTTTGTAGGTAGCCTAGAACAAGAACTAAAATATAACAAATTAAAATAATTAGAAAATAAAAATAAACTATATTATTTACAAAAAAAAAGATGTTCTGAAGAGAACAACAGAGAACAAAATATCTCATGTGTCTCATGTTCTAATTATCAGTTTATCAGAGGCATTTGAGAAAGCAGAGGATCACTCTGAATCAAGGCTGTTGAAGTTGGCAAAAAAAACTATAGCCTCTGGCCAGGCGTGATAATCCCAGCACTTTGGGAGGCTGAGACAGGTGGATCACCAGAGGTCAGGAGTTCGAGACCATCCTGGCCAACATGGTGAAACTCCCATCTCTACTAAAAATACAGAAATTAGCTGGGCATGGTGGCACACACCTGTAATCCCAGCTCTTCAGGAGGCTGAGGCAGGAGAATCACTGGAACCCAAGAGGCGAAAGTTGCAGTGAGCTGAGATCGCACCACTGCACTCTAGCCTGTGTGACAGAACGAGACTCTGTCTCCAAAGAAAAAAGAAAACTATAGCTTCTGAGCTGGGATTCAGTGGGTATGTAAGCGTCACCGGGTAAACAGATCTACCCTGGATTTTGTGAAAAATATAAGCAAAGGGAAGTAAGCGCAGCTTGGACTACCACCATCTAATAGAAATGCCAGCCACAAATGCAAGCCACATGAGTAATTTTACATTTTCTAGTGGCCACATTAAGAAAAGTAAAAGCAAACAAGTGAAGTTCAATTTAATAACATATTTAATGTAACCCATTATATTCAACATATTATGATCTCAACTTGTAATTAATATAAAAATTATTAATGAGATATTTCACATTTTCAGACAATGCCTCTGAAATCCAGTATGTGTTTTATATTGATAGCCCATCTCAAAATGGACTAAGTGCCCTCCAAGTGTTCAATAACAACATGTGGCTGGTGGGTGTGGAAGGTCAGCTTCAGTCACTCTCCTCAGGCTCGCCTGGCTATGTATTTTCATCAGTGAAGAATTTCCTAATGAATTCATGCGATGTGTTCATCAGAGAATAAGAAACACAAACCATACTGATAGTTTAGAATAATGTACAAATTTTATAAAAGCCTAAGCGAAAACACCCCTGTCTCGTTAGACCTCTCTGCTGCATTTGCCACTGTAGGTTACTTCTTAAAACTACCCACTGATGCCTTCTCTCCTATTTCAGTGACGAGTGCACATTTTGCTTCTTAGTTAGGTCCTCTTTTTCTGCCCTTCAGTATTAGTGTTTTACAAGGTACTTATTTTAAAATCCCTTCTTTGTTCTCCTTCTACAAACTTTCCCAGGAGTTTCAGCTCTTATATATGCTGATGTTACTCAAGTCGTACTTCTAAGCTTTGCATCTGTTTTAAACTCTTCACAAGCTCATCATCCTTGCTTTGCCACATATTCCTCTAGTCCATATTTCATGTTGTCATCATGATTTGTTCAATTAGAAACCCTATGTTGGGCCTTGATACTTCCCACACTCTTGCTAATAATCAGCAAATCCTGCTGATTTTACTAACTAACTATATATTGGTCCTCCCGTTCCTACATGTCTACTAAAACTGTTTCACTTCCTTTCCCTACTCTCTATTTCTTGGAATGAGGCAAAATCTTCATTGATTTCCTGTTCTGTTACTCATATACCCTCAAACCCATTCTCCCAACTTCTAACAACGGGATGTAAAATGAACATCGATCATCTTTACTCTCTTGCTTCAAACATTTCAGTGGCTGCCACTGCCTAAAGAAAAAAGTCCAGATTCTCTAGTCCACTTTATTCCCTTGTTCATTAATTTTATTTCCTTATTATTTTCTGAATCAAACTTCACACTCTGTCAATACAGAACTCCACGTAGCTTGCCACAAACATCAAGCAATGTGCGCCTATTGAACTGTGTGAATCGTGTTTACATGACTCCTTTGGCCCTTCACTTTCTTCAGCCCTGGACTCTTATTCAGCTATCAAGAGCCCACATGTGTATCAAATCATTTTTTAAGGGTTATAAATTGACCACCGTCAAAAATTGCTTCAGACTAAAATGGATTCGCTTGTTACAGCTATTACAGTATTCAACATATATATTAAATTATCTTACGTATGGCTCCAACACTAAGTTATACATATGTAGAGGGCAGTAATCAGTCATGTCCTCTCTATTTTTGTATCTCTGATACATAGCACAGTGCTTTTTATAAGGATTTTCTGAACTCAACTGCAATCAGGCTTAAAGCACAACCATTTTGTATGTTCACTCTCACATACAAACTTATGTTCACTTGTACACGTAAACAGAGTCAGGGTTACTTAGGTTAAACACAACACATATGAAGAGACTAAAATATTCTCTCAAATTAGAAGTTGAATATATGTGACAGTGATGCAGCTCCCACAAAACTTGATTTGTGTTTAGACTGCCTTATTTAAAAATTATATGACACTTTCAACTCTAAAATTCCTTGTCTGCACCTGAAACAGTATGTTTAGTTCTTGGTAAACAGACACAAAAAGAGCAATGGTGATTAGTGTTGAAATATCCTCATACAATCCATGGTATCAATTAACCGCTCTAACCCTCAGTTTCCTCATCTGAGAAATGAGGAAATTAGGCCTCTAAGTACCTTCTTGGATCTGAGATTTTTTTAATGCAATACCATGTCAAGATAAG
>NW_012106297.1:1858234-1887073 GCF_000951045.1 Mandrillus leucophaeus | reverse complement strand
TAAACATTAATAATCTTGGTTTTATTTTTCTATCCCCAAGATAGAAAGAGTTGCTCTAAGATAATGTTGAATCTGACAGGAATTTAATTCCTATGTGGCCATTCCCAGAAAATCAATGGGATAATGCTGAGATGTCAGTGCACTTTCATTTGGTTAGTCATGTCATATAGTCATGCCATGTGTTAAAATCTTCATATTATTGTACGTGAAGTTCTGAGAGCAGTTAAAAATATATGAACTCACTGTGGCCTTCAGTGGTACCTAGAACATTTTTGTGTGCGTTATTAGTGTGCAATAAATTATTAGCTGAATTATGAACACTCTAGTAAAAAGTGTTCCATAAAACATAATGGTATTGTTTTAGAAACTTCGCCAATGACCGAAAATACACTGAAAACAAAGTTTATGATGACAGTAGATAGAGTGGTCTCTGCTATTTTGGTGGGTTCTGTAAGTAAATATTAGTTTAATTAAATATGCTTTTATGTAAAGAGCAGTATTTATTGAAAAGATGCTGACAGGACAGTATGAATAAAATAAAAATAGACAGCTCACTCTTCTTTTCATCCCAAGTCCAGAATAACTTCCTGAATGAAACCATTGATTAGAGTTTGGTATGTAAAGATCTCCATACTTTCTATGTTCTTGTAATGGGATGTCAAGTGTAACGATTCCCATTCTACTGGAATTATCAGAAGACAGAACTGAGAGCAAAAGGGTACATGCTGACAATTAGAGCAAATGTCTTAACCTCTCTGATCTTCAGCTTTTTCATGTATACAGTGGGAACAATAATGCATTTTCTTCCTAACTCATAGTATTTTTTTCTTTTCATTGATATAATACATGCAAAGGAGTCTATAATTATAAATCATTACATAAATAGGATATTATTCTGATTTATGTAGAATGAAAATAAACTTTTCACAATATAATGCCAAAAACAAATAAGGAGCCCTTTAAACCTATAAAAATATAATAGGCTTAAATATATTAATTAATTTGAAAGTAAATTTTGTGTTGAAATAAGTCAAAATGTCTGTTCAACTGAAGAGCTTTTACTAAAACTGATACTATCTAATGTTTCAAAAACTATTTGTGAAATTGCCATATAATATGTAGCCTTTAAAACGTATTATAATGTTTTTTCTCTCGTTTCAAAATAATCTATTAAGTGGTTTTTGGAATATAATCACATGCTGTACATTACCCTTATAGCAATAAAAGGCATGGACAAATACAGAAAATAATGTGCCTAAAATAGAAATAGTTGCAATTGGCTTGTGGAACTGCAACTTTTTAACACTTCACACGTTTTTATTTAAAACATGTATACTTGTGTAGCTCTTTTAATTTAAATACAGGGAAAAGTGAGAGAAAAT
The DNA here is from genome assembly GCF_000951045.1 of Mandrillus leucophaeus. Lineage (NCBI taxonomy): Eukaryota > Metazoa > Chordata > Mammalia > Primates > Cercopithecidae > Mandrillus > Mandrillus leucophaeus. Next base: position 1,885,691 of record NW_012106297.1, on the reverse strand, counting down.
CAAAGTTCTAGAAGTTACTTCTTTAAGATAAACTAGGAGATTAAAAAATCTGCATATACTCATATAAGAAGTTATCTCATTGATCCTCTTTGTCTTACTTTGTTTGGACTGTGATAACAAAATGCTATAAACTGAGTGGCTTACAAACAACAGAAATTTATTTTTGAAAGTGTAGAAATCCAAGTTTGGTGTCTGCTGAGGGCCTGCTTTCTGATTCACATATCATGTCTTTTTGCTGTGTCTTCACGTGGCAGAAGGCGCTAGCTCTCTCTCTGGAACCTCTCTCATAAGGGTACTAATCCCTATCATGAAGGCAGAGTCCTCATGATCTAATGACTTCCCAGAGTCCCCACCCACTAATGACTATCACCTTGGGGGTTAGGATTGCAACATGTGAATTTGAACAGTCAATCTACAGCAGTCCTGTCGTAGCACATCTCTAAAAACATAGTGGGAGTTAAAGGGGGAAGGGATTCTTTCCATAGTGGCTTTGGACTTCACTAATAATGTTTGTTTGCCTTTGCTTTTAACATTATTTCTTCAAGATCAGAGCTCACAGTAGCTTGAAGGATTTTGAACTCTTGCTCAGACCCCCTTAATTTGGGGTAGGAAATGTTTTTCAGCTTTGTAGGAATCATTGTCATTGGATAAAGTGTTTGAGGAAAAACTATGTTTATGGAAGTATCTGTTTTCCTGTCACTTCTCTTCTCTCTGTCAGGGACATAGGGAGGACCAGGCCCAGACCTGCCTTCCCAAAAATACAAGTCTAACAAAGAAGGCAAAAGACTTGGATGTCAGCATGTCAGCATGAATATTGTCTTCAACACATGGATGCCAGCTAGATAGAGTCTTCATTCTTCATGTTAAAATCGCACCAGCTGTAATGAGTGGGGGGCTGGGGGGAACAGAACACAGTGAAAGTTGAGGCTGAAGGGGTTAGAAATGCCTAGAGCAGCACATCCAGAAACTTCAGAATTGTTCTATGGGAAATAAGTAGCCATGGAATGGTTGAAACAGGAGGTCACCCAAGCAACCAAAAAGAATAGGCCAAGGAGGGGGCCATAGAAACAGGTGAACTAGAATCTCAGGGATTGGAGAACACTAAGTCCAGTCAATTTTCCTTGCATCTAGGGAAACTGAGGCCAAGAGAGGAAAAGAGACTTGTCCATGGTCACCAGTTGGCTTCTGAGGTTCAAAATAAGCGGGATGGGGGAATTCACAGAAGATCTGACCTCACTCTCTGAAAAGGACAAGCAAGTGATCATGGGGTTGCTAATTGGAACAACCAAGGACTAACTGGGCCACTTTGGGGGTTTTGTGGGTGGGAAACGGCAGCAGCAAGAATGTTTATTTTGATCAGCTTCTCTCATTTCTTATCCTCCTCCTACCCTCTCCCACTGAGCAAGTTTCCCTACGTGCTGGCTGTAGACTCCCCCACAACACGCCTGCCCTGGCCCCACACAGCCACAGTGCTGGGTCACTGCCAAGGCACAGGACAGCCAGATGATTCATGCAACTGGCAAAGGTAGATTTCTGCTCTTCACTAAGGCCTGCAGAGGCTGCAGCAGCCCAGAATCCATCTCCATAAACATCTTCCTGTAACTCCACCTCCTTCAGACTGCAGACGGGGTTAGCAGGTCGGAAAGGGGGCAAAGCAGGGGCCTGCAGGGCCCAGGCATAGGGATCAGGGTGGCTATGCCCTGCTGCTGTTCCAGCCTGGGGAGATGCTGCCTGTCTTCATATCTGATCGCTCCCATCTTCCATTGAATTCTGTCCATGGGCTATTTGTAATTTTTTTTTCAGCTGAACAGAACATTCAACTTAGTAAAACCATATCCCTCACTACATTACGTTTCATGAATTTTAGTTTTATATATATAAATGCACTAGATTAAATTCCTAAAGCTGCCATTTTAATTGGATTTAAATATTATGAAACTTTATGAAAAACTGGAAATTTTGTTATTCACAAATAACCAAAATTGACAGAGATGATACACAAAATAGTCTTAAAATACTATTAAAGCACATCTTTTCCCAGATAATTTTACTTCGTGAGATTGACCTGGAACTCTGATCTCTATAATCTGCCGAGTTTTTAGATACGTTAAGGTTTAGGCTTTAAACTGGGCAAAAAAAATATTGTGAAAGATAATTCTAAAATCAGCCTGTAACCCATTGCATCTCAGTGGTTTTGGCAGCCTGATCTTTTCTCTGGTGTAACCCTGGCATCCCTGGTTTATTTAATTCTTTAAACTTTAATTTAAAAACAGCAGGAAAAGCCAAGAAGACAAAGCAGATGAAAATCCCTTTATAGCCTGAAATACAGTGAATACCAGTTTGAGAGAATGAGAACAAATTTTGTTCAAAAATGAACGTGACCCATGAAAATGTATTTCTTGTGGTCTATCATTTTGCAGAGAAAACTCATACCAATCTTTTGTCTTGTTGCACTAGAAATATCAGAATCAAGCATCTGAAAAACTTGTTTATCAGAAATACCATTCTTTTACCCAGCTTTTTTCTTCCTTCCCTGGTATTATTTAAGCTTGTTGTTAAATCTACTGTATTGTGATGTCAGATTCATAACCTTGCAACGCAATCTCCACTGAATGATGTGGCCATTTCAATAATGTAGCAAAAATGAGAATTTTGCTGTTGGTTTGTTGAAGGGCAAATTAACCTTCTAGCAATCTTCTGTGATATAGAAGTGATCTATTTCTAATAAAAGTATAACCTGAATTGGGATCCAGAGGTTGATAAAAAATAAGACACACTACCTAGCCCAATGCCCTGCACATCAGATGCATTGAATACATGTTTATTGCATGTATAGATGAATAAATAAATAAGTAAATGAAAAAAGAAAGTGTCTGGGCAGGAGGAAAATAAAATAATGACTTTTAGTACTAAAAATATTTCTAGAAATTAATCTTGATCAAATTTTTTAAATAATTTCTATCTTTTCCACTGGTATAGTTAGTATTTTGTAAGCTCAATTTCTTTTTTGGGATAGACAAATCAAAGATGTAGGTTTACTTATTTGGTTGTATTAACTTATTTTCATGAAACAAGCACAATTATGGACCATCACAATGAGGCAGTTTTGCTGTGTCTCACAGGGAGAATCTTTGGAAGAACCAGTGGTCCCTGAAAGTTTGCAAACTAGAGGCAGAAGACAAAGAAAGATTCAAACTATCATTCACAGGAACAAATGCATTCACCCAGGACATGCATTCTACTTTTTCCGCAATAGAGTGAAACAGCTGTCTTCTGTGTTTACTTTTCCTACTGTTGGTGGAAAGGTATCGTTCTCCCAGTCATCCCATCACAGAACTTGGAGCTCATTTTATAGCTTCCACAAAACACTGCCTGCCTGCTTTAGTTTGTCTTCTCCCATGGAAATTCTGGCTTACACTTTTATACCCCAAGAACATAGTTCCTTTAAGAGAAAGGTTGACTCTCTCTGACCCATGCTTCTCCTTCTCCATGAAAGTCTTATAAGTTCAGGTAGTCTTGAGTCATGCCAGGGTTCAAAGACCTTCAAAGAACAATTTCTATATGACCACGGTCTTCACTCCACTTTATTTGCTTGATACTCTTAGCCGATCTTGATTTCTGACTTTCTTACAAACCTAGCTTTGTATCAGTGTTCAGACAGGTGTCCCCCTACATTCTGCTTATTCCAGGGTGGAGAACCTAAGTCACTGCCCTTCTTTTGATATACGACATATGTGTTCTAATATATGACATATCGCCTGTCTTTTTTCCATGGCTTTACAATTGCTGATGTCACTATAAGTGTAACAAAAGAAGTCTTTGTTTCTTCTCATAGAATAGAAGATGATTTGGAGTCAGAGAGAAGCAGGAATAAGAAACAGAGTGAGTACTGCAAAATTGTGTCTCCCAAGAAACAGGGTCCAGGGGAAACCATGGATATTTATGATACTCCAGTTTTATCCTTTCAAATTTCCAATTTGCCTAAGTGTTTAGAGTTGGATTCTTGCTCCTTGAACCCAAAGAATCAAACTATAAAATAATTCATTAAATTGGTGCAATGTGTATTGTGTGTGTATGAGACTGGAACCCTCTGAGAACTCAAAGTGGCAAGGGGAATAGGTAATATAAAGGTATGTTTTCTATTTGGTCAGTGCGTATCATGAGCATAGAGAAAAAATGTTGATTTAGGACAGAACATCCTGAAATAAAGAAATATCATGAGATCTCTTCTTAAAAGAGCTTCAGAATTTGTTTTTATTGTCAGAAATTCTTTGGTGGCAAAAGCAACTCACAACATCTGGAGCAGAATTTAAGTCATAAGGCAGACATATCCTTCCCCTGCGCTTACAGTCTACGTACAGAGAATTTTCATATATCCCTTACCCTCACACATGTGTAGCCTCCTTGATTGTCAACCTCCCCCTCCAAGCAGTACATGTGTTTCAGTTGATGAATCATACATTGATACATCGTTGTCACCCAGAAAGGATAGTCTACCTTATGATTCAGTCTTGGCCTTGTACATTCTGTGGGTTTGGATAAAGGTATAATGACATGTACCTACCATTATAGTTTCATACAGAGTAGTTTCACTGCTCTAAAATACTACTGTGATCTGCTTACTCATATCCTCTTCCCCCAACTCCTGGCAACCATTCATGTTTTTACTCCACAGTTTTGTCTTTTCCAGAATGTCATATACTTGGAATCATATAGTATGTAACATTTTCAGACTAGCTTCTTCAAATTAGTAACATGCACTTCAGTTTCTTCCCTCTGTTTTTGTGGCTTGATAGCTCATTTCTTTTTAGCACTAAATAATATTCCATTGTCTATGTGTAGCACCGTTTTTTAATCCATTCATCTACTAAAGAACATCTTGGATACTTCCAAGTTTTGGCAATTATTAGTAAAGTTATAAGCATTTCCGTGCAGGTGTGTGTGTGTGTGTGTGTGTGTGTGTACAAAAGTCTTCAACTCCTTTGGGTAAATAGCAAAGAATGTGGTTGGTGAATTATATGGTAAGAATATGTTTAATTTTGTAAGAATCTGCCAAACTGTTTTGCCAAAGTGGGTGTACCATTTTGCATTCCCACCAGCAATGAATGAGATTCCTTGTTGCTCCACATTCTTGCCAGGATTTGATGTTGTCAATGTTTTTGATTTGGGCCATTCTACTAGGTATGTGATAGTATCACATTGTAGTTTTAATTTGCATTTCTCTGATGATCATATGATGAGGAGCATCTTTTTATATGCGAATTTGTCATCTATATATCTAGAATATTGAGCCCAGAAATAGACTCACATAAATATATACTTTGTCTGCTGGTCTTTGACAAAAGAGCAAAGGTAATACAATGGGGAAAAGGTAGTCTTTACAATAAATGACGCTAGAACAACTGGACAACCACATTTTAAAAAAGTGAATCAAGATGCATACCTTAAACCTTTCACAAAAATTAACTCACAATGAATCATAGAACTAAATATAAAATCCCAAACTATAAAACTCCTAGGACAGCATAGAAGAAAATCGAGATAATTTAGAGTTTGGTGATGACTTTTTAGATAAACATCAATGGCATGATCAATGAAATTAATAATTGAACTGGATTTCATTATAACTTAAATTTTCTTCTCTGTTAAAGATATGCCCAAGAGATTAAAAACAGAAGCAACATACTAGGAAAAAAGATTTACAAAAGACATGTCTCATGAAAGACTGTTATCCAAAATACAAAAGGAAGTCTTAAAAACCAAGTTACCAAAGAACACACTTTAAAAATGAGCAAAGACTTTAATGGATGCCTCATCCATTATATGATGACCATAGGCATAATTTGAATTAGTTTCCTCAGACACAGATTTTACTCTTCTTAGTGTCATTAAATAGACTAGTGTCTTCCAACACTGGGAAGTGCTCAGAGATGGAGGTGTGTGTTGTTACCGGAACCAGAAGTCATAGACTCACAGACACTGGGAAGTGCTCAGAGATGGAGGTGTGTGTTGTTACCGGAACCAGGAGTCATAGACTCACAGGCACTGGGAAGTGCTCAGAGATGGAGGTGTGTGTTGTCTGTCTCTTATACACATCTAGATGTGTATAAGAGACAGGTCATAGACTCACAGGCACTGGGAAGTGCTCAGAGATGGAGGTGTGTGTTGTTACTGGAACCAGGGGTCATAGACTCACAGACACTGGGAAGTGCTCAGAGATGGAGGTGTGTGTTGTTACCGGAACTAGGGGTCATAGACTCACAGACACTGGGAAGTGCTCAGAGATGGAGGTGTGTGTTGTTACCGGAACCAGGGGTCATAGACTCACAGAGAGTATTTTCCTCCTCTACAGCCCAATTGTATCTATTAATGTACTTTTTTACCAAATGGCTGACTTTGCATTCCCAACACAGAAAGGTGGTGAGTTAGAAAAGTTAATCAAAGTTTGATACTCAGTAAAGCTCGAATTGAGAGATGAAAGAGTAAGTGTTATTGTTGAAGTGGTGGAATTGGAGCTGAAGATGCATTTGTTGAGAAACCCCCTGTTTGAAGTACCTTTGGAATACATGCTAGTTCTTGTGACCAATAGACAACTGATAGTTATATAGTGTCTAAATCTTCAGAAGTGATGTGGCTGGAGATGAAGAATCAAAACTCAGTGCATGTAGATGGTAATTTCTGCAAAAGGACGTAAGAGATTGCTCAGGAGAGGACATGGCACATCAATGAACTGGGGAAAAAGGTCAGGCATGACCAGCCTCTTATTAATATAAACAAAAATCTCTTTTTAGGTTTCATGGAAGAACTGCTTATTTAATCTTTAATAATAACAAATCTGCTCTTTTAAACATTTTTACTGAAAACCCTTGATGTTTTAATTCTACCATGACATACACACCTCTATTTTTTTGTCCAGAGCCCGGGTGAAATCTCATCACCCAAGGCTAAAATAGTGAATTTAGGCAATACCACCTTCACCTTCTTTATCTGTTACTTTCCTGACTAATTTCCATTCATTGATATCCTCCTTTGACTCTCTGTCTACCTAGAATGGCTACAAAATAACAAGCTTGGAAAGAAGCTGATACTTTTAGTCAGATACGTCTTCCAATGCTTTTCAAATGATACTGCAAAGAAAACTGTAGAGTTTCCCTGGGCTTAAAGCCAGCTCTGCCAGCATCCTTCCTAGACTATTTTATCTAAATACATTCTTTCATTGGATACCCCTCTGTTTGGACACATTTCTTTAGGCTTGGCACAGAAATAAAAGAAATATTTCACATGGCATAGTAAGCTGAATAATGGTCCCCAAAGTTATCAGGTCCTAATCCTTGGAACCTGTAAATGTTACTTAACTTGGGAAAAAAACGTGTCATTTCAGATGCGATGAAATTAAGAATTTTGAGATGAGGGAGTTATCCTTGATTATGTGGTTGGTCCCTAAATGTCATCACAAGTATCCTTATAAGAGCAAGGCAGAAATAGATTTGACGTACACACAGAAGAGAAGACAATGTATGCATGAAGTATAGAGAGATATGAAGGTGCTGAACTTCAGAAAGATTGAAGTGATATGGCCATACGTCCAGGAATGTTGGCAGCCACTAGAGGCTGGAAGAGAAAAGGAAGGACACTTCCCTAGAGCCTCCAGAAGAAGCATGGCCTTGTCAACATCTTGATTTTGGCCCGGTAATGCTAACTTTGGACTTCTGGCTTTCAGAAAATGTGGGAGAATAAATTTCTTTTGTCTTCAACCACCAAGTTCATGGTCTTTTGTTACAACACCCACACGAAACTAATATACATGAGACCAAAACCTACCTTTCATGTGCTTCTCGGTTCCCTTTGCCCATCATTGATATCTAGTTGGCCTTGCTCTTTATATGACCTTCCACATGTATTTATGTAAATTTTATTTTAATTTCAATGTGTCTGTATTTCAGATTCAGTTCTGTGCTCTGTTCAATCCACCATATCATCCTGGAGGAAAAAAGAAAAAAAGTAAACTTTATCAAGCAGTGGTCACTCACACTAAAAGTGAAAACAATAAATCAGTGTGTATTTCTTAGAAATAAAATTGTTATTTTAAAAAAATTCAGGTTAAGTTAAACAAGAATTAGATATTCTGTAGCAGAAAATTATTAGTTCTGAAGTTTTCAGTTATGATTTTATAATATGTGATTTTTCCCATAGGCACTGGAGTTTTTGTTCACATATTGTGACAGTCAGGGTGTCACTGATAGATATCCATGTGGCAGGGTCACTGTTGCTTGCCGACTCTTTTATTCCTCCAAACACACATTTCCTGGCACTGTTTCATTTAAGTATGCCATGCCTATGTCAATGAAATATGAGCAGCAGTGACACATGTCAATCTTTGCCTGAGGCAGTTAAATTTCTTAGGGCTATTTTCCAGGGGCTCTGCTTCTCTATAGCAGTGACCAAGGAGATTATGGGTAGCAGATAGTGTAGTTGGAACATGATGGAGCCTCCATCAGCTGGAGGGTGAGTCCTGCTGACCTGTGTGGACCTGTAATGGGAGAATGAAATTTTCATTGTGTTTAGCCACTTTGATTTTTGTACTGGCTATTGCAGCATATCCTAGTCTACTGTGATAAAGGCAGGGTGTTTCTGTCCTGTTCCTAGGTTTCTGAGAATCCTAGAGTTCAAACTGAGTTCAAACTGAGAATCCTAGAGTTCAAACTCGTAAATAATTTGAACTTACTTATGATTTCTTAGTAACTTCTCACTAAAGAAATTCAAAATTCAAAAGAAAATACCTCATTAGCTTAACCTGAAATTTGGCACAATCTGACATAATGAGAAATAGTGGATTTTAAAGAATGAATGAGAATAAATAATTTATATGCAATAGTATATACATGTTCATAAACACATTTTAATTATGATTGTGAGAAACATACACTCATCTTATGTTCCTTTCAACAGGTTTAAACTCTCGATTTCTTGCCAAAAGTGGTAGCTGAAAAATGTTGTTTTTAAAAAGTATAATATAAAAAATGTTGTTTTGAGAAACTATAACACAACTTGTTTTGCTTTAAGTAAGTATATTGATAGAATTTTACAAATCCTGGGAATTTTAAAGAGAGGAAGTCTTAGAAGTTTGATGAAATGTTTCAGTATTAAAAGTTATTTTCATTATGGTTTTATGAAATAGTAATATACTTGAAATAGAGCTATACAAGATCATGGTTAATAATATATGCATAGTAACAGTTTTATGTCAAGATATTTTAGAAACAAAATATTGCTAATGTAACTAAACTATTTGACCAATTCATTTAGCTAAAACAATAAACTGGTTAAGAAGATTGACTTTTTATGTAAGGAAAGATAGTCACTAATTCGTCATATCTTCTGAACAGTAGATAATCTGTAGTTTCTTGTCCAAGAATTCCACATTAGAGATGTGCTCATTGAGGTTCTCTATCAGATGTGAAAGCTTACAGAATTCTCCAGAGACCTTTATAACAATCAAACTTACAACCACTTAAACAATGTGTCATTATTAAAAATCTCTAATAATAAATATGAAATGCACATGATTGAAACAGAAAATAGCAAGCAGAAATCTCTCAGGAACTTGATTATAGGGATCAAGTTGGAATAGAAAAATTTAATGATCCATAAAAATAGAGTAATAATCAAATTTTTAGATATAGGAAAACATTAATATAATTATAGCAAAGGTACTAAGAAGACCATAGCACTGTGGGGAAAGGTCAACTGTATTGATAAGCAAGTAAAATCATTATTTTGAAACTAATAAAAATGATTCCATTTTATTGAAAGTCATATCTATCTAAAATTTATTTATATTAAGACTTAACTGGAAATCTGATCTATGAGTTTGTGTGTATGACTGAATTGCACCAATTTCCCGCCTGATGTATTGCAGTGAATATATCTAGCAGTATTTCAAAGTCAACATTTATTTATTTTAAATAATCTTTGATGTATTCAAGGGCCAAAATGAAATATCAAAAGGGATATTGAAAGATAAAATAGTTCATGCAAATGGAGCAAATTGAGGTGAGAAGAAAGTATACCCTCGATTCCCTTCATCTTGTATTTAAAAGTAACAAATCTAAAGTCATTTAGTAAAACACATTTCCAGCTCAACAAAATTCATACATAATTTTCACTTCCATATGAGGCTTCTTACATTCAGTCAGTTTAATTATCTACAACTCTTGAATGACATTTTTTAATCCTCTATGGTTCACTGAAAAACCCTGTAAAATACAACTAAGTAGTGTGTTCATTAAAATGTCAGAAATATGTTCAAGTCCAAGTAGTACAGCATATTATTCCTAAATGTAGTAATAATAAAATAACTATGCCAGAAGGGTGTAATTAGCAACCATTTGAATGAACAATTGTCTTAAATTATTCAGCATCTTCATGCATAGCATCTTAATTAAGAAACAAAATTATTTTTAAGTTCATCCATAGGAAAAAAATATGAAAATAAGCTTAATAAAGAATGCAAGTTGGATGAGCCTATTTAATATGTTTTATACATAAAGTAGCTGCAATTGTTTTGACAGGACACTTCAAATGTCATTAATGTTGACAGAATATTACAGTTTACACAGAATTTCAAAAAAAATGTGGCATTGATTGTATTCTACTTGTATCTTCACTGTAATTGTTGATAATATTGAATTCACTGTTCCTTTTTGAGAATATAAAATTGAGAGTCCCAATTGCCATGTTCTGTTTAGTGTGCATTAACTTTCAACAGAGGTATAATCAAGTCCTTGGGTGACAATCTTGTATCTCTTCATCACCAGGCCTTGTGTAAGTTTTGTTCCAGGGGCTACAAGGACTATTGTCAACACATATGTGAGTTTTCCAGGGGCTCTGCTTCTGGAATCATACAAAACATGATCACTAACAAATATAATAATATTACATTATAACTTAATAACATTAGGATAGAGAGCAAAAGAAAAGTGAGAACATACATGAGTCATTCGGATGGCTAGCATTCTTTAGCAGCTACTGTGTAGGGGTTTGTATAGGAGTAGATGTTATTTGGAAACACATAAACATCTTGAGCTAAAACTTCCTCTCTTGCCTCTGCCTGAGAAAGTGAAACTGGCCTTGTTGCCTCTCTGTTTACCCTATCACAGTGGCTAGACTATCTTTAGGAGGCAATCATGTTCCCTAAGTAAAGAAATTTCTCCCAGTCTACCTTAAATAGCTGGATTTTGAAATAATTACAGTAAATGTAGGGGCACCAAAATGTTCCATAAACAGACTAAACACTACAGTGAAAAGAAAGAGGTTGAGAAACTGGAAATTTTAAAAAGGAAGATACAATTACATATTATATATGAGAAACAGTTTAAAGCTAATATTAATTGAAAATATAAGAGTATCATTATGATACGCAAAACACCAAGAATAACAAAGCTGATATGACTGATATAGACTTCAAAACAAAGAGGGACATTTCATAATGACAAAAGCATCATGTTATCAAAAAGACATTCTTCTACATGTGTATGTACCCCCCCCAAAAGCTTTAAATGCGTTAAGTAAAATTTGACAGAACTTAAGGAAGAAATAAACAAGTCAACAAACATGATTAAAGACTTTAACATCCATCTCCATGAATGATAGAACAAGTCAAGGGTAAAATAAAGCAAATATATAGGATATTTTAAAAATGCAATCAACTAACTTGGCCTATTGATATTTATAGAATATACATCTGGCAATCAAAGAATATACATTTTTTTATTGCACAGGAAATGCTCATTAAAATAGATTATGTCCAGCTATAACATCTATAACATGCATCTTAATATATTACAAAGGATTGAAATCATACAAAACATGATCACTAATAAATATAATATTACATTAGCAATTAATAACATTAAGATATAGAACAGAATAAAAGTGAAAACATTTCAAAAGAATTCATTAGTCAAAGAAAAGTAAAAAGGGAAAATATAAACATCTTTAAAGAACATGATTAAAATATAATATAAAACATTTGAGGGTTACAGCTAAGGTTTAATAATTAGAAGAGAAGTATAAAATCGGTTGTCCAAGCTCTTTCTTTAAGAAGATAGAAAAAGAGGATTAAAATAAATGAATAGTGTCAGAATAACAAAATATTCATATGGAGAATAAAGGAAACCTTGACCCCCTACCTTAGTTTATAAACAAAAATTACTTTGAGATGCCTCTTAAACCTAAACATATAAGCTAGGACCATCATCCTTCTAACAGAAAACATAGGACACTATCATTTTCACTTTGAGGTAAAGATTTCTTTAACAGAACACAAAAAGCACTAATCACGAAAGAAAGGAAAAAAGACATATTGAATTTCATCAAAATTTAAAATTTTTGCTTATCAAAAGTTGCCATTAAGAAAATAAATAAGCCACACACTGTAAAACATATTCAGAGTTCACATATCTTCAAAGGATTCATATTCAAAATACATAAAGTCATTTAAAAAGCAATAAAAGACAACCAGCCACAACTTGAAATTAAGCAAAATATTTAAATGAACACTTTACAAAAGCAGATACGTGAATAAGCAATACACACATGAATAAGTGCTCAATATCATGGGTCAATAGGGAAACACATATTAAAAACACTAGATCCCATTTCACATTCACTAGAACATTTAAACAGACCAACAATTCTATCTAAATGTCAGTGAGCATATGGAGCAAATGGAGCTCTCCTCCATTGTCATTGAAGAACCATCAGTAACTTCCTATAAAGCTACCATCTCACACCAGTTAGAATGGCAATCATTAAAAAGTCAGGAAACAACAGGTGCTGGAGAGGATGTGGAGAAATAGGAACACTTGTACACTGTTGGTGGGATTGTAAACTAGTTCAACCATTTGGGAAAACAGTATGGCGATTCCTCAAGGATCTAGAACTAGAAATACCATATGACCCAGCCATCCCATTACTGGGTATATACCCAAAGGATTATGAATCATGCTGCTATAAAGACACATGCACACATGTGTTTATTGCCACACTATTCACAATAGCAAAGACTTGGAATCAACCCAAATGTCCATCAGTGACAGACTGGATTAAGAAAATGTGGCACATATACACCATGGAATACTATGTAGCCATAAAAAAGGATGAGTTTGTGTCCTTTGTAGGGACATGGATGCAGCTGAAAACCATCATTCTCAGCAAACTATCGCAAGAACAGAAAACCAAACACCGCATGTTCTCACTCATAGGTGGGAACTGAACAATGAGATCACTTGGACTCGGGAAGGGGAACATCACACACCCGGGCCTATCACGGGGAGGGGGCAGGGGGGAGGGATTGCATTGGGAGTTATACCTGATGTAAATGATGAGTTGATGGGTGCTGACGAGTTGATGGGTGCAGCACGCCAACATGGCACAGGTATACATATGTAACAAACCTGCACATTATCCACATGTACCCTAGAACTTAAAGTATAATTAAAAATAAATAAATAAATAAAAATTAAAAAAAATAACAACAACAACACAAAAAGCTAAACAACACTTGACCACATGACTCAGCAGTTCTATTCCTGGTTATTTAACTAACAAAAATAAAAACACATATCCAGAAAAAATATGTGAAAAAGAATGTTTAAAGTAGTCACATTAATAAATAGCTAAAAATTGAATCAAACTCCCCACCATAAAACTCCCACAAACAACATAAAAATATACAAACTATGTAATGAAATATTACTCAGCAATAAAAATCAATGAACTACTGATACATCTCAAAATAAGAAATGGTATAAAGTCAGACACTAATGTATGCTCACCCTGTGATTATACACACACACATACACAAACATATATTTGTAGCTATAAATATTAGAAAGTGGTTGCCTTTTGGAAGGATTTAATTCACTAAAAAGTGGCTTTGTATAACTTTTTAAAGTAATAGAAATAAACTAATACACACTATACACATGTAGGATAGCATTCAAATGCATATATGCAATTGTCAAAACTCAACCTGAATTCTTAAAATCTCTGCATTTTATCATATAAAATTAAATCAATAAAAATTTAAAACATGATAGGTGAGTTCAATTGATACACTCCATAAAAAAGAGAATGACTCAACTGAAAGTGAGGTCAATAAATAAATTCATCGTGACCTGAAGCACAGAATAAATACATACAAACACAATTTTTATATACATATATATTCAGACACACACACAACCCCCACACACACATATATATGTATAAAAAATTTGAAACACATAGGAAACAGAGAAGGAAAAGGGATAAGGCTGGCAGTTTTCTTATCAAAGGAATTAATGGAAGCAAACAGACAAAAGGATGTCATTTTTAAGTACAAAGAAAAGCATTGCCAACCTAGTATTAAACTGATACCTAATAGATAAAAATTAATTTTCAGAAAAACAAAAATAAAGAAAATGTGTTGTCAATAGGCCAACACTAAAAGGATTATTAAAGGAATATCCTTAGAAAGAAGAAATGTAATTTGACAGAATCATGAAAATGCAAAAAGTAAAGAAGAGTAACAGAATGCTAGCTATAAGTAACTATTGTCTGTAAAAAACAATAACAGAAATGTTTTATGGAATATAAGATAAATTCAGAGTCAAAATTCACAACAACAGTAACATAAAAGGCAGTAATATTTCAATAGAATTAGAATGTTCCAAGGTTTTGACACAGTCAGGAAATTTGTACATGTAATAAAGCAACGTAAGTACAACTACAAGATAATAAGCAATGTCTATTGTGCATGTGGTAACTTTAGAGTATTTCAGTATACACAACAGTGCATAAAAATTACAAGTATAAAAAGCAAAAATAAAAGAACAAATGAAATGTTAGAAATTTTCAGTATTCTAAAAGAAGGAAGAAAGAGACAAAAGAACTTAAAACATAAGACTTGAACAGAAAGCAAATACTACAATGGTAGTTATGAACCAAATATATTAGTAATGCCATTAAATATAATTAGACTATTAAAATTAAAAATATATTATTGTAATAATAGATATTTCTAAAATCTCAACATATATTACTTAGATCCCTCTAAAATACTGGAAAATTGAAAAGTTAAAAGCAAAAGGATAAAAAATGTTATACAATGCAAACCCTAAACAAAAGGAAGTGGCTATAGCTATACTAATATCAGGCAAAATTATTTAAGTCAAAGATTTTACTAGAGATTAAAATGGATATTTCAGAGTGATAAAGGTATTAATTCTCAAGAAAAAATACAATAATATTTAATATTAAATATGAAGGTATCTAATCATATAACCTTAACAATATAAAACTATACAAATTGTTTCAAGATAATCCATGTTAAAGCATCTAATAGTGTATAAGAAGATGATCCTCAAATATTCATTCTCAATTACTCACATAAAATCAGAAAATAATTGGTGCTTAGGTGTACTAGGATGTGCCTCCTACTCTGCAACCAGCTGGCTAAGATTTCTGTCTCTCAATTTAATCAATCAGCAATTGAGTGATTGGATCCTATGTAGTCCTAGCATTTCATGATTCTAAAGAAGGAAAAGTACTAGTAATGTTTCAATGAATTCTATAAAAAGGCATTTTGATTTTTTTTGGAGAACTACCTCACAAACTCTCTCTCACAAACTCTGGAGCAATGTGGTAGCATAAGATAAAACTTGGTGTTAGCATTTCTCTACACCGACTAGCCTCCAAGTTTGGCAGCAGTGAGATGATGGAATTTGTGGTGCCAACTCACACTGGCCCTATTATGATATTATACTCCTGCTGTGTACCATCCCAAATCTTCAGAAGAAAACACTGAAGCTCAGGGAATTAGGTTATTTGTCTAAGTCCTGATGGATACTAAGGCTTCTGCGTTCTCATCTCTCCAAGTAAATTGTCTCACGATTTAATTCAAACATCTGAAAAATTTCATGATCAATTAAGTTGCTAGAATGATTCTTAAGTTGTTTCAGAGAGAAAGAGGATTTTAGAGTTCAAGCATTCCTTACATAATGTATCTATCCAGTCTCATTTGATGGACGGTGACATTGATTGACTGGTATAGAGCGATTGCTAATAAATGTTTGTTGACTGCATTAATGTGGTATAATTGAATAACACTACACAGAGAGTTCAGATTTGGCCACCAATTAGCTATGTGATTTCTGACTTCAATTCCCCTAATTATAATTACTTCAAATTTACTAGTTTCAGATACTAGTTTCAAATGTCTGTGATTGTATAAATCTAAGTGACTTGCCCGAGGTCACTTACCCATCTGGTGATAGAGCTCGTACTGAGACCCGCTATTAAAATAAGTTTTCGTTTAAAACAATTATCTTTCATGCCAACTACATTTTTAAACTGCAGAATATATGCTTGAGGGATTCATTTTATAGTATTGGCTGCTATTGATTCCTCAAGCCAGTTTCAATGATGACAGCCTACAGTGCCATCTTCAGATTAAATACTGCAACTAGGACTTCAACTAGCACATAATGCCTAGTGGAGGACCTTCATTCACTCCACCTTTACTATGTGAAAGAAAATATTCTAAGTGTTTCACATTGGCCTCCTGAATCCACACAAGAGTGCTGTGGGGTAAGTCCCATAAGTACCCCCATTATGCAATACCAAATCTTAGGTACGTATACGCGCGCACACACACACACACACACACACACGTTGTCCAGTTATATAGCTAATAAATGGCACAGTGAGTATTTCTGTTATCATTGTATATTCAGTTGTTTTGTTTTAGAGTTGGGATAATAATTACATTGCTTTTCCTAGCAGGAAAGAAAACGCAGTGCATATTAGGACAGTTTTAAAAATACAGACTTTATATACAATAAACAGCTACAAGACTAAAATCCTACATGTCACAATGAAGTAAGTACTAAATGCAGATTTTAGATCAGTAATAGCAATCGAGGGTTTAAAATATTTCTGCTGCATTTGTGACTGTAAATAGATGTGGTGAAGGAACAAGTTTAGGTTAACACAAAACTATTTCTCCTTCCCTCAACTCCAAAATAGAAAGGGCATTTTTCAGGAATGAGAAGAAATGAAGCTTTTAGTTTTGATGAAATCAAATGTATTCAAAAATCAAATTTAATGTATTGTTTTAACAATCCATTAAACTAGTGTTTCTTTCCTCTATTGCACCTGACGTTCTTTTCAAAATATCACCAAATGCTGACATGCCATCATTTGGCAGAGATTGCGTGTCAAAAATGAAATATATTCTTAGAGTGTCTTTCACTAATAACAGTCCTCACAGCTGTGAGAACAAGTAAGAACGTTCCTCTCCCCCCATCCTCTTTTATTATCTCTCTTTTCTAAAATGTCAACTTGCAAAAATCTTTAATACATGGAAGATGGCTCTATTAAACCTTAAACACCCCTAAATTCATAAGATGGCACAGCCCACTGAAATACCAGTAAGTTAAGAATGAGGTGTATAGTTCAATGCATTAGTAAAAGTCTGCTTATATTTTTCAAAACCTACCAGCTAATCTATTTTCAGCTTGTAATATTTTCATTTGAAAAGGACTTTGTACATTTCAGTTAATAAACCAATAAATCATGTGGGGATTATTGGATAAATAATAAATGAACAGAGAAAAATTGAGTCATTTAATTTTCTTCACAAAGGAATGGACTCTGGATTAATATTAGAAAGTTCTTTGGAAAGTGAAATTCACTATTTTGTCAAATAATATTCACAGCCTTTCTGTTTGTGATTTTCCAAAGCAGCCATGGTATAATTTTATAACCTGCATGCATCTAAATATGCATTCATATTTTAAATACAATTAAATAAATTTAACGTGGTGAATAACATTGTCTAAGAACACAAAACTTTTAAAGGCACAGGTTTGCCAAATAAATATATTAGAATGCAATCACCTTATATTACATTAGCTAAAAAAAAAACTAGGTCTAAGCATGACACACACACACATTCGTACATACAAAAAAAAGTTTAAATCAACATTATTCATAATATCAAAACATAGAAAATAATCCAAGTAGAGACAGACTGATTAAGCAATGCTGGTATTTATTTAGCAAATGGCAAAATAGCTATTAAAATAATGGTATAGATCTGTATTTATTGAATAGGCAATTTTATGACATATTGCAAGATAAGTAAATCCAATTTCTTTTGTACATGGATATATAGATATATAAAGGGCATAGATATATATTTTGAGCTATAGGCTGATATCCTCAGTCTAACAATTTTTTAACTCCTATATCAGTTTGGGTTCACCAGAGAAACAGAACAAGTAAAATAAATCTGTGTGTGTGTATGTGTTTGTGTGTGTGTGTATAGAGAGAGAGAGAGAGAGGGAGGTTGTGGGGAGAAAGAGAAAGTAGGAATAGAGAGGGAAAGAGTTCAAGGAAGTGGCTTTCGTGATTGTGTGGACTGGGTATGCAAGTCTGAAAACTGTGGTGCAGACTGCCTGGAAAGGAAGATCACAAGTAGGCTGGAAATCATGTGCATGGCCAAAGCTATTTTCCCATAAGCAGAATTTCTTCTATTTCCTCAAGAAAAATTCAGCACTACGTTTAATGTCTTCTAACTGATTAAGTCAGGTCCATTTGTGTTATCCAGTACTGACTCCCTTGCTTAAAACCAATTGATTAGGGATTTTAATTACCTCTGCAAGTTCCCTTCAAAACAGCCAGACTAGTGATTAATTTAATAAGTGAGGGTTAAACCCAAATTAAATTGGCACATCAAAAAATAAACCCCATCTCTCAAGCAATTATCATCTCTTGCCTGGATTATTACAATAAGCTCCTAACTGGACTCCTTGATTCTGCTGTTGACCTTATTTAGCTTGTTCTTTTCACTGTAGTCATAGTGATTCTGTCATTACCGAAGACAGGTAATGATATCCCTCTGCTCACACCCTCTAATGGCTTCCCATGTTGTTCGCAGTGAGAGTGAAAGTCCTTTGTATTACATGTAACAGAAAATCTTTAAAGCAGTAAGGGAATAAAGATGCATACATAAGAACCAAAAACGCTAAAGGGAAAAAGAAGCAGAATTCTCATCTGAAACTATGCAAACTTGATACCATTTGAGATATTTTTAAAAGGTTGAAAGAAAAAAATCACCAATTTGTAATTATATATCTAATCAAAATATATTTCACAAAACAGTCTACGTAAAAACAAAACAGGGAAATTCGTTAAAAGGAATTCTTGAGGCAGAAGAAATATGATACCAGAGTACATAATTATATCTCTATAAGAAAATGAAAAACTCGGGAAAAGTTAGAAATAAAGATAAATATAAAAGACACTTTTATTCTAGTTATTTTAAAAGGCAATTGATAATGATACGCCAATGTAAGCCCATCAGTTGTAAAAAATACATCTATCTGATGGAGGAAGTTTATGGAGGGAAGGCTATACATGTGTGGGGCAGAGGTACATGGAAAATCTCTGTACCTTTTGTTAAATTTTGCTGTGAATTTAAAACTGCTCTGAATTGAAGACTGTATTTTAAAAAAGATAACTGACTGTCTAAAGTATATATAGCAGCAATGTATTCAAAGTTTATAGCATAAGAAAAATAAAATGTATGACAATGACAGCAAAAAAGATGAGAAAAAAGATTTGGAAATATACTACAACAGTTACACACTATACATAAAGCCATACATTATTATTTGAAAGTAAACTGTGATGAATAAAAGGTATATATTTTAAACCCTAGAGCAACCATAAGAGTAACGGTAAAATAAATTTTAAAATAATATTAAATACAAATTAAGAAAATAGTAAAAATAATACTAAAATGAATAACACTGAAATAAATGGGAAGCCAATAGTAGATATAAAACAGAATTATTTTAAAATACTCAACAAACTGTAAAATCAGTTTTTTTAAAGAAAAGGAACAAAAAATGGAAAAAAGAGTAAAAAACTAGGAAGATGGTAAAATTCAATCTAACTGTAGCAATAATTATAATAAATGTAAATGGTCTAAACATATCAATTGAAAACAGTCAGTTTTCTAGACTGAATTACAGATCAGGGTACAACTCTATGCTGTCTATGGAAATGTACTTAAACTATAAAGATATGGATAGATTGAAAGCAAAAAAATAGAAAAAGATATACCCTGTAATACTATGCAGAAAGATGCTGGAGTAGCTGTACTAATAGCACATAAATCAGACTTCAGTATGTGGAGCACTATCAGAGTTAGAGAGTGTTATTATACAATGAAAAAAGTATCTATTTACCAAGAAGACATTAACAACCCTGAATGTGTTTTTATCTGAAAATAGAGCTTCAAAATTTGTGAAACAAAGCATTATAAAACTGAAAAGGGACCAGGCACATACACAATTAGTTGAAGACCTTAACATTATTTTTTAATATTTGATAAGATAAATGTAAACAGAAAAGCAAAAAAGTATGTAAAAGATGTGAGTGACACTCTCAACCAATGTAATCAAATTATTATTTACTCAACATTTCATCAAACAAAAGTAGAATTGACTACTTTCCCATTAGCTCATGTAATAGTCACCAAGACAGATGCTATCCTGGACCTTAAATCAAAACTCAGCGAATGTTAATAAATTGAATTTGCCCAAAATGTTCTCTCCTACCAAAATTGAATAAAAGTAGATATTAGTAACAAAAGAAATAGTTGTAAAATTCCCAAATCATTTTTCTGAAGAACTCATTGCTCAAAGAATAAATCATTATAAAAATTAGAAAATATTTTGAACAAAAAAATGAAAATGAAATATAAAAATGTTGGTATAAATTGAAAGAAGTGCTCAGAGGCAAATTTGCAACATTAAATTCCTATATTAGAAAAATATAAAGACTTTAAATCAATAATCTATGTTTCCACCTTAAGAAATGAAAAAAGGGCTATAAAATTAGTACCAGATCAAATAAAAAAAAAAGAAAAAAGAAAAGAAACAATTATAAAGACAAATATAACAATGCATTGGTAAATAGAAAAAAAATGAGCAAATTCCTTGAAGGACACAAACTACCAAAGTCTGTGAAAGAACAGTTTTTTTGGTTTGTTTTTTGAGGTTTTTTGTTTGTTTGTTCGTTTGACCACCATGCCTGGCTAATTTTTGTATTTTTTGTGTGTGTGGAGACAGGGTTTTACCATGTTGCCCAGTCTAGGCTCAAACTCCTGGGTTCAAGTAATTCACCCACCTTGGCCTCACAAAGTGTTGTGAATACAGGCATGAACCACAGCACCTGGCCTTACGAAAGAAGATATTAATAATTAGAAGTCTTTAATGATGGTTATTAAATAAATTGAATTTATAGGCAAAATTCTTTCAAAAAATGCCAGAACAAGACAGCTGTTTTTAAAAAATCTACTACACATTTGATTAGAAACAGTTACCAATTCTATATAAACTCTTGCAGAAAACAGAAATGGAGGGAGTATTTTCCAACTTATTTTATAATGAGAGCATTGTCATCATCCTAAAGTCAGAAAACTACAAACTAAATCTATTACAAAAATGTATGCAGAAATTCTCATTAAAATATTAATAAATTAAATTCAGCAAGATAAATAAATTATAAGAGATAGATAAATACATAGATAGATAGATAATACATCATGACCAAGTGGAATTTATGCAGAAGTGCAATCTGATTCAACATTAAAATTTCAATGGTAAAGAAGAAAATACATATTATCATCTTAGTAGATCCAGAAAATGCAAAAATGCACCTGGCCAAATTCAATATTCCTTCATAAAAAAATACTCTCAAGCTAAACACGTTTTAGCAAACTAAAAAAATTTCTTGACCTGATTAAGAACATTTACAAAACCTTACAACTAACATCACACTTAAAGGTGAGTGTGTGAATACTTTCTAAGATGGAAACCAGGAAAGGAAATTTGCTTTTACTGCTTCTATTCAACATGCTGTTGTTGCCTTATTTTATATAAGACATGAAAAAAGAAATAAAAGGTGTGAAATTGGAAAAGAAGAAATGAAATTAGCTCTATATTCAGATAACATACTGATTGTCTTAGAAGAATTTGCAAATGTTACTGTACCTGATACATGGGTTTTAGCAAGTCACAGAATAAACAAATGGTTAGGGAGAGAAATTACAGTACCATTCAACATCACACCAAAAAAAAAAAAAAAAAAAAAATCATTGAAATACTAGAGTCTGAATTTTTAAAAATATTTTCAAATTTTGTAGGCTAAACATTATAAAACACTAATGAAAGAAATCAAAATAAGCCTCAATAAATTATAATATATCCCATGTTTTTGGATTGGAAGACTCAATATTGTAAAGATTTTACTTCTCCCAACTCATCTGTAGATTCAATGCAATTCTAATTTAAAAACTAAAGCAAATTTGTTAGTAGAAATTAGCAAGAAGATTCCAAAACTCATATAAAGAAGAAGAATAATATCTAGAACACCAAAAGTATTTTTTATAAAAGAGAAGCAAAGCTGAAAAACCCACACTTACGTTAAGTAATTATCATAAAGTAAAAATAATTGAACCAATATCATATTGACAAAATAATAAGTACAAAAATCAACGGGACAGTAGAGACCAGAAATTGATCTACAAATATATGGTCAATTGTTTTCCTGCAAGCGCACAAAAGCAATTTAATGAAGTCTATTCAACAAATTATGCTAAAGTAATTGGACTTCAACTTACCAACAAATAAATAAATCTTAACACATGTAGCATAACTTGTTAAAAAATTAACTGAAAATAGATTTTAGACCTGGATTTTCTATCAAAATTTTTAAACTTTTAGAAGAATATTTAGGAAAAACAATTTTTGACTTTAGGTATATAAAAGTTCTAAGCTATAAGACATGAAATACAAATCATAAAAGACAAGCTTGATAAATTGGACTCCATAAAAATTAAACATGTATGCCCTTCAAAAGTCATTGTTTCAAAAATAAAATGACAAGTCACATACTGGGAAACAATAGTTATAAAACATGTCAGACAAAGGAAAAATTATAGGGAAATAAATCATCACTAGTTACAAGAAGTTAGTGCTGGTTTGGGGACCGGTTGACTGCAAAGGTCAAGTTAGGAAAGTGTTGGGGAAAATACAAATATTTTCTATATCATGACTGTGATGGTTATCACAACAGTATATAATTTAAAATATTACATAACTGACCACTAAAAGGAATAAGTTATACAGCATGTGAATTTCCTTTTTTTTTCTTTTCTTTTCCTTTTTTTTTTTTTTTTTTTTTTTTTTTTGAGATGGAGTCTCGCTCTGTCACTGAGGCTGGAGTGCAGTGGTGCCATCTCAGCTCACGGCAACCTCCGTCTCCCTAGTTCATGAGATTCTCCTGCTTCAGCCTCCCAAGTAGTTGGGATTACAGGTGTGAATCACCATGTCCAGTTAATTTTTGTATTTTTAGTAGAGATGGGGTTTCACCATCTTGGCTAGGCTGGTCTTCAACACCTGACCTCATGATCCACCTGCTTCGGCCTCCCAAAGTGCTGGAATTACAGGCGTGAGCCACTGTGCCCGGCCATGAATTTATTTCTAAAGTTTTTTTTTTTTTTCTTGCCAGTGTATTAGAAGATGATTTTTTAAAAGATTTTTACATATATGTCTTTACATATATGACTGTTTACTTGAATTTCAACAGACACAGAGTTCTTAGTCGTACGTTACAGTGGGGGAAAAGTGTCAAACTCATTTCTAATTTTCTTGTTTTGATCAGCTCAAAGAAATGAGAAAATATTCACTAAAAATTCATTGTGTGACAGATGATCTGCTACAGAATTTGACTCTATTCAATATCTTATGAAAACATTGAAACAATTTTATTAGGTCTTATGGCCATTTTTAAAAATATCTAAAACTCAAAAAAACTTAAATAGGATTTTAGCGGTGATTTAATGTCTCTGGTCTTGTAAAGTGAAGTGAATAAGGCTTACCTCTCAGGCCTTCAACAAATAATTATTAAGCAGTTTCTATGTGACTGGCACAGGTCCAGAACTAGGAATGAAGAAGACAACGAGAGAACCAAGGTCTCCTGATCATGAAGTTAAAATGCTAGTAGAGGAGACAGACTGTATTCAAAAAAATGAATAATTTTAAGAAATAGGTATTTCAACTTGTGATAAACAATATGCAAAGAATTGTGACAGGAAGGGCAGACTTCTTACTTTCTATTCAACAATTAGGAATGTCTATCAGAAAGTGACAGTAAACAAAGATATTCAAGATGCAGCTAAGGTTTTGGCTTGTGCAGCCAAGTGGATATTGGTGGTGTTTACCAAGACGGAGAAAACTGTGGGAAAGGCAAGTTTGGGGGGAAATTAAAATTTCACTCTGGACTTGCTATGGGCCAGATAACTTGATTACTGCTTTACAGGTAATCCTACCTACTGAAAACATCTTCCTCTGAACTCAAAACTCATGATCAAATGAAACTAAGGTCTAGATTTACCACAAATCTGTATTCCATAAATAGTGAATGTCTTATGAAGCATCAATGTTATAAATTTAAAAATTAGAATTCATATGTTAAAAATTCATGCATTCAAGTTTTCAGGAACCATGAAATATATATACCAACAAAATGGAATGGCAAGATATTCTGGGTATGAGATTAACTACAAAAATGATCCCAGCCGGTTTAGCTTGTGCAGTGTGTAAGTCAACTCAGGTTACTGTCACAAAATACTATAGACTGAGTGGCTTACAAAAAAATAGAAATTTATTTGTTCATAGTTCTGGAGGCTTGAGGTTCAAAATCCAAGTTCTGGCCAATTAGGTTTCTGGTGAGACACTCTTCCTGGATTCCTAATTGCTGCCTTCCCACTGTGTCTTCACACAACGTTTCCCTCCATCTGTGCACCCTTTCGGGGACAGAGCTCTCTGATGTCTTTTCTGATTAGCCCACTATTCCTATCAGGTTGGAGTCCAACCCTTATGACCTCGTATACCCTTACTTATTCCCTGTAACATTTATGTCCAAATGCACTCATATTGGAGATTAAGGCTTCACCAGTCACATGAAAATTGGGGGAGGGGGATACAGGTTTGTCCATAGATCCAGCTTTGTTATTGTTTTTGTTATTCTTTTGTTTGAAAACCCATAAAATTCTTGCACAAATAACTATCAGTTAAATAATTTTATATCAGTTATTTTAAATCCATTGGAAGCTTTACTTACATTGCCTTCAACAAATTATAATTTTCAATATACATCAGTGAGAAAACTGTTTATGACAGCTATTTAATGGAATAGTACACTGAAATTTTAAATATGTATAAAACATCCCAGTGTTCTGACTCTCATATGTTATATATGAAAAATAAAATGTTCTTACACACAAAAAATTATTTTTTCTTACAGTACAAAAGTTGAAGAAATCCTAAGTTATAAAAATGTATCCTAAGTTTTCTTTATCTGTTTCTATCTCTTATAATCTGCTATTCACCTAATTGCTAGTATTAATATCTAAAGTCAGAGGCTTTGTAATTAGCAAAAAACAGCACAAACAGAAAACTCTTCACACCTATATTTTAAAATAAAAATGTAAACAGATATGGCATTTCATTTGCTATAAATATTTAAGATCAACTTCAAATTTTCTCGTCCACACTGAGAAATCTTATCTTGCAAGAAAAAAAGAAAGTAGCTATTAGCTGACAAATAAAAATAAGTTACTAGATTTCGAATTTAAATGTGTGATAGTTGTATCGGGTGTGTGTGTGTGTGCGCGTGTGTGTGTCTGTGTGTGTGTGTGTGTGTGTGTGGAAATTATTCCTGAATCCATCCGTGGTGGTGAATTTATATGCCAACTTGACAGGACCATGTGGTGCCCAGATATTTGGACATACATTTTTCTGACATTTCTGTGAGAGTGCTTTGGATGACATGAACATTTAAATCAATAGACTGAGTAAAGCAGAATGCCCTTCACAATGTGGATGCACCTCACCCAATCAGTTGGAGGCCTAAATAGAACTAATGGCCCACACTTCACAGAGTAAAAGAGAATTATCCTTCCTGGTAGCTATCACACTGAGACATTGGGCTCTTCCTGTTTCTACAGCAGCTCCCAACCTTTGGACTGCAATTGGCACATGGGCTCCACAGATTTAGGACTTCCAGTCTCTATTATCATGCGAGCCAATTTCTTCTAAATCTCTCTCCTTCTTTAGAGGCAGAACCAATAAAATACCTGTGAGCTAATTTCTTCTAACACTCTCTTTCTAGAGAAAGTGTCATATATATCCTATTGGTTCTGTCTCTCTGGAGATCCCTAACCAATACACCAGCCCCATGTCTGCTTTTCTCATCAAGCACTGCAGCTCCTCTTTCCATGTAATGCATATTAGAGTATCACTAGGATTTCCAATTGTCAAGCTGAAAATTTATTATATAAAAGGAATTTAAAATTGATTAGCAACTTATTAAAATGATGATTATAGCCTCCTAGAAAAGTCAGGTTTTAGTTAGGAAGTGGAATGAATAATTTAAGTAGAAATTTATGTCACATTCAGTAATATTGGAGTCAATCAACTTTCGTTCTTCCAGCTTCTGTTTCTATTTTCATCCTTGTAATCTTAAAAATTGTTTTTTTCTTTTGCCATTTTAATGAATGCTGGCATAAAGATTTCCATTTTAATATGTTTAATAAGGAATCTATTTTATTTAATAGCCCGTAAGATAGCATCATTCTATAGCTAAAAAGTGGAAACTTCCAAACTGTGATTGTTGTAAGTTATGTAAATTAATAAAATATTAACGTAAAATCACTACTAACTTGTATTATGTGCACTCCCTCAGGGGTCTTTTAACTTGTCTCAACATATCCAGTCTTGCTGCACTCCAACTAGTTATTCAGAATACAAGCAAAGTGGATTTTTCAAAAGACTAGTGTGATTATGCCAAGCCTTTGTCACCGATTTCATACAATTCTCAGGGTACTTCAGGCATTCTTTACACATCCTGACAGTATGCTTATGTCTCCAGTTGTTCTCTCTCCTCCATTTCCCTGCTCTTTCAATCTAGCCATGATTCTTTTTCTTGCTAGACTGTGTCATTGTCAAACTTCCCAATTTTCTACATTTCTGCTGTTCCCACACTCTTTTCCTAAAATGATTCATCTTCAGATTATTCCTCAATTTCCCTTCCCTAAG
The DNA here is from genome assembly GCF_000951045.1 of Mandrillus leucophaeus. Classification (NCBI taxonomy): domain Eukaryota; kingdom Metazoa; phylum Chordata; class Mammalia; order Primates; family Cercopithecidae; genus Mandrillus; species Mandrillus leucophaeus. The sequence continues at coordinate 1,858,473 of NW_012106297.1, read as the reverse complement.
TAGCAACTTACCAGTCTCTCCAAGTCATCCCCGCACAGCATGGTGTACCTCAACTTGCATAGTTTTCATTTATACTTATCTGATTTATGTGTCTCCTTCCCACTGGATTGTAAACTCTTTGGAGACATCAACATGCTTTTATTGTTTTTTTTTTTTTTTTTTGGTTTTATTTTGTCATCAGATTATTAGTGTCCACACAATCCTTGGCACATACTAAATGCTCAATAAACAACTATTAA